>NW_027362767.1:432703289-433257242 GCF_046119375.1 Phyllobates terribilis | reverse complement strand
TATCCAACTCTGTTAGTTTGCTTGGTCTACGGACCTCTATGTTCTATGTATTTTGTATGTTCGTCTGTCTGCTACTATTTCTGTTAGGAGGTGTCCATTTTCCTCCCAGTCCTTAGTACTTGTAGGGATTCCATCCCCACATCTATAGGTCTCCGTACAGACTAGCTTAGGACTTTAGCAGGTCTGATCGCAGGATCAGGTCCCCTGTTACATCGTAGGGATTCAGCTGAGTTCTATCGTAGGGACAGATCTCCTCTCTTTCCTTAGCTCTGGTAGCAGAACATAACAGCGTCAGAGCGTGGGGCGGAGCTTCGGATCTCGCGCGCTTTCGGCGGGAAACCGTCCAAGATGGCGTCTGATGGCGGGAATTGGCTCCGGATGGCGGGAAACGACTCCGGACGGCGGGAAACTTCACCACAGGTAAGTATAAAAGTCTCTTTTTCAGGCACGCAGTACCCGGTGGTTGCGGGCACGAAATCCTGCCGACTACGCCAAAGTTGACGTGCCCCCTGGGCCTGTGCTGTGCAGGGGAATACCCGGAGCCGGATCGCTGAGATGCTGGGGGTTGTAGTCTCCGTGTGGCGGTGACCCGGTCCATGCCCAGGGTGGTCAAACCAGTGGCAGTCTATTTGTATTGTAATAAGTGTCCGACTACGCCACCCGTGGAATGCGGTCAGTGGGGACCGCCGCTGCGCTGCAGACCGCTGAGGCTGATGTTGTTTGCGCAGCTGAGTATGGGATGACTCCCCACGGGAGAAGTATTGCCTCAGGGCAGCTAATGTGGGAGATGATGGGAGTAATGGTGTGAGGGTCCCAGTGCTAATGGTGCAGGAGCGGCAAGGAATCACAGAGACGGGAGGTGCAGTTTAGGGTCTTTACTGATGGTACAAGGCAGACCCTCCCGGGAGTACTGGCTAGTATAAGGGGCCTGGTCAGTCTGCGAGCAAGCAGGAGTTCCCCTGGCCAGGTGGAGTTGTAGGCCTCCCCTTTTATCTGCACTCTTCCTGGCTACCTTGCTGTCAGCGGTTACAAGTAGCCCACGTCCCTGAGTATACCGTGTGGTGCTCACCCGTATGGCTGGTGACTTGGGGCCTTCTGTTAGCCTCCGCTCCTGGATGGCGGCGCTGGTCCCTTCCTTGTGACTGAGCCTCCGGGCTTCTATGGCCAGAGGACCTGGAATCCCCTGCCGGCTGGTTTCTGCTGCTGGGTGTATATCAGTCCCCACAGCCTCGGACTCCTGTGTCCGGTCTTAGTGTCTTCATCCAGGGCGAGCTCTGCTCACAGCTCCAGCCCCTGGACTTCTGCTACTGCTCCTACAGAGCTCCTAGTTCTTCCTTTCCCTGTTCAGGCTCTGACTCTGTCTGCAGCTTCACTCTGACTGCTCTAATCCCGCCCCAGACCCAGTTTTAAAAGGGCAGATTCCTCCCCTCCCAGGTCTGGGCGGACCGTGTTGCATGCTTAGGGATCCTGACCAGAGAAACCTCCCACTTGCTCTCAGACATAATATCTCTATTACTGCGGCAACCAGACCCCTGGGGTGTCGCACATGCAGTCACCTGCTCCCTTCTGCCCCCTGTGACGCAGTTGCAGATTGCTGATGGGTTGCCAGTAGTGCTGAGTGAGCGTGGTCGGATAAGGTGTTATCCCAGCATGCTCGGGTGTTATCCAGGTATCTTGTAGTGCTCTGCTAATATGCTCGAGTCCCTGCGGTAACATGTTTTGCGGCGGTAGACAGAAGCAACATATGCAGGGATTACCTAACAAACAGGCAATTCCTGCATGTGTTGCGTCTGTCTACCGCCGCAAAACATGCTACCCTGGGGACTCGAGCATATTAGCAGAGCACTACAAGATACCTGGATAACACCCGAGCATGCTGGGATCACACCTTATCTGACCATTCTCGCTCAGCACTAGTTACCAGGTGCTGCTGCCATGTTAGTCGTTCAATGAAGCTCAGCCTGAGGTTGGGCTCCATGGAAGTGTCACAATCCAGGTGCTGGACGTTATTGCAGCACCCTCACTTTGTAGTTCGCAGTGACTGTAATGTCTCCCTCCTTGCACCGATCCTATGACAGGAAGCGAGTGGCGGCAGGGAGAATAAAATGTAATTTTCTCTGTGTAGCCAACGCTTTTCCAATAAGCCGTCTAACCAGGCTTTAAACCCTATTTACCTGCAGATTACCCCTATATCTGCAGATAAATAGCGTTTTTCAAGGTGACAAGTTACCATTAAAGGGACTCTGGCAGTACGGAATGACTGTTCGAACAAAGTCCTGCCGCTCAGTGCTTCACAGCGCGGCCAATCATGTAACTATAGTGCATTATAGACAAGCATAACAAGTAATAAAACCGTTTATGGTGGGCTGTAGTGTGGGCCCCTAGAGTCAGTTCCCCTGGTGGGCCCTAGGCACCCCAGTCCGACCCTGGTCAGAAGGATCAGGGGGAGGACGAACATATTCTCCATCTTGTCTGTGATACAAAGTACAAAGATTTCCCAGGAAGAAGCAGAAACCAATAAGATCCGTGTGTAAATACTGGGGGGCGCTGAGCTCTGGGCGCACGGCCGGCGCTGTAGGTGATCAGCAAGTGATTGTGAAGTGAAAGTGAGGAAGAAGAAAAGTGAAAATATGAGATGATTCAGCAAGTTCTGAGCAGGAAACAAAAGTTCTGTTGTTGCTGCTTTTGTATCTTGAGCTTCACCGGAGGGGAACAGGTTGTAACCTGATGCAGAGGATTTTTCCCTACAAAATGAACCCACTGCAAAAATCAGAGAAATCTGGGTCTCATCAACACTGGTCAGACCGGCACCGAGGGCCGATGTTAGTTCCTCCCCTCCTTTATTTACTTGTAGTAAAACACTTTATCTGATTTCTCCAGCTTTGGTGCAAATGAAAGTGACAACAGGAACCCTAGTGAGGCAACAGTAACATGACCCCCAAAAAAGGAACGGTGCGAGTGGTGGCCACAGACAAGTCCTCTGTGCATCTCCTTCCTGGCTGATTCTTCTCTAGTTTTGCACCTTGCTATTGTCCTCATGACTTCTGGTAGCATAAAGCCATACCTGCGGCCCATCCAGGTAGTACAGGTCATCCAGCTGCTCCATTACGGTCACTGCTAACTCCACAATAACCGAAAAGAGATTATTAGCTGCCACCACCAATCATTTTCAGGCCGACTGGACACCCATTATCGGTAGCATATGGTTTCAGGGGTGCGGTTTACAGAACAAAAGGAACAGAACTATTAAAAAGAAACAATCAGATGAATAGAAAGTAATAGTACATGTGTACAGACCTCACACCCTGAGCAGGTTCCCGACGCACATTTCTCTGGTGGCTTCGATGAGGGAAGACGCACGTTTCGTCAAAGCCACCGGCGCTGGCACTGAGAGTGGGCAGGTTCACAACCACTAACATATATAGTGATAAAGTGGAGACCATTAAACGTGTCTAACAAAAAAGTTATTCTCATCCAATAAAAATCTATACTTTATTAATACCTTATTAAAAAGGAAACTTCCTATATGTTCCCGGCCAAGAAGCAACAATCATACAATATATAGTGGCAATCCTGTGTACAAACACAAGGTCACACATAGAAACACAGGGCTTCAAGGTAGGTGGGGTTAGGGGGAGAAAAAAATAGACCTCAGTACTTTTCGTTGTAACTTTCCCCTATTGACGCCTCTACCTGACTGCGGAGGTTGGCACCCTAATAAAGAACACAAGTTATGGTGCCACCGCTCACCATCATCTTGCCCTGGTAAGCCCTAGATGATCCTAGGCACTAGGACCCCTCACAGGAGGAAAGGATATATACACCCCAGAAGAATGGGGTATACAGAGATGCAGAAAATGACCTGAATAAAGTGACAGGACATAAGACAAAATTAGTGGCAATACCACAATATATACTTTCACAAATACAGTAAGGATCATAAACCAAAAAACTTAATACCAAATGTCAGTGCCCATAATAAATTGCTAGTTGTGCTCGAGTGGCATCACAGAGGGAGCAGACCCTATTTTATAATGAAAATGTGAGTACATAGATCCAAAGCAATAGTAGTAAATCTCAGCCTGTCACTGAATATAGAAACCCCACATAGCTACCAGTTTACCGCGACCTCAACGCATTTCTCCATTTCTGTTCATGGTTCAACTGGAGGCTTTTGAGAGGTAACTTTTCAGGAGGTAGAAAATCCACTCTGGTTTCAAAAAGTCATAAATAACAAAAGACTGACCGTTACTTCCAAACAGAACACTGGTCTGAACAGGTGTGTAACGCACGCGCATTGACTGTTTAACATGAGCGTGGATTGTGGTCCCACTGGGCCACAGACTGAGGAGTGTCTGGAGGGGCGTGACTAGGAACCTCACCGAATCCGACCTTGACCACTCCATGATCCGAGGAGGGATGAAGGAGGTGGACCAGGTACTACACCAGGGCAGACCTCGGTCACACGGCTTCTGACCCACAACGAGATTCGGCTGGTATGCAGATACGCACTGGCAGGTGCAGGCAGGTCTGGCGGGTATGCAGGTAAGTACTGGTGGGCATGACTGGTATACAGACGGCCAGGTGGTAGCGGGCATGGCTGGTATACAGACAGGCAGGTACAGTTGAGGACGGCTGGTATACAGGCAGGCAGGTAGGTACTGTCGGTCATGGCTGGTGTACAGACGGGTAGATAGACAGGCTGGGTAGGGCCCAGTACAGACTGGAATACAGGAATGGATAGGGCCCAGTACAGACTGGAATACAGGAATGGATAGGGCCCAGTACAGACTGGAATACAGGAACAATAGGGCCCAGTACAGACTGGAATACAGGAACGATAGGGCCAGGTACAGACTGGAATACAGGAACCGATTCGCAGGTGTGAACCGGAACTACAGGCACGGACAGGCAGGGATACCGCAAGTGTGGTCAGGCAGGGATACCACAAGAGCGCTCGGCAGGAGTACTGCAGGCACGGTCAGGCAGGAATACTGCAGGAGCGGTCAGGCAAAACAGTGCTCTGTTCACATGGAACAGACAGGGTCCGGAAAGCACAGAAAAATAGCAAGTACAAAGAGGATAAATACAGGGACAGGGTAACGGGACAGACAGAGCCAGGATGCAAGAATGCAGACTGGTGAATAAGTCGGCGACCTTGCATGGCGGGAGATGGGATGCCATGCCGGCATGCCGCCAGGGATGTGACAGTGTGCATACTAAGAGTAGTCATGAATTGGCCAAATTAGTGCTAAGTATCTTTCTTTTTTCCTATTCTGTAGAGCAAGTAATGCAATACGAATTTCACAGATTTCATGTTTACATGCTTTATCGTTAAAAAATACAGAGCGCAACTTCATTTGTATGCGCCTGTTCAGACCAGTGTTCTGTTTGGAAGTGACGGTCAGTCTCTGGTATTTATATGCATAGGCCCTATGACTGGGCACTTCACCCATCAGCCCGTGCTGGTTTAAATTACAGTAGGATCATACCTACCCATATAAATGTCAGCTTTAGCCCAAGAGAGGAATCACATTAGGATAGGTTCCCAGCAAAACAATATTGCCTTGTCCTGGCTAATGGGCACACATGAATTGGCCAAATTATATGATAAGAATTTTCATTTTTTCCTATTTTCTAAAGCAGTAATGCAATTCCAATTTAATAGTGATACACCGATTCATTTGCATGCTTCAAAAAGGGCCGTCATTTGCCAATCAGGGGAAATCCTTTATAGCTTAGAGGGCATGTCATTATTGCAATCAACCAATTAGAGGAGAGTCACAGGGCATGCACACCACAGAAGCGCTCCATTGAAGAATGGCCGCACCAGCCAATCAGATGCCTCCCCCAGCGCATGTGCGGTGATGCCAGTGAGCGTCCCCCGCACGTGTAATGGCGTGTGAGGATTACCAGTGCGTGCCACAAGTGCCCCAATCCTCCGCCTATCAGGTGGTGGCTTTTGCACATGTGTGAATGGATACTTTACATCCCGGCCACTTAACCAGGAATTTATCAGTGACGCACGCGCAAGACCCTCAGAACAGAATTAAAAAATAATATATATGTGGCGCCCTGTTGTGCATTGGTGCCACAGATCCTAGAGGGGTGCATGGACAGATTCCTCCACAAGAGGCCCTCATAGCATACACACACCTCCACCTTCCACCTCAGACCTTCAGAGGGAGCCCGAATAGGGATATAAATAGGGAAGGTGGAGCTAGGCAGTCAGTCAGTCAAGTCTGTAAGCAGTCTAGAGAACAGTTTCCTCAGGGGACAGAGGTAGTTCCAGTCCCTCTAGAGAGAGTTCAGACTCATAAAGCTCAGACTTGTGAGCCAAAGGCGTGCCGATGCTATAAGAGCGGTGAAGAGTAGCGAGGCCTACTGCCAGTGTGAAGCCTAGTGAGGGCCCCGAGCATGGCTGAAGGTGAGTGGAGTAAGCGAGCTACATAAGGGGCAGAGGAGCTTAGCCACCTCACCCCAAGACCATATACCGGACACCGGGTCCGTGTCTGCAAGGATCTCTAGGACCAGCAGAAACAACCGGAACCCCTGGAGAACTACATGTCCCAGGAACACCAGAAGCTGATGGTTATCCCAGGGTCAGGAATCACAGAGGCCCAAGAGACCAGGGAATGTGATCTCCAATGGAAGGCCCTACCACCAGGTCAGCAGGTGCAAGACAGAGACCAAGTTAGGCCTAGCTCCAGGCAAGTCATAAACTTATCAGAAAAAGGCAAGAAACAGGAGGCCCCACACCCACTCACTGGGGAGAGTCCTGAAATGCACCCTTCACCCTACAGTGCCCTGGATCGTGCCTGAAACACCACCAGTAAAGGTACTGAAGTGAACTGTTGTGAGTGTGCCTATTCTTCTCCTGACCCGGCTGGGTCCCCTCTATCCTGCATCCCTTTTCCTACGCTGCCCTGAGGCCCCGCTCCACCTGTGGGGAGCCGCACCAACTAAGCTGCCTGACTACCGGCCTCAGAGGACTGTAGCAGCGCTGGTGATCCTCACCAGACACCACGGGTGGCGTCACAAACTTTTCCTATCCCATACACCTTCCCCCCATTATCCCTTCCTTCTTTTAAGAGTGACCCCAGGGTACAGCCCCGGGAGCCGGCCACCGCGGCATCCCCCAAAACCAAACAGCCAGGCCCGGGCGCCGAGTCCCCATCCCTTGGGCACGTCATATATGTGGCAGGAAGTTGAGGAATAAGAACCCTCTTAGATATGTGAGTGGGTGGTCAAGGTTTCCTATGCTCCTCTGATAATGTTTTATTGTGTCCTAATATAAATATGTGTTATTTATTGTACGGCCATTAGATGGCAGCAATGTACTTATTGTATTTAAAGTTAGTTTCACTTTGCCTAGTTAACCGGTTTAGGCCGGGAAGGCAATTAAACTGAGGGATTCTGGGAGTTGGGGGCATCCATCTTAGTTCAGTTGGTGACAGAGCCTCAAAGGAGACACTTGTGCTAAAGGAACTAGACAAGAACAAGGAAAAGATGGGTGTGTGTGGCATCAAATATTTAGGAGCAGGAACAACGGGGACATTTCAGGACAGTTTTTACTCAAGAGGCCAATCTGTAGATTCCCACCTTTTCAGCTACAATGCAATGCAGGACGCACATCCAGTTGAAGTTTCTGCTGGCGTCTCGTGGGTTGTTATGCCACTGATCCTCACATTCATACTGGGTGAGAAAAGAAATATTCCAATGCATATATGTTCATCATCGCATCAGCGCCACAATGGGTCACTCCGAGGGCCATGCGAGAGCCCATAATGTGGAGAAAATAAAGTGCTGCTCACCATTATTGGCATCCTTTATTTTTTTCATAGACTGTACAATATCTTCAGAAATAAATAGAAATGTACCAAAGTTATATCCTCAGGATTTTTTAATTAATGGTCCAAAGTAATACAACAATAAAACATTGTTTTTCAACTTCCATGTTGCAATTTTAAAGAAAAAAAACAAACAGAATAAACAGTACATGCAGCAATAAAGGCCCCCCTAATTAATACTTGGTTGCCCCCCTAATTAATACTTGGTTGCACACCCTTTGACATTGCTGACGGCCTTCACACGTTTCTTGCAGCCATCTGTAAGCTTCTTGCACTTCTCAGCTGGAGTTTTCTCCCATCTTCCTTTGCAGTTTGTTCAAGCTCTTGAATGTTTGCAGGTTCTTTTTCCCAATGGCAGATTTCAGCTCACCCCAAAGATTTTCAATGGGATTGAGGTCAGGACTCATCGCTGGCCATTTTAAAACAGTCCATTTTTTCTTTTCCAACCATTCCTGTGTACTTTTGGATGTGTGCTTTGGGTCATTGTCTTGCTGGAGAACCCATGATCTTCAACTCAAACCAAGTTTTCTTACACTGGGTAGGACATTTACCTCTAAAATCTCTTGATAATTCTCTAATCTCTTGATTCCTGTGATACTGTCAAGACCTCCAGTACCAGATGCACCAAAGCTACCC
Source organism: Phyllobates terribilis (assembly GCF_046119375.1). Classification (NCBI taxonomy): domain Eukaryota; kingdom Metazoa; phylum Chordata; class Amphibia; order Anura; family Dendrobatidae; genus Phyllobates; species Phyllobates terribilis. Next base: position 433,248,756 of record NW_027362767.1, on the reverse strand, counting down.
CACAAGCAATATGGATCCTCCACCATTCTTAACTGTTGGTAAGGTGTTCTTTTCCTTATAAACTTCATTGCACCATCTGTAAACAAACTGTTGCTTTGCATTGCCAAAAAGCTCTATTTTTGTTTCATCTGTCCACAGAACATTTTCCCAGAAGGATTGTGGTTTGTCAAGGTACTCTTTGGCAAAGTTCAGTCGTTCCTTTTTATGTCTTTTCTTCATCTATGGTTTCTTCCTTGGCATTCACCCATAAAGCTCTGCTTGCTTTAGTGTGCAGCATATGGTACTTGTTGAAACCATGACCCCAGACTGCTCCAGTTTGGCCTTCAGGTCTTTGGATGTTTGACGTGGTGTTTTTTCCACCATTCGCACAAACCTTCGAAGACATCCTCTTTTCCCCACATCCATGGAGGTTCCTGACGGTTCCAAACTTGACAAACTTCTTAATAACATTGCACACTGTTGAAACTGGGATATAAAGGTCTTTGGAGATGGCCTTATACCCTTTGGAAGTTTTGTGTTTGCTAAAGATAGCAGTTCTGATGTCCTCAGACAGCTCCTTTGTCTTCACCACTGTGACAAAGGAACAGGGCCTACCATGTGGCTTATTGGCTAATTCATGTCACATGGACACCGACAATTAATCACAGGTGAATCTCTATTGTGATTTACCTCAGGCGAGTCAAAATGTGTTTCCATACTAAATTAATGTAAAGGTACCAATACCAGTGACAGCAGCTTTAGGTTTTTCTATTTTTCTCTCCCATTGTTTTTGGTTTAAAATTATTGTTTATCATTTGCTCTTTTGTATTTAACACGAGTCTCTATACAGAAAACTGTTTCACTTGATTCATTTTCATTTTTTTCCAGGAGATATTCCACATTATGTAGTTAAACTTCATGGGGCCAATAACGATGAGCAGGACTTTAAGTATTTAATGCACTGCCGATTTTGCAGGTTTTCCCACCTACAATGAATGGAGAGGTCTGTAATTTTTATCGTAGGTACACTTCACCTGTGAGAGACCGAGTTTAAAAATAAAATCCAGAAAAATCACATTGTATGATTTTTACATAATTAATTTGCATTTTATTGCATAAAATAAGTATTTGATCCAATAGAAAAATAGAACTTAATATTTGGTACAGAAACCTTTGTTTGCAATTACAGAGGTCAGATATTTCCTGTAGTTCTTGACCAAGTTTGCACACAATAAAGCAGGGATTTTGGCTCTCTCCTCCATACGGATCTTCTCCAGATCTCTCAGGTTTCGGGGCTGTCACTGGGCAACATTGAGTTTCAGCTCCCTCCAAAGATTTTCTATTGGGTTCAGGTCTGGAGACTGACTAGGCCACTCCAGGACCTTTAGATGCTTCTTACAGACCCACTCCTTAGTTGCCCTGGCTGTGTGTTTTGGGCCATTGTCATGCTGGAAAACCCAGCCATGACCCATCTTCAATGCTCTTACTGCGGGAAGGAGGTTGTTGGACAAAATCTCGCGAAACCTGGCCCCATCCATCCTTCCTTCAATACGGTGCAGTTGTCCAGTCCCCTTTGCAGAAAAGCACCCCCAAAATATGATGTTTCACACACCATGCTTCACGGTTGGGACGGTGTTCTTGGGGTTATACTCATTCTTCTTCTTACTCCAAACACGGCGAGTGGAGTTGATACCAAAAAGTTCTGTTTTGGTCTCATCTGACCATATGACCTTCTCCCAGATGGTCATTGGTGAACTTCAAACGGGCCTGGACATGTGCTAGCGTGAGCAGGGGGACCTTGCGTGCCCCGCAGGATTTAAATCCATGACGGTGTAGTGTGTTACTAACAGTAATGTTTAAGACTGTGGTGCCAGCTCTCTATAGGTCATTGACCATGTGTCCTCCTGTGTAGTTCTGGGCTGATTCCTGACCTTTCTCAGAATCCTCCTTACCCCACGAGGCGAGATCTTGCATGGAGCCCCAGACAGAAAAAGATTGTGAAGTCATCTAGCATTTATTCCACTTTCTAATAATTGTGCCAACAGTTGTTGCCTTCTCACCAAGCTGCTGCCTTTTGTCCTGTAGCCCATCCCAGCTTTGTGCAGGTCTAAAATTTTGTCCCTGGTGTCCTTAGACAGCTCTTTGGTCTTGGCCATGGTGGAGAGGTTGGAGTGTGATTGATTGATTGTGTGGACAGGTGTCTTTTATACAGGTAACGAGTTCAAACAGGTGGAATTAATAAAGGTAATGAGTGCATAGTAGGAGGGCTTCTTAAAGAAAAACTAACAGGTGTGTGAGAGCCAGAATTCTTGCTGGTTGGTAGCTGATCAAATACTTATTTCATGCAATAAAATGCAATTTAATCATGTAAAAATCATACAATGTGATTTTCTTTTTTTTCTTTTTAGATTCTGTCTCTCACAGGTGAAGTGATCTATGATAAAAATTACAGCCCTCTCCATTCTTTGTAGGTGGAACCTAGAAAATCAGTAGTGTATCAAATACTTATTTTCCCCACTGTATATACATATATACACATATAAAGGATACAAAAAGAGAATCAGATGGTGATAGATATATACTGTATACGTGTAACCCAATCAGGGTTGCGAAATATCTGATGGATTTCGAAGGTGCCCCACATTTTGGGCTAATGTAAGGCAATATTTTGGCTAAAGATAAACAGGATAAATAATGCAGCCCACTGAGTGTTCAAAATCCTCCAACATACTGTAGGTTGCCTCTCAGACAACGAAAAAAGAGGGGAACATTTTTAAATAAAGCATCCAAAATTCAGTTGTTCATTTAACCCATTAGGGGTCTGTGAATGCAAACGGAAGGTCCCTGTGTTTCTATGTGCGGCCTTGTGTTTGTACACAGGATTGCCACTATATATTGTGTGATTGTTGCTTCTTGACTGGGAACATATAGGAAGTTTCCTTTTTAATAAGGTATTAATAAAGGATAGATTTTTTATCGGATGAGAATAACTTTTTATATCAGATACGTTCACAACGCTATTAACCTGCAGATTAACCTCATAGATGCAGGTTAATGGCATTTTTTCACTTGACAGGTTCACTTTAAATTAGATACTTTATTATTAGCTTACAAAATATACAGAGCGCCATCTGATGGTAGATTGCAGAGTTTGGGGGTCGTCTGACGAACTGTCTGCTGCCCTTGGACCAAAGAACTATTTTACTTTCATCAGTCCGCAAAATGTTTCTCCATTTCCCTTTAGGCCAGTTGATGTTTTCTTTGGCAATTTGTATCCGCTTCAGTACATGTCTTTTTTTTAACAGTGGGACTTTGCGGGGACTTCTTGCTAAGAGATTAGCTTCACACAGGCGTCTTCTAACTGTCACAGTCCTCACAGGTAACTTGGGACTGTCTGTGATCATCCTGGAGCTGATCATTGGCTGAGCCTTTCACATTCTAGCTATTCTTCTATCCATACGAATGGTAGTCTTCCGTTTTCTTCCACGTCTCTCTGGTTTTACGTTTCATTAAAGCATTGGAGATCATTTTAGCTGAACAGCCGATCATTGTCTGCACTGCTTTATAAGTTTTACCCTCTCCAATCAACTTTTTAATCAAAGTACGCTGTTCTTCTGAACAATGTCTCAAACGACCCATATTTCTCAGGCTTTCAAGGAGAAATGCATGTACAACATGTGCTGGCTTCACCCTTACATAAGGGCCACCTGATTCACACCTGTTTCCTCACATAATGATTGACCTCACTAATTGACCTCCACACTGCTATTATTTTGAACACATCCGTACAATTAATTATTCAAATACACAAAAACCTGCAGATCATGAATGCGGAGTCTGGGGGTTTTCTTACAATCTACTGCACCAACTGGTAAATTGTTTGACATGTGGTGATATAATCTATAACAAAAATAGTGATTCATCTGGTTAGTCATATTGCTATTATTTTGAACACTACGGTATGGGCAGTGAAGTCTGAAACTCCTGGGCAGAGGTAGCCAGAAGCGTTAAGGCCCCAACCTGATAGGAACCGTCTGGGACATGCTCGGGGGTCAGTAACTGGTTCTGTTACACCGCTGGATGATGAGGATCCAGAAGGCAGCATTCTGGGCACACTGACTGCGGGTGACAGCGGATAAGTAGGCTGTCGCCCCGGGGGATAACAACCCACCCATGACCCTCACAGTAACCCTTTCCCTTTACCCTGACAGACAGCGGATACCACTTTCCCATCACTCTGACAGGCTATGGGTAACACTTTCCTCTCACCCTGACAGACTGTGGGACACATTTTCCCAACAAACATGCTGACAGGGTATGGGTACTGCTTTCCGATCACCCTGACAGGCTGTGGGCAACACATTTCCTTCACCCTGACAGGCTGTGGGACACACTTTCCCACCATCCTGACAGGCTGTGGAAAAAACATTTCCTGCCTTCCCTGATACCTCAGGAGCAGTGCTAATCATGGGGCAGCTACCACCGGCCATGTCAAAGTCCGTCGTGACACTGGTCTGCTGCACAAGACCACTTGCTTCATGATCCCCATGGCTGCTCCTGATCCCCGCAGCGTGACGTAGCTGAGTTCTCCTATACCACGAGACACCTTATCATTATGCATCACATTGACATCCAAGTTATCTTCATTTGAATCACATGAAGGCCGGATCTGGGGGGGTTGTCAGGAGCGCATTAAGCAGCCAACTGTTCCAGATCGGTCCCCAATAAAAAATTTGTGCGGAGATTCTTGAATACCTCTTCTTCCCTTAACCCCCTCTCAGCACCTCAGTCTAGGAAAATCCGGGTCATTGGTAAAGGTCGGCGAACACCCCCAATCCCGGTGACAGTAAGGGTCTTCCCAGGGATAAGTTCTTCAGGGAACCCAAATTCAGGGCCCGTGAGAGTTCATTCTGCATCGGTGTCCTTGAGCCCCACAGTGACGATGTTGCCCACAGTAACCGGTTGCAAGTTTTCACGGGCCCTCGCAATCGCTCCACCCACAAAAAGGACTGTCATATTAGGACCCTGGGCCTCGGATGTGGGGTTCCTCTTCTGCCTCTCCGGGCAGGTGATGCTAATATGTTCAGGTGTATAGCACCGGCGGGAGTCGGATGCAGGTTCGTCGCAGGTATAGCACTGGCGGGAGTCAGATGCAGGTCCTTGGCAGGTATAGCACCGGCGGGAGTCAGATGCAGGTCCGTCGCAGGTATAGCACAGGCAGGAGTCAGATGCTGGTCCGTGGTAGGTATAGCACCGGCGGGAGTCAGATGCAGGTCCGTCGCAGGTATAGCACCGGCGGGAGTCAGATGCAGATCCGTCGCAGGTATAGCACTGGCAGGAGTCAGATGCAGGTGCGTCGCAGGTATAGCACCGGCGGGAGTCAGATGCAGGTCCGTCGCAGGTATAGCACTGGCAGGAGTCAGATGCAGGTCCGTCGCAGGTATAGCACCGGCGGGAGTCAGATGCAGGTGCGTCGCAGGTATAGCACCGGCGGGAGTCAGATGCAGGTCGGTCGCAGGTATAGCACCGGCGGCAGTCAGATGCAGGCCGGGTGCTGGAAGATGGGGTGAGACCCCCCGAGGACCGGCTGGTAGGGGCATTGGGTGTCGGCTTACCCCCTTTCTAGCTGGCGAGGGCAGACTTCCGCACCTCAGGTGTATAGTTGGCCTCATAGGTATCGGCAATCTGTGCGCCCTCCCTTGGCTCCCGGTCCATCACAAACTGTCGCAACTAACAAATAAAGTTGCACTCTGTATTTTTTTTACGGTAAAGCATGTAATCATGAAATATATGATATTTGAGTTACATTACTACTCTAGAAAATAGGAAAAAAACGACGATAATAATCGTTCCCGCATTTAACCCTGTTAAGTGAACAAAGTAGAAGTAGATTGTTGATCCGGCCATTTGTCTCCGCTGTTGCATTCAGACACCGGCATTACATATACACCTCTGATTCTAAAACACATGGAATCTACTATATAATTGTCTTATCCCGTCTTTCTGTCTGTCCTGGAAATCCCGTGTCGCTCATTGGCCAATCAGCGCCGCGGGATTTCTGAAAAAAGATGGCGGCCGTTAGCGGCTCATTTGGCGGACGGAGGTCAGCGGCGATGCAGTGGGGAGATGAGCGGCGCTAGCAGCACAACTACCCCGACCGGCGCCGCTGACCTCCATGCGGCTAACGTCGGAAGATCAGCGGCTTGGCCCGCTGATCTCCCGACAGCAAGTGTGAACGGAGGACCGGGGAGCGGCGCCGCCGGTCGGGATGCTTCTGCTGCGAGTAGCCGCTCATCTCCCGGCTTCTCGCAGCAGAAGGAGCCGCACAGGCAGCGCCGCTCCCCGGTCCTCGCTAATACGGAGCCACACAAGCAGCGCCGCTCCCGGGCCCACACTAATACGACGCTGATTGGTCGCGGTGGCCGGCCGACCGCAACCAATCAGCGAGATGGGCGGCAAATTTAAACGCCGCTCTGCTGATTGGTCGCGGTGGCCGGCCGACCGCAACCAATCAGCGAGATGGGCGGCAAATTTAAACGCCGCTCTGCTGATTGGTCGCGGTGGCCGGCCGCGACCATTCAGCGATTTTGGTGCCAATTTGAAACACCGCTCTGCTGATTGGTCGCGGTCTCCGGCCGCGACCAATCAGCAGTATTGGCGCCAAATTTAAACCTCGCTTTGCTAATTGGTCGCGGTTGCCGGCATCGACCAATCAGCGATTTTGGCGCCAAATTTAAATACCGCTCTGCTGATTGCGCCTGGTCGGCCGCATACCTATTCTAGAATACCCGATGCGTTAGAATCGGGCCACCATCTAGTATATATATATATATCCCGATACCATCACTGCCAACTCCTCCACAATAACAAAAGGACTACCACCTGCCACCACCAATCCTTTATACAGGCCGTTTGGACAGCGGTTACAGGCAGCGTACGGCTTCAGGGGTGCGGTTTACATTACATTTATATATTTAATCCGGAAGGGTTGGGGCAGTGTTTATAAAAAATATGCAAAGATGTTACAAAATGGGAACAAAACAATACGGTACATTTGTCCCTTCGCTACGATGCCAAAAATATATCTCCCATAAATATCAGATCGATGCAAACCCCAATATTCATCACTGACCCCCGGCTCCAGACAGGCTGAGATAATTATGTTGAACAGTCGAGCCCCTGCGCTTCTCCACCTCTGAGGATACGAATCCTGGACTTGTTGGCTGGTTCTCAACAGATCTCTGCTGTAATTATCTTTTCGCGGCAAGATGTCCTACTTCAATGGAGGTTTAAGTGTCAGCTCTTTTTCACTTCCCCAATAATAATTAATCCCATATGTACAATGTGAGGGTGATATGTCCCCTCTCTGGAGATGGTCTTTCTGGATTTTACAATTTTTCTCTACGACAATTTCACAATGTAGAAATCAGTAAGCAGGAGCTCCCTCTTGTGGTAGATTATATTAATGTATTTTTGATATAGATATCAATGAGCAGGAGCCCCTTCTGTTTTCACAATATAGAAATAATTTAGTAGGAGCTCCCTCTTGAGGTTAATTCTGTTAATGTTTTACAGTATAGAAATCAATGAGCAGGAGCTCCCTCTTGTGGCCGATTGTATAATGTTTTCACAATATAGAAACTATTGCGCAGGAGCTCCCTCTTCGGCCTGAATATTTAATTTTTTTCACAACATAGAAATCAATGAGCAGGAGCTCCCTCTTGTGGTGAATTAATGTTTTCACAATATAGAAATCAATGAGCAGGAGCTCCCTCTTGTGGTGAATTAATGTTTTCCTGACATAGAAATTAATCAGTGGGAGCTCCCTCTTGTGGTGGATTATATTATTGTTTTTCTGCTATAGAAGTCAATGATCCGGAGCTCCCTCTTGTGGCGGATTATATTATTTTTTTCACAATATAGAAATTGTAATGCACACGCCCAGCCTGAGCGGCGTGTGCGTGTATATGTAGTGATTCCACTGGACCGTGCCAGAGAGTGAATGCCTGGAGGGTCATAACTAGGTATTCACCCGATCCGACCAGGGTCGCACGACGGCATACGATGCCAGTGCACCAAGGAGGAACCGAGCAGAGGGACCAGGTGCTACTCCAGGACAGACCCCGGACACGGCTGTTGACCCACACAGGGGAATACAGGAACAGACAGGCTAGGCTGGCACACAGACTGGTGGGAATAGGCAGGCACGACTGTTATGCAGGCAGGCGGGTATGCAGGCAGGGGGGTACAGGCAAGCACGGCTAGAGTGCAGACAGGGAGGCACTAGCAGGTAGGAACACAGGCGGGATAGGACCCAGTACACACTGGGACTCAGGAACAGAACCACAGACGTGGCGGACAAACTCAGCAGAGTGAGGCCGCCCAGAGTGGTGAGCGAGAGCAGGGCAAGACGAGACCGCCAAGAGCGGTGAGCGAGAGAAGAGCAGGACGAGGCCACCTGGAGCGGTGAGCGAGAGTAGAGCAGGACGAGGCCGCCTGGAGCGGTGAGCAAGAGTAGAGCAGGACGAGGCCACCTGGAGCGGTGAGCAAGAGTAGAGCAGGACAAGGCCGCCTGGAGCAGTGAGCAAGAGTAGAGCAGGACAAGGCCGCCTGGAGCGGTGAGCAAGAGTAGAGCAGGACGAGATCACCTGGAGCGGTGAGCAAGAGTAGAGCAGGACGAGATCGCCTGGAGCGGTGAGCAAAAGTAGAGCAGGACGAGACCGCCTGGAGCGCTGAGCAAGAGTAGAGCAGGACGAGGCCGCCTGGAGCGGTGAGCAAGAGTAGAGCAGGACAAGGCCGCCTGGAGCGGTGAGCAAGAGTAGAGCAGGACGAGATCGCCTGGAGCGGTGAGCAAGAGTAGAGCAGGACGAGATCGCCTGGAGCGGTGAGCAAGAGTAGAGCAGGACGAGGCCGCCTGGAGCGGTGAGCAAGAGTAGAGCAGGACAAGGCCGCCTGGAGCGGTGAGCAAGAGTAGAGCAGGACAAGGCCGCCTGGAGCGGTGAGCAAGAGTAGAGCAGGACGAGATCTCCTGGAGCGGTGAGCAAGAGTAGAGCAGGACGAGACCGCCTGGAGCGGTGAGCAAGAGTAGAGCAGGACGAGGCCGCCTGGAGCGGTGAGCAAGAGTAGAGCAGGACGAGACCGCCTGGAGCGGTGAGCAAAGGGTCAGAGCAGAGCGAGACTGCCGGAGCAGCGAGCAAAGGGTCAGAGCAGAGCGAGACTGCCGGAGCAGCGAGCAAAGGGTCAGAGCAGAGCGAGACTGCCAGAGCAGCGAGCAAAGGGTCAGAGCAGAGCGAGACTGCCGGAGCAGCGAGCAAATGGTCAGAGCAGAGCGAGACTGCCGGAGCAGCGAGCAAAGGGTCAGAGCAGAGCGAGACTGCCGGAGCAGCGAGCAAAGGGTCAGAGTAGAGCGAGACTGCCGGAGCAGCGAGCAAAGGGTCAGAGCAGAGCGAGACTGCCGGAGCAGCGAGCAAAGGGTCAGAGCAGAGCGAGACTGCCGGAGCAGCGAGCAAAGGGTCAGAGCAGAGCGAGACTGCCGGAACTGCGAGCAAAGGGTCAGAGCAGAGCGAGACTGCCGGAGCAGCGAGCAAAGGGTCAGAGCAGAGCGAGACTGCCGGAGCAGCGAGCAAAGAGTCAGAGCAGAGCGAGACTGCCGGAGCAGCGAGCAAAGGGTCAGAGCGGAGCAAGAACCGCAGGAGCGGAGAGCGAGGCAGGGCAGAGGGGACAGGGCTCTGTTCACATGGAACAGACAGGAAGGGAAAGGCAGAACCAGATACCCACAAGGTACTTGCAGTGAAATAGCGAGTGGACCACAAACTCACAAACGGGAGTACAGTGACAACGAACAGGATTTAGGTACGAGTTCGGACTCTGCAGAAAAAGGAAAGGTACGGACATAGAGAAAAACAGGAAACAGGCTAGAAGAGTATACAGACAAGAACAGACACAGTAGCAAGATACAGGAGCGGGTCTAGGTATGCAGCCCCTAGAAGGTGGAAGGAACAGGCTAGGAGCGTGTTCAGACAGGACAGACGAGATACAGGAGCGGGTCTAGGTATGCAGCCCCTAGAAGGCGGAAGGAACAGGCAAGGAGCGTGTTCAGACAGGCCTAGAAATACAGCCTCCAGGAAAGGCAGGCAAGCAAACACAGAAAGGGACCAGGCACATTCAGAGTGAAAGAGCACACTGAATGAAACACAATGCTCAGGCAGGGTTTCCTGGGAGGAGCTGGGTTAAATACCAGGTGACAGACAGCAATAGGCTGAGGACGCACAAGGGGTGTGCCCGCAGCAGGTACAAGAAACAGGAAGTGATCGGGCACCACCCTTAAGCAGCAGAAACAGAGGCAAGCAAACAGCATGGAGGGAAGCCAGGCTAGCAGACTGGACTGGAGATCAAGTGCGCGCTCTTGCACAGTGGGAGATGGACCACTATGCAAGGACGCCGCCAGGTATGTTACAGAAATCAATGAGCAGGAGCTCCCTCTTGTGGCGGATTATATTATTTTTTTCACAATATAGAAATCAATGAGCAGGAGCTCCCTCTTGTGGTGGATTATATTAATGTTTTTCTGATATAGAAATTAATGAGCAGGAGCTCTCTCTTGTGTCGGATTTTATGAATGTGTTCACAACAAAGAAATCAATGAGCAGGAGCCCCCTATTGTGGTGGATTGTATTAACCCCTTCATGACCGGGCTATTTTCCGTTTTTTCGTTTTCATTTTTTGCTCCCCTTCTTCCCAGAGCCATAACTTTTTTATTTTTCAGTCAATATGAGGCCATGTGAGGGCTTGTCTTTTGCAAGACGAGTTGTACTTTTGAGCCATACCATTGGTTTTACCATATTGTGTACTGGAAAATGGGAAAAAAATTCCAAGTGTGGTGAAACTGAAAAAAAAGTGCAATTCCACTATTGTTTTTTTTTTTATTGTTCACTAAATGCTTAAACTACCCTGCCATTATGATTCTCCAGGTCATTACGAGTTCGTAGACACCAAACATGTATAGGTTCTTTAGGGTCTTTTTTATTTAAGTGGTGAAAAAAAAATATCCAAATTTGTAAAAAAAAATAAATGGCGCCATTTTCCAAGACCCGTAGCGTTTCCATTTTTCGTGATCTGGGGCCGGGTGAGGGCTTATTTTTTGCGCGTTGGGCTGACGTTTTTATTGATACCATTATGGGGTAGATCCGATGTTTTGATCGCTCGTTATTGTATTTTATTGCAATGTTGCGGCGACCAAAAAAAACGTAATTCTGGCGTTTTTAATTTTTTTCTCGTTACGCCGTTTACCGATTGGATTAATTCTTTTTATATATTGATAGATCGGGAGATTCTGAGTGCGGTGATACCAAATATGTGTATATTTGATTTTTTTTTTTTATTGTTATATTTTATTTTATATTTTTTTTATTATTTTTAAAAACTTTTTTTTTCCACTTCTTTTTGCATGCTTCAATAGTCTCCATGGAAAACTAGAAGCTGCAGATGTCTGATCGCCTGTGCTACACACAGCAGAGCTTCATCCCGGCAATGACAACCACAGAGGTCTCCTGCAGACCCCGGGTTGTCATGCCAACCGATCAGCGACCCACGGTCATGTGACACGGGCGCCGATGGGCAGCGTTAGTGACGCGCTTCCTGTAAGATCGAGTTAAATGCCGCTGTCAGAGATTTAACTAGTTAACAGCCGCGGGTGGATCGCGATTCCACCCGCGGCTGTTAGGGGCAAATGACAGCTGTACAGATCAGCTGTCATGTGCCCGGAAAGGAGCGGGCTCAGCTCTGGAACCCGCACCAAAGGGAAAGAGCCGACATGTGTCGTACTATTACGACACACGTCAGAAAGGGGTTAAATGGCTTCTCCACTGCTAAGACAACCCCTTCTCGAACTAAATGTTTGGCCCCAATAAAATAAAAAAAATTATACTCACCTCCAATGCTGGCGCCGTCCCTGCGGTGTCGGCACTCGCTCTCTCCGGGGCTCCCGCGCTGTTGTTGTGACACATGATGCCGACGCCCAATCAGGGCTGGCGGTACTGTCCCCACCTGTGTACGGATTGAACATGAAGAGGAGGTCCGGGCTGCAGCCGATCTCTGACTCACTCTTCATGGTCAATCCTTATGTAGGCGGAGACAGTGAGGCCAGCGCTGATTGGGCGTCTGGCTCATGTGTCACAACGACCGAACGGGAGCCCCGGGACAGCGACTGCCGACACCATGGGATCGGCACAAGCATGGGTGGTGAGCATAGCTTTTCTTATTTTATCGGGGTCAAACATTTAGTTCAAGAAGGGGTATAGAAATAACGAGCGGGAGCTCCCTCTTGTGGTGGATTATATTAATAGTTTCACAATATAGAAATCATTGAGCAGCAGCTCCCTCTTGTGGTGGATTGTATTAAAAGGGTATTCCCATCTCCAAGATCCTATCCCCATTAAGTAGTAGGTGTAATAATATTAATAATATTAGCAAATACCTTCAATTAGAAATGTAGTATAGTTCTCCTGATAACCTATGTTACTTAGCCCATGTGCATGGCATTGCAGTTGCTTCAGTATCCCTGAATGCTGTGCCTCAGCCTCTATCTCCTGTTGACAGATTCCCTTTAATGTTTTTCTGATATAGAAATCAATGAGCAGGAGCTCCCTCTTGTGGTGGATTATATTAATTTTTTCACATTATAGAAATGAATGAGCAGGAGCTCCCTCTTGTGGTGGATTGTATTAAAAGGGTATTCCCATCTCCAATATCCTATCCCCAATTTGTAGTAGGTGTAATAATATTAATAATATTAGCAAATACCTTCAATTAGAAATGTTGTATAGTTCTCCTGATAACCTATGTTGCTTACCTCATACACAGGGCATTGCAGTTGCTTAGGTGTCCCTGGATTCTGTGTTTTAGCCTCTATCTCCTGCTGTCTTCAGATTACATAGCGGGGAGTGGGAGCTCCCTCTTGTGGTGGATTGTATTAATGTTTTCACACTATAGAAATCAATGAGCAGGAGCTCCCTCTTGTGGTGGATTGTATTAATGTTTTCACACTATAGAAATCAATGAGCAGGAGCTCCCTCTTGTGGTGGATTGTATTAATATTTTAACAATATAGAAATCAATGGGCAGGAGCTCCCTCCTCTGGCGACATATATATATTATTTTTTCACAATATATTATTAGTATTTAATTTTAGAGCACTATTGATTCCATGTTGCTGCACATACAAAACACAAATATAAGTTACAGTGAACAAATTAACAATGACCGACTGGTACAGAGGGGAGAGGGCCTATAAAAATCAATGAGCAGGAGCTCCCTCTTGTGGTAGATTACATTAATGTTTTTCTGATATAGAAATAAATGAGCAAGAGCTCCCTCTTGTGGTGAATTAATGTTTTCCTGCTATAGAAATCAATGAGCTAGAGCTCCCTCTTCTGGTAGATAATAATATTAACCATTAATGTTAGCTGTTATACTATTTATAATATTAGAAAGTTAATTAATGGAGTTTAGCTTATTACATATTGGTCAATGTGTCGGTTTTTCTCCAGTGATTTTCACATAGTAAAACAATAAATAAATAGTAAATCTTCTGCTATTCACTGTAATGTTAATCAAGGGCGGCACAAGGCGTCCGTGTGCTATCAGTGATTTCCACGGATCCATACACTTCAATGGTAATTTTAATCCATGAACACATGTCTGCAGAATAACTTGGACATGTGAACAGCCCCAATAGACTGTAATGGGTTCATGTTCTGTCTGTGAAAGTAGTCACGTGCTGGAAGGTGAAGGAGAGCGAAGAACAATCACCCCCATCTACAGCTATGGGAAGACTGCAGGACACGGGAGGAGGATGTCCGCATTTATTAATCCCCTCCCAGCCCCCCGTTTATAATGCCTCGGTGTCTGGTGAGACCTCAGATTATAATAAATAATAAATGGCAAATGTTTTTTTTTTTTTTTGTTTCGGCCTGAACTTATTTAACCCCTTCCCGACCCGTGTCACACCGTTTGTGACATGGAAAACAGTTCGTTCCCGACCCATGTCACAGCGTCTGTGACATGGAGGGAAAGAGCCCCTGCAGCGCCTGCGAGCGGGGTCGCTCAGGTGTCACAGTTGCTACTGCAACTGGACATCCTGAAGTCGACCCCCCGGGGGGTGGATTAACCCCCCCGTGCCTGGGACCCCTCCGATTGGCTGTTTCATTTTCACTTTTAGTGAAACTGCCAATCGGTATGAATTAAATATTTCACCAATGAAAATTGGTGTAATATTTAAATCTGGGCATTGCCTGATGCTTACAGCATCAGCCATTGGCTGGGGGGAGTGTCACCTCTGTTCCCCCCCTCCCCCCAGATCTGATTGGGGGGCTAGCGTCACATGGATACTAGCCCCAATCAGATATGGAGGGATGGCTGAAACCTCCCAGCACCTTCCCAACCCTAGATCGTCTGCTGTGGACCCCCTGCTGTGGACCCCCTGCTGTGGACCCCCTGCTGCGGACCCCCTGCTGCGGACCCCCTGCTGTGGACCCTGTGGATCGCGTCTGCCGCCGCCACTGCTGATCAGCGGTAATTATTGCCGCCACTCCCCCCGACCCCCCCCTCCACCCCCCCCCGCGACCCTCCCCGCCCCCCTCTCCACCCCCCCTCCACTTTCATACCTGCACCCCGACCTCCGCTCCCTCTCCCACGTCTTCATCCACCGGCTGCTGCTCTCCTTCTGACAGCCGGTGGACTGTGATCACAGCAGCAGCAGGCTCAGTGTAAATGCCCTGCTCCTGTGATCAAACCCACCATCCCCCAGTCCCAGTGATATCACCCCCCACCTCCCAATAATCACCCCCTCCCCCAGTGTTCACCCCCCCTGTCCCCAGTGTTCACCCCCCCAGTGTTCACTCCCCCTGTTCCCAGTGTTCACCCCCCCCTGTTCACCCACCCCGAAAACCCAGTAATCAGCCCCCTGCTCCTGCCAGCTCCTGCTCCCCTTTCTGCCCCAGTAATCACCCCCCGATGCTGCCGGCCTCCTACCCCCCCTTGCTGCTGCCGGCTCCTGCCCCAGTGATCACCCCCCTTGCTGCTGCTTCTGGCTCCTCCATCTCCTCAGCCCCCTCCTACGCCTGACCGCCCCCTACGCCTGACCGGCCCCTACGCCTGACCGGCCCCTACGCCTGACCGGCCCCTACCCCTGACCGGCCCCTACCCCTGACCGGCCCCTACCCCTGACCGGCCCCTACGCCTGACCGCCCCCACACGTGACTGCAGAAGGTTACACCAAGCACACACAAGTACACTCACACTATAATAAAGTTTTGATTTTTTTTTTTTTTTTTTTTTTTTTTTTTACACACGCACAAAGCACACAAAATGTCCCGCCCGTCCCGCTCATCCCAGTCTAGGGCGTACTCAGCTGAGGAGGCTATGTCAGGTTGGTGTGTGTGTGTTGTAGTGTATGAGATTGTGTGTGTGTGTTGTGTGTGTGTGTGTGTGTGGTGTATGCACTACAATATACCACACCGCACACCAACCTGACATGCACTACACAATGGTGTCCGCTAACAAATTGGAACCCTTTGCGTTTGGAGAGTCCCTGTGTGCCCAAACATTGGAGCTCACCAACAAGTGACCCTATTTTGGAAACTAGACCCCCCAAGGCACCTATATAGATGCATAGTGAGCACTTGGAACCCCCAGGTGCTTCACAAATTGATTGATAAAAATGAAAAAGTGAAAAAAAAAACACTTTTTTATTTTTACGGATTAATTTCCTAAGGACCTGGGGGTCCCAAGTGCTCACTATGCATCTAGATAGGTGCCTTGGGGGGTCTAGTTTCCAAAATGGGGTCACTTGTGGGGGAGCTCCAATGTTTGGGCACACAGCGGCTCTCCAAACGCAACATGGTGTCTTCTAACAATTTGAGCCGACAATTTGTTAGCGGACACCATGTTGCATTTGGAGAGCCGCTGTGTGCCCAAACATTGGAGCTCCCCCACAAGTGACCCCATTTTGGAAACTAGACCCCCCAAGGCACCTATCTAGATGCATAGTGAGCACTTGGAACCCCCAGGTGCTTCACAAATTGATTCATAAAAATGAAAAAGTGGAAAAAAAAACACTTTTTTATTTTTACGGATTAATTTGTGAAGGACCTGGGGGTTTCAAGTGCTCACTATGCATCTAGGTAAGTGCCTTGGGGGGTCTAGTTTCCAAAATGGGGTCACTTGTGGGGGAGCTCCAATGTTTGGGCACACAGCGGCTCTCCAAACGCAACATGGTGTCTTCTAACAATTTGAGTCGACAATTTGTTAGCGGACACCATGTTGCTTTTGGAGAGCCGCTGTGTGCCCAAACATTGGAGCTCCCCCACAAGTGACCCCATTTTGGAAACTAGACCCCCCACGGCACCTATCTAGATGCATAGTGAGCACTTGGAACCCCCAGGTGCTTCACAAATTGATTCATAAAAATGAAAAAGTGGAAAAAAAAACACTTTTTTGATTTTTACGGATTAATTTGTGAAGGATCTGGGGGTTCCAAGTGCTCACTATGCATCTAGATAGGTGCCTTGGGGGGTATAGTTTCCAAAATGGGGTCACTTGTAGGTGAGCTCCAATGTTTGGGCACACAGCGGCTCTCCAAACGGGACATGGTGTCCGCAAACAAATTGAATGGAAAATCGGCTCAAATTGTTAGCGGACACCATGTTGCGTTTGGAGAGCCCCTAATGTGCCTAAAAAGTAGAGCTTCCCCACAAGTGACCCCATTTTGGAAACTAGACCCCCCAAGGCACCTATCTAGATGCATAGTGAGTACTTGGAACCCCCAGGTGCTTCACAAAATGATCTGTGAAAACAAAAAAGTACTTTTTTTTTCACAAAAATTTTATTTTAGCCTAAATTTTTTAATTTTCACATGGGTAACAGGATAAAATGCATCCTAAAATGTGTTGGTCAATTTCTCCTGAGTACACTGATACCTCATATGTGGTCATAAACCACTGTTTGGGCGCATGGCAGGGCTCAGAAGAGAAGGAGCGCAATTTGACTTTTGGAGCTAATTTTCCATTCAAAAAGTAAAATGGCGCTCCTTCCCTTCTGAGCCCTGCCGTGTGCCCAAACAGTGGTTTATGACCACATATGAGGTATCAGTGTACTCAGGAGAAATTGACCAACAAATTTTAGGATGCATTTTATCCTGTTACCCATGTGAAAATTAAAAAATTTAGGCTAAAAGAAAATTTTTGTTAGAAAAATAAAAATGTTCATTTTTTTCTTCCATGTGGCTTTAGTTCCTGTGATGCACCTGAAGGGTTAATAATCTTCTTGAATGTAGTTTTGAGTAGCTTGAGGGGTGCAGTTTTTGGAATGGTGTCACTTTTGGGTGTTTTCTGTCATGTACACCCCTCAAAGGGACTTCAAATGTGATGTGGTCACTAAAAAAAATGGCTTTGCAAATTTTGCTGGAAAAAAGAAAATTTGCTGATGAACTTTGAACCCTTCTAACTTCCTACCAAAATTTTTTTTTTTTTCCAAAATTGTGCTGATGTAAAGTAGACATGTGGGAAATGTTATTTATTAACTATTTTGTGTCACATCACTCTCTAGTTTAGCAGAATAAAAATTCAAAATTTGAAAATTGCAAAATTTTCAAAATTTTTCCCATATTTTTGATTTTTTCACAAATAAACGCAAATATTATCGACCTAAATTTAATACTAACATGAAGCGCAATATGTCACGAAAAAACAATCTCAGAATCGCTAGGATCCGTTGAAGTGTTCCAGAGTTTTTACTTCGTAAAGGGACACTGGTCAGAATTGACAAAAATGCCAAGGTCTTTAGGGTCAAAATAGGCTGGGTCCTGAAGGGGTTAAACTGAATAGTATATACCGTCCGCTGCAAGAAAATCAGCCCGAAACGAACGTCAGGTCAGCTCATCTCTATTCAACATCTATAGGAAATACTGAGCCGAGGGAAACGTTCCCTACTGGATCTCCTATAGGAGACAGGTGCGTCGGTGAAAACAAGAATAAATAAAAAATATCTGACAAATTGCCCTAAACTTCTTTCGGACATATTGCGCCTTCTTCAGGACGACGCGCCCAAGATCGAGCGGATGTGAGGAATGGCAGGTGAAGGGGAACGTCACAGCCGATGGCAATGGAGGCTCCGATCTTCTGCTCCTAGAGATTAAATGATAATAAGAGTCATTTATATCCTTCATGTCAGAGGTCGAGAGTCTTTATTATCAGGGTCCGGATATTTACCTACAGTTATAAATCAGGCGACGCGTCCGAAGCTGTGAAAAATGCAAAAAAAATATTTGTCTTGTAAAATAACAGCAGAAAAACTGAAGAACGACATTGATAAATGCAGAAAGGATTTCATATCTGCTTCTCCGAGCTCCGTCTGGGCCGTTATTATACAGAATATAGCACTTATATAATAATCTTCTCATTGGATGAGGCGGATTTTCTTGCTTTTTCTTGGTCACCATTATGTTATATTCTAAGGGGTGATAATATGAAGCCTTAATGCAGCACATGGCCCCGAGCTGTGATTTTAGGTTTCTGGTTGTTAAACACTTAATAAATGAGAAATTTTGCTGCAAAATAATATTTTTTTTTTAGTAACGGTCAGAAATCAGTTCTGAGATTTGCAGATTAATAAGGGACGTAAGTTTTGGCCTACGAGATTTGCAGATTAATAAGTTTTGGCCTTCGATTACTTGTTATTATGTCGTATTCATGGTCAGATCTTACTCCACTGAACACGGTGTATACTATATACTTGTAGGACCAGCGGACGCCCCCGGTGGTGATATTACTACACTATTAGTCCGCCATCACAGTGGCGGTGCGGCGGAGGGAAGGACATTTCCAGCCAGAGAAGATCTGTAGATAAGGCGTTTCTTCTTGCTAATCTATGACAGATCCTTACAACTTCCCGCAGTCCTAAAAACTATCTAACCCCCATCACAAGTGCCCCGAACTAATAAAAGTACCGTATCTAACCATCACATATGCTACCGCACTGGATATAAATATAATAGCAGTAATACCCCAAGACATACTGAGAGGGAATGTAGATTGTGAGCCCCAATGGGGACAGTGATGATGAGGTCTGGAATTAATGGCGCTAAATAAGAGACTAAAAATATGTATATTAGACCCATAATAGTGAATGCCGGGATCAGAGCCCAGAGCTGAATACTCACTGCCGGCTGCCATGTAATTCTGCCTTTCTGAAATAAGAAGAGGAGATGGGATTAAATACAGAAAACTCAGGAACAAAATTAGTTTTAAGAAAGTTACAAAGATCCTCTTTCCTTCTGAGTATATAAGTGTATATATAATATAATTTTCTACAGATAACACGATCATGGAGACGTTTATTTCTCTACTGTATCTTGGACTGATTTGAGCTTCTCTCATCTTTCCTCGGCTCTCAGTCACTGCCTCGGACGTCTCGGCTCTCGGTCACCGCCTCGGACGTCTCGGCTCTCGGTCACCGCCTCGGACGTCTCGGCTCTCGGTCACCGCCTCGGACGTCTCGGCTCTCGGTCACCGCCTCGGACGTCTCGGCTCTCTGTCATCGCCTCGGACGTCTCGGCTCTCGGCCATCGCCTCGGACGTCTCGGCTCTCGGCCATCGCCTCGGACGTCTCGGCTCTCGGCCATCGCCTCGGACGTCTCGGCTCTCGGCCATCGCCTTGCACGTCTCGGCTCTCGGCCATCGCCTCGCACGTCTCGGCTCTCGGCCATCGCCTCGGATGTCACGGCTCTCGGTCATCTTCATTCACACATCACAGTGACACATCCGGCTGACGCCGTGTTTTCTCGGACAGCACATTGACCAGTAGAGCTTCATTCGTCCATACACACGTCCATTGTAAGAACAGATCAGTGTCGGCTCCGAGAACATCGTCTTCTCAGACGTTTTACAGAATTGGCCATTAAAGTCAATGGGAAGCCATTAAAAATGGATAAAGGAAAGTTCAGAAAGACTAAACTCCTTCTGTTTTTAAAAACAAATGAGAAATGAGAAAAAAAGAGGCTGCAACACGGAAGAAAACCGTAGAAGAAACAAATGACACAAGGATGAAAAACCGTCCATGTTACACAGATGAGCGACTGCAGCTTCAGGCCGGGATCATCCGAGTGTCTGAAATATCATCTGATTTTATTCATCAAAAACCGACTATTATCATCCATATTCCCTCCGTGTGTCATCAGTATTATCATCCATATTCCCTCCGTGTGTCATCAGTATTATCATCCATATTCCCTCCGTGTGTCATCAGTATTATCATCCATATTCCCTCCGCGTGTCATCAGTATTATCATCCATATTCCCTCCGCGTGTCATCAGTATTATCATCCATATTCCCTCCGCGTGTCATCAGTATTATCATCCATATTCCCTCCGCGTGTCATCAGTATTATCATCCATATTCCCTCCGCGTGTCATCAGTATTATCATCCATATTCCCTCCGCGTGTCATCAGTATTATCATCCATATTCCCTCCGTGTGTCATCAGTATTATCATCCATATTCCCTCCGCGTGTCATCAGTATTATCATCCATATTCCCTCCGCGTGTCATCAGTATTATCATCCATATTCCCTCCGCGTGTCATCAGTATTATCATCCATATTCCCTCCGCGTGTCATCAGTATTATCATCCATATTCCCTCCGCGTGTCATCAGTATTATCATCCATATTCCCTCCGCGTGTCATCAGTATTATCATCCATATTCCCTCCGCGTGTCATCAGTATTATCATCCATATTCCCTCCGCGTGTCATCAGTATTATCATCCATATTCCCTCCGCGTGTCATCAGTATTATCATCCATATTCCCTCCGCGTGTCATAAGTATTATCATCCATATTCCCTCCGCGTGTCATCAGTATTATCATCCATATTCCCTCCGCGTGTCATCAGTATTATCATCCATATTCCCTCCGCGTGTCATCAGTATTATCATCCATATTCCCTCCGCGTGTCATCAGTATTATCATCCATATTCCCTCCGTGTGTCATCAGTATTATCATCCATATTCCCTCCGCGTGTCATCAGTATTATCATCCATATTCCCTCCGCGTGTCATCGGTATTATCATCCATATTCCCTCCGCGTGTCATCGGTATTATCATCCATATTCCCTCCGCGTGTCATCGGTATTATCATCCATATTCCCTCCGCGTGTCATCGGTATTATTATCCATATTCCCTCCGCGTGTCATCGGTATTATCATCCATATTCCCTCCGCGTGTCATCGGTATTATCATCCATATTCCCTCCGCGTGTCATCGGTATTATCATCCATATTCCCTCCGCGTGTCATCGGTATTATCATCCATATTCCCTCCGCGTGTCATCAGTATTATCATCCATATTCCCTCAGTGTGTCATCAGTATTATCATCCATATTCCCCCGTGTGTCATCGGTATTATCATCCATACTCCCCCGTGTGTCATCGGTATTATCATCCATATTCCCTCCGTGTGTCATCAGTATTATCATCCATACTCCCCCGTGTGTCATCGGTATTATCATCCATACTCTCCCGTGTGTCATCGGTATTATCATCCATATTCCCCCGTGTGTCATCGGTATTATCATCCATATTCCCTCCGCGTGTCATCAGTATTATCATCCATATTCCCTCCGTGTGTCATCAGTATTATCATCCATACTCCCCCGTGTGTCATCGGTATTATCATCCATATTCCCTCCGCGTGTCATCGGTATTATCATCCATATTCCCTCCGCGTGTCATCGGTATTATCATCCATATTCCCTCCGCGTGTCATCAGTATTATCATCCATATTCCCTCCGCGTGTCATCGGTATTATCATCCATATTCCCTCCGTGTGTCATCGGTATTATCATCCATATTCCCTCCGCGTGTCATCGGTATTATCATCCATATTCCCTCCGCGTGTCATCGGTATTATCATCCATATTCCCTCCGCGTGTCATCAGTATTATCATCCATATTCCCTCCGTGTGTCATCAGTATTATCATCCATATTCCCTCCGCGTGTCATCAGTATTATCATCCATATTCCCTCCGTGTGTCATCAGTATTATCATCCATACTCCCCCGTGTGTCATCGGTATTATCATCCATATTCCCTCCGCGTGTCATCGGTATTATCATCCATATTCCCTCCGCGTGTCATCGGTATTATCATCCATATTCCCTCCGCGTGTCATCGGTATTATCATCCATATTCCCTCCGCGTGTCATCAGTATTATCATCCATATTCCCTCCGTGTGTCATCAGTATTATCATCCATATTCCCTCCGCGTGTCATCAGTATTATCATCCATATTCCCTCCGTGTGTCATCGGTATTATCATCCATATTCCCTCCGCGTGTCATCAGTATTATCATCCATATTCCCTCCGCGTGTCATCAGTATTATCATCCATATTCCCTCCGTGTGTCATCAGTATTATCATCCATACTCCCCCGTGTGTCATCGGTATTATCATCCATATTCCCTCCGCGTGTCATCGGTATTATCATCCATATTCCCTCCGCGTGTCATCGGTATTATCATCCATATTCCCTCCGCGTGTCATCGGTATTATCATCCATATTCCCTCCGCGTGTCATCGGTATTATCATCCATATTCCCTCCGCGTGTCATCGGTATTATCATCCATATTCCCTCCGTGTGTCATCGGTATTATCATCCATATTCCCTCCGCGTGTCATCGGTATTATCATCCATATTCCCTCCGCGTGTCATCAGTATTATCATCCATATTCCCTCCGCGTGTCATCGGTATTATCATCCATATTCCCTCCGCGTGTCATCGGTATTATCATCCATATTCCCTCCGTGTGTCATCGGTATTATCATCCATATTCCCTCCGCGTGTCATCAGTATTATCATCCATATTCCCTCCGTGTGTCATCGGTATTATCATCCATATTCCCCCGTGTGTCATCGGTATTATCATCCATACTCCCCCGTGTGTCATCGGTATTATCATCCATACTCCCCCGTGTGTCATCGGTATTATCATCCATACTCCCTCCCTGTCCTGTGGAATAACATTGGTCGGTGCGCTCTCCGATCTTCACATGTCGGCATTCGTAGGTCTGAACGCGCTCTTAGGCTGCGCTCACGTATATCCTTTGCATCACTATGAATGGATCATAACTGATGGCCGCACTCATGTAAGGCTGTGTGCACACTACGTCTTTGCTCCAGAGTCGTCAAGCTTTCCTTTTTCCTGAAGCTGCTTTGCTGGCGGCTTTGCCGTATTTTTCTGCGTCGTTTCTCTATGATTTCCATTACAGCGGTGAACAACTACTAAGTGGAAGAATGATCATTACTTCTTTTAAATTGCTTAAAAGTAGTAATAAGTCATGGAACATGTGCACAGCAATCTTGTTTTTACATTGCTGTGTAATATGTTCATTTTTTGTGGCGGTTTTGCAGCGCTTGTTCATGCGGATTCCAGGCAGAATACACCTGAAAAAGTCGTAGTGTGCACATACCCTTAAAATCCATCACTATTCACGGCCAGGGGCTGGACCAGAGCCAGGTCCGAACCTCACATGAAACGTTCACAGCATCTTTGTTAAACGCCAGATGGAAGGACGACTCAGTGACAGCCCCATGTGAACACAGCCTTAGTACCCGTCAAGACTGCAGCAGTTTGAATGGTCTTTACTGTGTGTACAGTGATGATCCCCTAATTTGTGGGGGGTCCCGCTGCACTGAGCCCTTTATTCCTGTACTTACTCATATATATAATGACTCCAGCAATGACAGGTGTGAGAATAAGAACGATGGAGGCCGCAGAGATGATCACAGTCAGATGAGAGGTCTGAGGAGGTTCTAAAGGATAAAAGGAGAATCTGATATAATGATCTGAAATGACCTATATACACATATTGATCAATTTCTGAGAAGCTAATGTCACCTTCCTACCAGAAACTGTCAGTGCACAATGTAAGGAGAGTGAGCAGGAAACAGACCATCCCCGCCCCCAAAACCAATGTCACTCTCGGGGGCCAGCACTGGTCTCTGTTCTCTCTTCGTGCCGGGTTATCTCCTTACAATGCACACAGACAGTGCGCTCTCTTGCCGACTTGTAACTTCTCATCACAGACGACGAGGGAGCGCACTGTCACTGCACATTGAAAACAATATTGCACAGTGACATGATCCTACTGAGCATACGTCGGAATTAACAACCGACGAATGCCAAGGAGAGCAGAGACTAGTCGAGGCCCTGAAATCGACATACTGATGACACTTTGTTTCAAGGTCGGGAAAAAGGCTAAAATAAACTAAAGAAGTTAGAGAGAGTAGAGAGGGAATGGTAGGGACGTCTTAATTAAATCATATTAGAAAATCAATTAGATTGTTACAATTAACAGACCGATATTTAGAATTAAAGTAGTGTTAGTTTCGGACCACCCTTTTAACCCTTACACAGTATTACTATTGTAAATATATTACATTTTTTTCCAAGATTATCAAACCATTGAGTGACTTGACTAAAAAGGGGCTGACGTTGTCAACTGGATACCTCGGGGAGTCTAAGCTTTCCTTTTTGTAGTGGAGGTCGATGCCTCAGAGGTTGCAGTTGGAGCAGTGTAATCACAAAGTACACCATCTCTTACTCGGCTCTGTCCATGCGACTTCTTTTCCAGAATAATTACATCTGCATAGAGAAACTATGATAACTGTAAACTGGTTTCATCTAGTAACATCAAAACCTAATCAAGAAATGTCATTATTTCATTTTTTGATGAGCCTGAACCATAGGGTCTCCTAATAGGGGCTACCTACATGAACCTGTTGCATCTTTACCTGAACCATATATCACCATGTGCTCCTGCAATCATTCAGCAGGTGGCAGTGGTGAGGAAGGAGGCATCATGGCCAAGAGCTCCAGGCACTGTGCAGCTGGAGTTACTGGAGTGGCGGGACCTGTGGCACCACCCAGCTAGGCAGGAGGAGTGTGTGTACGGTACAGAAGCTATAGCTGTAGCTAATGGGGCAGACACCCTACTGTATACTGCTGGGTGTTGACAGTTATATAAAAGTTTATCCTGACCCTGGTCCTTGTCTCCTGCTTCACCCAAATATCTGACCCAGCTTGTTTGATACCTGTTGCTGACTCTGAACTTACTTAACTATCGATTTGCCTCTGACTCTGTCACATCCTTGTCCTGACCTCGGCTATCTCCTGACTTTGTCTCTGACTCCTGATGTTATCCTGTATCTGGCCTTCCTGGTTTTGACCCAGCTAAACGACTCTTCTCAGCCAGCTCACTCCACCGGCCAGCAGCTACTCTGTGGACACTAGCTGGAGGACCCCCTGTTGTAAGTCCAGATCCCTATATAAGGGTTAAAGGGTGAAGGCCACGGTACCTGCTAAGCAGAATGGTTTATACAAACTCTGTGCTTGGAAACTCCATTAAGAGCTGCCAATCTTCCATGTATGATTAACCCTTACAGCTGTTTTATTGCAGACAATTAATATGGCTGCACTTCCATCTAGTTAATTTTGAAAAAAAAAGGCAACAACAACAACAAAACTTAGACAAAACAAGAAATGCTGCTATCTCAGTAAATGAATGAAACACTGCTACTACAGTGATGGTCAATGGGAGGAAGAAAGAAGAAGAAAGAAGGAAGGAGGAAGGAGGAAGAGGAGGAGGAAGAAGAATCATCTACAGAGGTTGCAGATCTCATACATTTTTTCAGCAGAGCCATACGTGTTTACATTGCAACGGGGGATTCACATGTGGAAGATTTTTTTCCAGAAATTTCTACATGCGGAAATCCGCGCTATTCATCTGAACAACACTTACAACTGTTATGTTCTGCAACTTAGAACTAAGGAATAGGAGGGAAAAGCTGTCCCTGCACTGAGACTCAGCTTAACCCTATGCTGGGTTGGGTGCCCTATTCCTTGTGAATAGCCCCACTGAAACTCCTGCACTGAACTCAAACGAAGACCTGAAGGAAGGGGAAAGGGGTCCCTAAAAGATCTAAGGACTGGGAGCAAAAACAGGAGGCCTCCTAACAGAAAAGTTAGTTGCAGAAACGAAGATTAAAGGGAACAAAACTGGTGGAACAAGAAGTCCCAGGATATCAATTGTCCAAAGCACAAAGAACTTAACAAGGCAACTTAGCCAGAGCACAAGCATAACAACACTGATGTCCAGCGGGGAATGGTAGACAGATGCTGAGTAATAAAGAGTGAAGAGATCACGTGGCCAAGACACCCAGCACCAGAGGAAAAGACTAGAAGTTAGCAAGCCACAACAAGATGGCCGATAGTAAAACAACATAGATTCTAACAACAACAATATCTGCTATTTGTGAATCCACCTCAAAGGGTAATATCCACAATAAAAATCCTCTTAAAAATTTGACATGCTGCGAATTTCACAATCTGCACCAGAGGTCATTTTATCCACCAAAAAAATTCTGCAATGTATAAATTAGATTTTTTAAAGTCTCGTCTGCGTAGCTGGTGCCATATTACAGTCCATATTACAGTTTTCCTTCTGACATACAGGCCACATAGATCGCACTCACCCCACACGATGTTCAGCTCCTCCTCCAGGCTGCTGTGATCCACATAACAGGAGTATCTGTCGCCCTCTTTGGGGGTCACTTCTGCGCTGACCCTGATCTGATAGGTGCCATCAGGATTGGGGAGGACGTGTGTGGTCTCATATGAGTGAACCTCGTCCTCCCCGTTCTTCATCCACTTCACATCCACAGCTCGGGGGTGAAATCCGTACACCTGGCAGTGAAGCTTTGTGACCTTTCCTGATACCCGACCTGTGACCTTCACCCTCGGCCGAACTAAGAGGGAAAATAAAAAACATAAAATCAAACCTATATTGACACCAAAGCCTTTAGCACCTATGAAATCTACTTTTTATGCCTGTAAAATAATCATCATGGGATGGAAATCCACTGGTCTTCCTCGCTGGAACAGTAGATCCAATTAGTGACCTTATATGTCCCCTACTACAAAACCCTATGTATGAACCAAAAATGCCAGATTTGTTGAGATTGGGTCAACAAGGGATGGGACAGCCATGGGTACAGTGACATAAAATGCACCAGTTATTTCAAGAAAAAAATCCTCCTCCCCCAAAAACAACTGTAGCTAGCTGGCTTTATGAACATCGAACTTATGAAGGCTTTTGGATGTGCTCATGATTGAATTTACATTTCACGTAAGTCAGTGTTGTTGACAAAGTTTGCATAAATTACTCATAGACTGCGAGTTCCGATTTAAAGTGTGGCTAAGAGTTTTTATATGTTGTAGGTCTCTTCATTACAAATAGATTAATGGGGTTGCAGGTCCTGAGACCCCAACAGACTCTCAAAAATGCTAAGAGAGGTGCGCTGCTCCGGAGTCAGAAGCAGATAGCTCCTGCCTATATACAGAATTGAGTTTGGAGCCAGTACGAAGCCTATGCTTTCTATTCCATCCAACTCCAATCTGCATCCATGATTTCACCACAATGGCCAGATTGTATCCGGGATTATAATTCATGGCAGGGGTTGAGCTCTCAGATTAGGTCCTCCTGCCTTACAGTGCTATGCAGAAAACTAAAGTGTGGTACATAAAGCCGGCCGTGCGCATGGTGCAGATGGCAATGTACAACGCTTACTATCCCGATGTGGAGTCCAGACTGGCAAATCCCTCCAATTTCAAGGTCATAGAATCCTAGAATGTTAGAGTTGGAAGGGACCTTCAGGGTCCTCGTGTCCAACCCCCTGCTCAATGCAGGATTCACTAAACCATCTCAGACAGATGTCTGTCCAGTCTCTGTTTGAGGACTTCCATTGAAGGAGAACTCACCACCTCTCGTGGCCGCCTGTTCCACTCATGTAGTAGGGGAGATGTAGGGGAGAGCCCCATTCCCTCTGGAAATGAAGGTGCCCACGTTGCACCAGGGCAACATCTTTTTGGGGAGGTCCCTCAAACAACAAAGAAGGTAATAACACAGAATGTGCAGAGTGTGCGAAATACGGGGATATGAAAGGACACCATGCAACATTGAGAAACCTGCTCTGGAAAACATGGTCTCTATATCAAGGAACGTTTCAAAGTCTACCACATATCCATTGATTGTTCATCTTATTTCTGATTTACACTGTTCTTGCATCACCTTATTAACTTTTATATACTCAACACAACTTACATATTCCGCAATGACCCCATATAAAGCTACTATCTCATTATCTCCCCAGATCATTTTATAACTTAGTGTCACGTTTGGGGGGCTTCTTAATATTTGGTCACCTGACACCCATTCCAGCAAAAGCTGCTGTCCAAAATGGCGCGCCTTCTATTCTGAGCTATGCAATAAATTCACACCACATACTGACCGACTGGTGAACTCAGGACAAGTCACATTCAAACCATGAGCTTCTTTTCCTCCCGTTATGCCTTATGAAAATGAAAAACTTGGGACTAAAGCAATTTTTTTTGTGGCAAAAAGACATTTTTCATTTTCACTCCTCTATTTTTTTAAATTATGTGAAATGCCTGTGAGGTCAAGATGCTTGCTGCACCCCAAGATGAATTAATTAAGAGGCGTAGTTTGTAAAATGCAGTCACTTTTGGGGGGAGGGGGATGTGCTGTTCTGACACCTGAGGGTCTCTGCTAATGTGACCTGGCGCCCAAATAATATTACAGCAAAAATCTGCACTTCGAAAAAGCGCTCCTTCCTTTCGAATCCCTGTCGAGTGCTTAAACATTAGTTTCTCACCACATAATGGCTGTTGCCATATTTAGGAGAAATTGTGTAACATATTGGGAGATCGAGTGACTCCCGTTACCTCTGTAAAAATAAAATATTTGGGGCTAAAGCAACATTTTAGTGGAAAAAAAATTCAATTTTTCATTTTCACGCCCCATTGTTATAGAACTCTGTGAAGCACTTTGGGGCATTTAAGATGCTAACCACATCCCTAGATAAATTCCTCAAGTTTCCAAAATGGGGTCTCTTGTGGGGGGTTTCTGGTGTTTTGGTACCTCTTGGTCTGCATATGCGACATGGCATCTGCAGTCTATTCCAGCCAAAATTGTGCCCAAAATTAAAATGGCGCTCCTTCTTTTTGGAACCCCGCTGGATGCCAAAACATTAGTTTCTGACCACACATGGGGCATTACACAAGTTTTGTGAATTTTCAAAGCTTTTATGTCAGTGTTCAGCTGTCTCATAGAGAACACAGAGCAGCAGAGTGCTCCTTTGTATGTGAGAGACGACCAAGAAAACTGTCGGTTGAAATACCAGCCGGACCATCATTCAGCAGACAGTTATCTAAAGTGTATGGGGTGCTTAAGGTTTACAAAAAAAAACTCTTTGGCTTTTATTACTTTTGCCCTCAGATTTTTGCCTGACCCCAGGGAGAGAGACTTAACTGATTTAACTGATAGACATCAGCAATAAAAATAACAGAAAGTCACAGCCAGCAAAAATGTTTCTATGACACAGTGACATACTGCTATAAATGGCAGACCACATGGCCACTATGGGGTCTCTGACTTTGACCTGTGACAATGAGTGGCTTCAATAGGGGCAAAATTACTTTTGAAATGCCCCAATTCATGTCCGTCGCCCCTGTCTTTAAAAGTTGGGAGGTATGCCCCTCTGTGACTGCCAATGCACTGTGACCTCACCTACTTTACCAATTTATCTTGTTTTGGAGGGGGAGGTGGAAGCCCAATTAGGACTTTTGCTATGGTGCCCCTTCATTTTTATGTATGCCCCTGAACTGACATAGCTTCACAAGTCCAGAAGAAACTGATGAATGTACTTTTTTTTCTTTTATGATAGCTATTTTCAAAGGGGACTGTGGCCTTATCAATCAGGGTTGGGGGTTGGAAAGGTGTCTTGGCATCATCATCATTGCATTCAGGGGAACAGTGTGTGGCACTATTAGAAGTTTATGCAAGTTAGACAAAATGTGTTGGTGCCAAACTCTGCAGGGATGTATCAAGGAGAAGTCTTATTGGTGGTCTGGGCAAGATTGAGAAGAAAGGTCCTAATTTACTTTCTTTGAATCCACTTCTAGTTTTGCTTTCAAAAACTGCATCAAAATGCCACATGTGAAGCATTATTACTACCTCTCCGCTCCAGATCTTCTTTTCCGAACTTAATGAATTTCTTCAGACGATCAATACAGGTATTCTCTAGGAAATTCTTGGCTGCCTCCCCCATTCTTACATTCAGACTGTTCCATCTCTGTGTGGTGATCTCAGCCTCACGCATTGTAGGGATATAGGTCACTCTCTGTGTGTCGAAGAACATGTACTCTGTCCCATCATATCTGTACTGCTGATACCCTGAGACGCTGCCGTCATCTCTCAGCTCACAGCTGGTCATCACCTGCACAATATGTAAACCTGCACAAAAGACAGGAACAAGTTACACGCAGAATATGGACACCATATTTACCCTACCTAAGAATTATGAAAAGGGATGTGATAAATGTATGCTTCAGGAAATTGCAGAGTAGTCTCCACATCTTCATGCACATTGTGCTTTTCTGCAATTTCTCCAGATGTCTTTTGATGGACTACATAAGTGGTGTCACCGTCAGTGCCATCTCCACTTCAAACATCGCTCTTTAAAGGGAATCTGTCACCAGGTTTTTGCTGCCTAATCTAACAGTAGCGCAAGGATGGTGCACGATGCTGTCACGTTCCTACCCCTAAAGACACCAATCGTGTTATGTGTTGTAGTGTAATGTGTATTATGTTTTGTGTCTTTGTATATATTGTGTAGTGTGACTGTAATGTAACGGTAATGCATAATGTTAAAAGGTAGTGTTAGAAATGTACAGTATATGTAGATAGGTTACTGTAGTTTAGCTAGTGACATTAGGGTAAGATAGGATCGCATTACTGTTTGGGACTAGCCTATAGTGGGAGGGGATTAGTGTTTGGAAAAGAGACTGCTTCCTGTAGATAGTTTGATTTCAAGTGCGAGTAGGAAGTGCAAAGTGAGCAGAGCTGCCTTAAGGGTGATCCTGAGCAAGAGGAGACTAAGGAAAGGGGAATAGTGGGATCCTGAAGTAACTGACGAGAGTGTTTTTTCCAGAAAAGGGTCCTTGGAAAGGACGTTGAGCCACGAAAGCAAAGAGATTTCAGACCCTGAAGGTAATGGACCTAAACAGGACTGAGTTCGTGGGACTAGTGGGGGTCACGAGCGGTAGATCCAGGGCGCAGTTAGTGAAAGGAATAGGAAGCGAAACCGCTGAGCGAGGAGAAAGACGTGCTGATCATGACTGTGGCATAGAAGATGGGTTGTCACGAAGTAGGGCCAAACAGTGTGCCTCACTAGCCCTAGGGTACACTACAGAGGAAGGATACTGTGTGAATGAAAATGCTTTGTGTTATGCACACGCCCAGACTGACTGGCGTGTGCGTGTTTAGTGATCCCACTGGACCATAAACCAGAGAGTGCCTGGAGGGGCGTAACTAAGTATCTACCCGATCCGACCAAGGTCGCATGACGGCTAACGACGCCAGTGCACCAGGGAGGAACCGAGCAGAGGGACCAGGTGCGACTCCAGGTCAGACCCCGGACATGGCTGTTGACCCACACCGGGGAATACAGGAACAGGCAGGTTAGAGCACAGGCTAGGTAGGGTCCAGTACGGACTAGGAGACGGGTTCAGAGCCGCAGATGCGTTAATCAAGCAGAGTAAAGCGAAACCCCAAGGTGGGGTGGACAAGGCTGAGCAGAGGAAAACCGCAGGTGCGGTGGACAAGGCAGAGCAGAGCGAAACCGCAGATGCGGTGGACAAGGCTGAGCAGAGCGAAACCGCAAGTGCGGTGGACAAAGCAGAGCAGAGCGGGCAGAAACCGCCAGAGCGGTAAGTAAGGCAGAGCAGAGATAAACCGCCAAAGCGGTGAGCAAAGACAGAGCAGAGGGGACAGGGCTCTGTTCACACGGAACAGACTGGAAGGGAAAGGCAGAACCTGATACACACAAGGTACTTGCAAAGAAGTAGCGAGTGGACTCCAAACTCACAAACAGAAGTACAGCGAAAACGAGTAGGAGTTAGGTGCAGGTACAGACTCTGCAGAAAAAGAGAGGAAACGGACAAAGGGACAAAACAGGTAACAGGTTAGGAGACAGTTCAGACAGGAACTGTACTGCAACGAAATACAGGAACGAGCCTAGGTATAGCCAAGAGCTGGTTCAGACACTGCAGCAAAAGGGAGGAAACTGACATAGAGACAAAACAAGTAACAGGTTAGGAGACAGTTCAGACAGGAACTGTTACTGCAGCGAAATACAGGAACGAGCCTGGGTATACGGCCCCCAGAGGCAGAAACGAACAGGCTAGGAGCGTGTTCAGACAGGCCTGGAAATACAGCCTCCAGGAAGGCGGACAGACAGGCAAGAAAACACAGATAACAGATCTAGGTATGCGGCCCCTAGAAGGCGGGACGAACAGGCAATGGTACAGTTCAGACAGGAACAGCTACTGAAAGAGATACAGGAGCCAGTCTGGGAATACAGTCCCCAGAGTGGCGGAAACAGACAAGAACAGAACAGGACAGGACCTGGCACATTCAGAGTCAAGGAGCACACTGAATGAAAGCGTTGCTCAGGCATCAGCTTCCAGGTGAAGCTGGTTTAAATATCCAGTGACAGAGAGCAATAGGCTGAGGACGCATTAGGGGTGTGCCCACAGCAGCTACAAGAATCAGGAAGTAACCGGGCCACCGCCCTAAGCAGTCAGAACAGAGACAAACAGACAGCATGAATAGAAGCCAGGCTAGCAGACTGGACTGAAGATCAAGTTTGCGATCTTGCATAGTGAGACATAGTGCACTATGCAAGCCCGCCACCAGGTATGTTACACTTTGTACTGTAAAAGAAAAGTCCATAAGACTTTGTGCCTGCTATCCCTTATACCTAACCCTTACCAAGTTACTGTTCAGTAAAGACTTTATTTTTGAATGGAAGTCTCCTTTTTTGAACGATGGAACATATGGTCCTGGCCGGACGTACGGCCCTCACAGCACTAATACCAACACCAAGATAGGACCTACACTTTCATGTAGAGTGCCAGGGTGTAAAAGGAGGAGACGAGTGCCTTGCCCATGGCTACGTCGCCGCGCCGCACTACAGCAGCATAATGTAAGAGCAGAGACTGATGCCAGCAATGTGCCACTTACTGGGCTGCTTGCTGCAGATTTTTTAAAATCACTGTTTTATCAGCAGGACATTATCACTAGAGGACTAGGAAACTTGATTGGCAGCAGTGCTGTGAGCGGGGTTATACAGAGC
Source organism: Phyllobates terribilis (assembly GCF_046119375.1). Lineage (NCBI taxonomy): Eukaryota > Metazoa > Chordata > Amphibia > Anura > Dendrobatidae > Phyllobates > Phyllobates terribilis. The sequence continues at coordinate 433,215,441 of NW_027362767.1, read as the reverse complement.
TCAGCATTAGAGGACTACAGAACTGCAGCAGATAAAACTGATTTAATCAAAACTGTATCAAGCAGCCCAGTAAGTAACACATTGCTGGAATCAGGGTCTCTGTCCTACGTCATTCTGCTTGCAGATGGGGCAGCAAAAACCTGGTGTGATTCCCTTTGACGTTCTTGTGGTGGTTGTGCTGTATTGCTGGCAATCTGTGTCTATGACAAATATGAATCCGCAGGCAACTGACATGAATGTTATGCTTCTCTGTTTTTCTTGGGTTTGTGACCACAATCTCTTTCTGTAGTTTATGCTGGTTAATTCCTGTAGTGCTGTGCTTTGTTGATTTTCAGAAATACCCACCATTGGCTGCTTCTAAGATGAGTTCAATGGTAGATATATAATCCAGGCAGCTCACTCATCAGCTGCCTGAGTGTCAGTTCAGTTCAGTGTCTGCCTCTAGCCAGTCATGTTCCAGTTTGATCACCTGTGCATCAGCTAGCTCTATTCCTATTGTCCAGTCCTGGGGAGTTACCTGTAGAGATTAGCGAACCCGAACTTCAAAGTTCAGTGTTCGTACAGGACAGTTAGTGTCCGGTGCTAAACGCCGAACACAGATTTGTCCCTGAAGTCTGTTGCAATGTTTGGAGTTCCGGAGGAAGGAGAGAGAGAAATTTTCCAGCTCAAAAATTTGGATCCTGATTGTTTTCAATAGGGCCCAGGTTCTGGTTCAAGTTCCAGTACAGGTGAGGTATCAGAACTCGAACTTGCATAGGTCTTCTCATCACTAGTTACCTGTAGTTCTATACCCGCCTTCTGACCTCTCTCCTTCTTTATGCTTTGAACACCAGTCCTGGAACTTGAAGTTGCACCGTACTGGAAATGACACCTGGCTCCATCTAACGACACTCCAGTCCACTCTTGGAATACTGCAAACTCCACCTCTCCATATAGAGGTTTACGGGTGAAAACCTGGGCTTCTTTTGACCTGAGATTAGTCACCACAGACATCAAAACAAGATCTAAGAATATGTCAGAAGATGAAAGATCCCCCCTGAAGATATGATGATGATTGTAATGCATAATGTAATAGCAAATATATGACGATGACTATAAATATTACTGAGGCAACAAGCCTTGAAATTCATTATACTGGATAGAAAGTGGCAGAAATATCCAGACACAGACGGAAGATCCTAGGCACTGAGAAGTGGGCATGAGAGGAGGGAGCCAGTTGTAGTTAGTATGGCCTGAAGCCAGAAATAGAGTTGTGAGTTGTGGGCCCAAGGCAGCTAGTAAAGGAGTGGGGCTGAAGAGGCAACGTATTAGCCAGTCTTGGAGTCCTAGGAACAAGACTAAGCTGACCAGGTCGGTGCACGGGTACTACTGCAGAAGTGGGCTATACAGCGACAGAAAGAAGAAACATGGAGATAGAGAGTTCAAGTTATTTATGCTGTGTAATTGAAAATGTCTGTGCCTCTGTGTCAGCGGGTCCGAGCGCCACAATACACGCTGCCGGTCAATCAGAGGCCAGCAGCTGATGTCGGCATGCACGTGACGGGGCGCATGGCAGTGACGTCACACGCTCCTGTCGCATGGCGAGTCGTGCTGGCTCCACAAGAGGACACGCGCAGTGCATGAGAGAAGGAACAGTGAATATTTATTATAAAAAAAACAAAAACAGTGGCCATACTACTATGGATGACTTCGGGGTGCATTATATTATATAGAGGACTGTGGACTGTGCATTACACTTTATAGGATGTCTATGGGGGTGCATTATACTACTATGATGACTATGGGGGTGCATTATACTATATGAAGAACTGTGGACGGTGCATTATACTTTATAGGATGACTATGGGGTGCATTATACTACTATGGATGACTATGGGGTGCATTATATTATATGGAGGACTGTGCATTATACTTTATAGGATGACTATGGTGGCGCACTTTACTATGGATGACTATGGTGGTTCAATATAATATGGATGACTATGGTGGTTCATTATAATATGGATGACCATGTGCTGTGAATTATACTTTATGGATTACTATGGACTGTGCAGTATATTATATGGAGCACTATGGGATGCATTATATTATATGGAGTACTATGGGGGGGTGCATTATACTTCCTCTATTGAGCCCCATGACTTCTATGTACGCTCCTGGTGAGTATAAGGTTTATTTTCTTCTATACATTAAATAACAGTAGCAGAACATGGGACAGATATAACAGGATGGGGGATATATATACCAGGATGGGGCCCGAGATAAGGAACATATAGCAGAATGAGTGATATATATACCAGAATGGTAATTTATTCAGGATGGGGGGGCCATGTCCAAATCTTGCACCGGGGCCCATCAGACTCTAGTTACGCCACTGCTCTGTGTAAATCAGAAGATGAAGTGAACACCAAGCCGTGTAGCTGCTACCTACTCTATATATGTTATACCGGTTCCAACATTAAAGAATATTCTATGTTAACAAAGTGGACTGAGATCTTTATTTTATACTGCATAAACCGGGGGTTCCTATACCAACATAGAGTATGTGGCCCAGGTGAGGGATACCAGAATCAAATCAAAGTAACCAGTTTCACTGGTATCGGACGTTGCAGCGCTATACCTTGACCAGTGAGACCCTTATAAAAGTGACAGGGGATTATTATTTTGTGACACAGACCTGACATCGGGCCATATTCCTCAGAATCACAATACAGCCCTAGAAATGATTAATGAAACACTCCCTAGCCTCACACATCCTTAGGCCCTACTTAAAGTGGAACTGTCACCAGCATCAGCATTTTAACTTGCCCACATCATGGAATACTGGCTGCAAAGCTGAATAAAACATCTTTTAGACTCTAAATTATGGTAAGTTAGATGGGCATTACCAGAGATTCTTCTCTGGGGGTGTGTATTTTTCCCCCTGCATGATGTTGACCAATCATAAGCAGGAGGTGTTATGCAAGGAAAAAAGAACAGGTTCCCAGATGGTCAAAAAAAAAAGCCTTCTCCTGTCAGATATGTAATTACAGACTGACCTGCTCTCAGTCCTGATCTCTGCAGCTACTGTGCAGTATAGAGCAGAGTGGAGTGTGATTACAAACACCTTCAGCTTTCATCTCCTGGCAGTCATGCCACAATGACTGCTGTGGCATAAAAGTCTAAAGGGTTTTTCATCACACTCAACTCTGCTATATTTTACACAGCAATTGCAGAGCTCAGAGCTGATAGCAGGGATGTTTATCACTACATCTCACAGAACCTGACTTTCTGTAGAAGTGTTCTTTTTTCCGCCTTCATGACATCTCCTGATTCTGATTGGTCAACATCATTATGATAAAACAGCTTCTTATCTTAATCAGCCAGACGTCTAGATTTGTTAAGCCAAGAGAAATACACTATTGTGTTTGTGTTGACTTGTAAATGTATGTGTATTTCTGTGATTGGTCAAGGAGGACATATTTGTATAACCCTGAATGTTGTCTTCTCTTGGTTCTGAAACAATGATGTTTGCTACTATGCTAATTGCATATTGTATCAAAGTCAGCTAGATGTTTATTTACAAGAGCCCCCTCCTATACCAACTATGTACAGTACAGACCAAAAGTTTGGACACACCTTCTCATTTAAAGATTTTTCGGTATTTTCATGACTATGAAAATTGTACATTCACACTGAAGGCATCAAAACTATGAATTACCACATGTGGAATTATATAGTTAACAAAAAAGTGTGAAACAGCTGAAAATATGTCTTATATTCTAGGTTCTTCAAAGTAGCCACCTTTTGCTTTGATGACTGCTTTGCACACTCTTGGCATTCTCTTGATGAGCTTCAAGAGGTAGTCACCAGAAATGGTCTTCCAACAATCTTGAAGGAGTTCCCAGAGATGCTTAGCACTTGTTGGCCCTTTTGCCTTCACTCTGCGGTCCAGCTCACCCCAAACCATCTCGATTGGGTTCAGGTCTGGTGACTGTGGAGGCCAGGTCATCTGGCGTAGCACCCCATCACTCTCCTTCTTGGTCAAATAGCCCCTAGACAGCCTGGAGGTGTGTTTCTGGTCATTGTCCTGTTGAAAAATAAATGATGGTCCAACTAAACGCAAAACGGATGGAATAGCATGCCACTGCAAGATGCTGTGGTAGCCATGCTGGTTCAGTATGCCTTCAATTTTGAATAAATCCCCAACAGTGTCACCAGCAAAGCACCCCCACACCATCACACCTCCTCCTCCATGCTTCATGGTGGGAACCAGGCATGTAGAGTCCATCCGTTCACCTTTTCTGCATCGCACAAAGACATGGTGGTTGGAACCAAAGATCTAAAATTTGGACTTATCAGACCAAAGCACAGATTTCCACTGGTCTAATGTCCATTCCTTGTGTTCTTTAGCCCAAACAACTCTCTTCTGCTTGTTGCCTGTCCTTAGCAGTGGTTTCCTAGCAGCTATTTTACCATGAAGGCCTGCTGCACAAAGTCTCCTCTTAACAGTTGTTGTAGAGATGTGTCTGCTGCTAGAACTCTGTGTGGCATTGACCAAGTCTCTAATCTGAGCTGCTGTTAACCTGCGATTTCTGGGGCTGGTGACTCGGATAAACTTATCCTCAGAAGCAGAGGTGACTCTTGGTCTTCCTTTCCTGGGGCGGTCCTCATGTGAGCCAGTTTCTTTGTAGCGTTTGATAGTTTTTGCAACTGCACTTGGGGACACATTCAAAGTTTGCCCAATTTTTCAGATTGACTGACCTTCATTTCTTAAAGTAATGATGGCCACTCGTTTTTCTTTACTTAGCTGCTTTTTTCTTGCCATGATACAAATTCTAACAGTCTATTCAGTAGGACTATCAGCTGTGTATCCACCTGACTTCTGCACAACACAACTGATGGTCCCAACCCCATTTATAAGGCAAGAAATCCCACTTATTAAACCTGACAGGGCACACCTGTGAAGTGAAAACCATTTCCGGTGACTACCTCTTGAAGCTCATCAAGAGAATGCCAAGAGTGTGCAAAGCAGTCATCAAAGCAAAAGGTGGCTACTTTGAAGAACGTAGAATATAAGACATATTTTCAGTTGTTTCACACTTTTTTATTAAGTATATAATTCCACATGTGTTAATTCATAGTTTTGATGCCTTCAAGGTGAATGTACAATTTTCAAAGTCATGAAAATACAGAAAAATCTTTAAATGAGAAGGTGTGTCCAAACTTTTGGTCTGTACTGTACATTGATTACATTTTCAAACAGTGAGACATGAGCCCTGTGGAATAATACCCTCCTTAACCCTTGCCATGTGGATGTGTACTTGGAAGAACAAATGTGAACTATTTAAGGAACATATGCCTCTGTAGCAGGTGGATTTGAAACCGAGAATTGAAAGAGAATTTACAAGGAGAATCAAAGATGAGACTTTCTTCAGACCATCAGCTTGGTAGCATGGCTTTATCCAAAGAGACACAGATTTGGATTCTACATAATTCCAGTCTAAGGGTATACACCCCTGACTGGAAACATACGGATCTGCTCCATTGACCATCAGAGATCATGTATCATGGATACATTTGGGGAGACCAGGTTGGGATGATGAAGTCACCTGGCCCCATGGATATGTTGTTTGTGGTTGCCAGATAGGACCCTCCGGTCGCATGGAACCCATGGAGACATTCAGAGAAGCCAGATTGGGACCTACTGGTCATCTGGCACCATGGAAATTCTCGGAGAGGCAAGGGTGGGACCCTTGGGTCTCCTGGCCTTGTACGTCGATGGGCTGTCAACTTCCTATGCTTGCCGCTACCTTCTCTCTGTGGGGGCCCGCCAAAAGCGGGGGGCCACTGGTTGAGGTAGTTGGCCTTGGAAGTCTCAAAGTCGCAGCTGTGCTATCCCGGGAGGGCCAGCGGAAGGGTGAGACTGTGTAATGTTGTACCATCTTGAGTATTTGCTGGGAATGTTCTATGTGTTTATTGTCCGTTTGGTGGTTCAATAAAATATTGCCACACTGTTTTTCCATCACTCTGTGTTGTCTGAGTGGTACTATGCCCACAGAAGACCCCATGTCTTCACAATCATGCTGGGGAAAAGGTACACATACCCTGAGAAGAATCTCTGGTAACGACCTCTTGTACTTATCATAAATTATAACCTAAAATTTACAAGCTACGTAATATCTCCACAACATATAGGAAAAATTTAAAAAAATAAATGATGTTTTATTCAGCTTTGAGGCCACTATTCCATGATGTGGCCAGTTTAATATGCTAAAACAGATGAAAGGTCCTCATTAACGCCTTCAAACTCAAAAATCCATTGGTCCCATATACCAGAAAATGTTAACTCCATTCTTCTCAGGCTCCAACACTGCAGACATCACCCCTACCTATCCCCAATCTGATAGACTCCAATGAACATATTTGTTTACAAAAGGAAATGAGAATTATTACTCATTTTAAGTCTTTTCATCTTGGAGCAATGGGGCAAGTTGAGATACCAGGAGGTAGATTTGTGATCCTAGGGCACCAATCTCATGGTGGCAGAGACAACTCTCGGTGGAACCCTGCCTCTGATCTAACCATGGCTTCCTGAGAACAAATTACTAGAAAATCGATTTGCACTGAATTTCTGGGACTAATGAAGTCCTTAAACGAAGTTGCAGAAAAATGGGTGGCAGAGTATATTTTTCTGGGTATAGAAGAATCATGTATATTACAGTATAGTGATTATATAGGGTATTGGATGTCTCACCTCCGGTGTGGTTGAATCTCTTCATCACTGTCTTCACTTCGTGTCTGAACAACGCCTCGTCTCTTTTACAAACCTGTGTTGTTCTCTCCCAGTACTCTGGATCCTTGTACTCCTTCATCCATGCAGCCACAGGGATACGTTCCTGAATATCACTACTGTATAACTCAGTCAACTGATCATCCAGATATCCAATTATGGAGAACTCGGGTATTCCAGGTAAAGGGACTGAGACCCCCGTGTAATAATAGCGCAGAGAGTGACTGTCTGAGAGACATACAGAGTGTTACATACTGTACCGATCATATTATCATCTACTACAGGATAATACAATACTCATATACAGTACAGACCAAAAGTTTGGACACACCTTCTCATTTAAAGATTTTTCTGGATTTTCATGACTTTGAAAATTGTACATTCACACTGAAGGCATCAAAACTATGAATTAACACATGTGGAATTATATACTTAACAAAAAGGTGTGAAACAACTGAAAATATGTCTTATATTCTAGGTCCGTCAAAGTAGCCACCTTTTGCTTTGATGACTGCTTTGCACACTCTTGGCATTCTCTTGATGAGCTTCAAGAGGTAGTCACCAGAAATGGTTTTCACTTCACAGGTGAGCCCTGTCAGGTTTAATAAGTGGGATTTCTTGCCTTAGAAATGGGGTTGGGACCATCAGTTGTGTTGTGAAGAAGTCAGGTGGATACACAGCTGATAGTCCTACTGAATAGACTGTTAGAATTTGTATTACGGCAAGAAAAAAGCAGCAAAGTAAAGAAAAACGAGTGGCCATCATTACTTTAAGAAATCAAGGTCAGTCAGTCTGAAAAATTGGGAAAACTTTGAATGTGTCCCCAAGTGCAGTTGCAAAAACCATCAAGCGCTACAAAGAAACTGGCTCACATGAGGACCGCCCCAGGAAAGGAAGACCAAGAGTCACCTCTGCTTCTGAGGATAAGTTTATCCGAGTCATCAGCCTCAGAAATCACAGGTTAACAGCAGCTCAGATTAGAGACCAGGTCAATGCCACACAGAGTTCTAGCAGCAGACACATCTCTACAACAACTGTTAAGAGGAGACTTTGTGCAGCAGGCCTTCATGATAAAATAGCTGCTAGGAAACCACTGCTAAGGACAGGCAACAAGCAGAAGAGACTTGTTTGGGCTAAGGAACAAAAGAAATGGACATGAGACCAGTGGAAATCTGCTTTGGTCTGATGAGTCCAAATTTGAGATCTTTGGTTCCAACCACCGTGTCTTTGTGCGACGCAGAAAAGGTGAACGAATAGACTCTACTTGTCTGGTTCCCACCGTGAAGCATGGAGGAGGTGTGATGGTGTGGGGGTGCTTTGCTGGTGACACTGTTGGGGATTTATTCAAAATTGAAGGCAAAATGAACCAGCATGGCTACCATAGCATCTTGCAGCGGCATGCTATTCCATCCGGTTTGCGTTTAGTTGGACCATCATTTATTTTTCAACAGGACAATGACCCTAAACACATCTCAAGGCTGTGTAAGGGCTATTTGACCAAGAAGGAGAGTGATGGGGTGCTATGCCAGATGACCTGGCCTCCACAGTCACCAGACCTGAACCCAATCGACATGGTTTGGGGTGAGCTGGACTGCAGAGTGAAGGCAAAAGGGCCAACAAGTGCTAAGCATCTCTGGGAACTCCTTCAAGATTGTTAGAAGACCATTTCCGGTGACTACCTCTTGAAGCTCATCAAGAGAATGTCAAGAGTGTGCAAAGCAGTCATCAAAGCAAAAGGTGGCTACTTTGAAGAACCTAGAATATAAGACATATTTTCAGTTGTTTCACACTTTTTTGTTAAGTATATAATTCCACATGTGTTAATTCATAGTTTTGATGCCTTCAGTGTGAATGTACAATTTTCATAGTCATGAAAATCCAGAAAAATCTTTAAATGAGAAGGTGTGTCCAAACTTTTGGTCTGTACTGTATGTGTCTGTACCGTCTGGCTAATCGTGGACTCAACTGGAATTCTCTTCTGAAAGAGACGAGGGCCCGGTAATCAGGAAAAATCACTGGGAAAGTCTTCTAGAGATCTATGGGACAATCCAAGGGGAGTCTGAAATGCGAGGCTCATCTATACTGTATGTTTTAGGGGTTATCTAAGTATGACATTTTTTTTGTAACAGATTTTTTTCATCCAAAAACACAAACCATCCAACTGGATATGTCTTTTTATTATTTCCACAATATACCATGATGGCTTTTTGCTGTTTAGTTTTACTATAATTTAATGTAGCAATCCATTGATTAATGCTCAGCCAGTGTGAAGGGCCAAGGAATGATCAATACTATCAATCACTGACACAATAAACAGCCAGAAAGGGTAATCATGATTCCAGGACCCTCAGACAATGGATAAATATGTATCCATCATTAATTTAGACTAGACAGTTAAAATTCTCCAAACGTATCACAGTGACCCACGCTTAGGGATGGCTTCTTGTTTGCTTTCAATTTGTCTTCTCGCCATCCAAGAGCTATAACTTTTTTTTATTTTTCAGTCGATAAGAGTTATATCGAGGCTTGTTATTTTGCAGTACAAACTGTAGTTGTTAGTGGTAACATTTTGGGGGCGATATGACTTTCTAATCTCTATTTCTTCCATTTTTTGGAGGAGGTAAAGTAAAAAAAAACAGCAATTTTGCCATCTTTGTTTGAGGGTTTGGCATCGAAACCATGGGATAAACATTATAATATTTCATTAATTATAACCAATGTCGGACTGTCAAACATTGCATATAGAGAGCTGTAGATACATCATACTATATATAGAGACGTATGTGGGAATCATACTGTGTATATGGAGCTTTGGGGGCAGCATACTATATATGGGGAACTGTGGGGCAATCACACTGTATATAGGAAGTTGTGGGAACATCATACTGAATATAGGGAGCTGTGTGAACATACTACTGTACATAGAAATCTGTGGGGCCATAATACTGTATATTGGAAGCTGTGCGGCCAGCATTCTGTACATAGGGGAGCTGTGGGGCAACTATACTGTATATAGGAAGCTGTGATAGCATCATACTGAGAATAGGGGAGCTGCAGGGACATTATTCTGTATTTAGAGAGCTGTGGGGCCATAATACTGTATATCGGGAATGGTGGAGACATCATATTGTATATATGGTACTGTGAGAACATAATAATGTATATAGGGAAAGGTGATGGCATTATACTGTTTATAGGGAGTTGTGTGGATGCTAGACAGTATATAGGGAGCTGTGGGGATGTCATACTGTATATAGGGAGCATTGGGGACATCATACTGTATATAGGGGGCTGTCGGGCAGTCTAACTATATATAAGGGCTGTGGAGACATCATACTGCATATAGGGACCTGTGGAGACATCAAGCTGTATAGAGGTAGCTTTGGGGACATCATACTATATATGGGAAGCTGTGGGGCCATCATACTGTATATGGGGAGCTGTGGGCCATCATACTATATATAGGGAGCTGTGGGGGCATCATACTATATGTAGGGGAGTTGTGCGAATATTATACTGTGTTGTTAGAGCAATACACTTTGCTGGGGCTCCTCTGGGGTCTTCATACAGTGCTTTTGTGGGGGAATTCACTGTGGGTGTATCATACTGTATGCTGGTGGACATAATCAAAGGGAGCCATGAAAGGCATATCGTAGTAGGCGAAAACGCAGAGGGACTTCAATAGGGGCACAATTACTGCCCCTTCCCATGCTGCAACACGTCCCTCTGATGTCACCTGTGTGCTGTCTTTATTGTACAGTATAGTCGTGGGAGCTAAGAATCCTTTTTTTCACATGAGAAACGTATGCAAGAAGAATTTTAAAAACTGACACACAGACAAAAAAATGGATCCAGCACACTGAAAAAAAACACAGGCCATTTTCAAGTATTAGAGAAAAATGACATGTGAAACCGGCCTTCTACTCATGCCTTCTGCTTCTCCTTTTATCATGTGTTGCTCTTTATCTCTTCCTTTTACACCTAGTTTCTCACCATGTTCAGACACAACATTTAACATACAGCTGTGGCCAAAAGTCTTGAGACTGAAACAAATTTTGTTTTTTCACAAACTTTGCAGCTTCAGTTTTTGCTGTGGCAATTTACATCAACTCCAGATTGTTATGAAGAGTGATCAGATTGCAAAGTCATTCCTTGCCTTGAAAATTAACTAATCACAGAAACCCCATTTCCACTGAATTTCAGCCCTGGCACAAAATGACCTGTTTACATCATTTCAGAGATCTTCTTGTTAGTTTAGGCAGGAGAAAGTGTTAACAATGACAAGGTAGCTGATATCACCATGCTGAATGTTTGCTTTAAAAGGGGGCTGGTTTTTGAAATTATTGTCTTCTTCTGTTAACCATGGGTACCTCCAAGGAAACGCTTGGCAGTTATCATTGCTTTGCATGAAAAGGGCTTTACAGGCAAGGACATTGCTGCTTGTAAGATTGTCCCTATATCAAGCATTTATCAGATCTTCAAGAATATCAAAGAGAAAGATTCCATTTGTGTGAAGAAGACTACAGGACACCCAAGAAAGTCCAGCAAGTGCCATGACTGACTCCTGAAGAAGATTCAGCTACGGGATTGGTTCAAGACTAGTGCAGATCTTGCTCAGGAACAACTGCAGGCCGGTGTCAGTGCATCTGCATGCACAGTGAGGCAAAGGTTTATGGAGGCTGCCTGGTGTCAAGAAGTGCAGCAAAGAAGCAACTTCTCTGTAAAGAATACCATCACGTACAGACCAACATTCTACAAGAATCGGACAGCAGAAGACTGTGGTAAAGCTATTTCTATGATGAAGCCTTTCGACTGTTTGGGACATTGGGAAGAATGATTGTCCAGAGAAGAAAAGGTGACACTGCCATGAGTCGTGTGTCATGAAACAGTAAAGTCTTCTGAGACCCTTCATGTGTCAGGGATTCTCACAATTATACCTAAAAACATGTCTATGAATAAAGAATAGGATCATCCAGGACAAAGTGGAGATGATGGTTTTAACAGTATAATAGAGATCATGTGACAAGGCAAAAGGCTACGGTAAATGGCTTGGTGCATAAAACATTGATATTTTGGGTCCATGACCAGAAAACTCCCCAGATCTCAGTCTCAGTGAGAACCTGCGGTCAATCCTCAAAAAGCGACAAACAAAACCCAGAAATTATGATAACTCCGAGCTCTGATGAGGCAAGAACGGGCGGCCATCAGTCAGGATCTGCCCAGAAGCCGATATCCATCTGCCGGGGGAAGGGCAGAAGTCTGGAGAATAAGGGGACAGAACTGGGACCATTGAGGAGTCACAGAAACGTCATCTATTTGTCAATAAAAGTGTAAAAACTTATGAAATGTTTATAATTGTCCATCAGTAACCAGAGAAACCTCCGACTCAAAGAGCGAAAAAACACAGAAGCTGAAAAATGTGAAAACATTTGTGTCAGTTTTAAAACTTTTGGCCATGAATGTATGTATGCCTGGACATAGATCAACATTACGGTGAATTGTTTGATTTCATTAGTATTTTGTTTGTCACTTCTGATGTTTTATTTAGTTTTTTTTAGACTTTATAGTAGATATGAGGATAAACTAAGGAAGTATAGGGCTAAGTGCCCACAATGAATATCTGGTGTTTTTTTCTGCTGCATATTTTTGTGTGCAAATAATGCAGCAAATTACAGTTCCAGCAAAATGGATGGGATTGAAATACATCTCATACCCAATGAACTTTTTTTTAACCTACAGAAATTCACCTGCGGTGCAATAGCCAAATCTGAAACTTGTTAATTTCTCTTGCAGTTAAAATGTGCATAGACTGGAATGAAATGAGGAAAACCGCAGATAAACAATGCATATGTATTTTTATTGTATTTCTACACATGACTTTTTCTATAGAGTTATATCAAAGTTAAGTAACAGGAAGTTTCCAGAGAAAAAGCAATTTTATTTAAAATATGACCAAAAAGAGATAAAAAACTGCAGCTGAAAAAAAAGTGATAAAAAACACAGTGAAATAACACAAGTAACCTAATTTACAGGTCGGGTTGGGAGACCCATGTCTGTATGATTTATTAGTGTGAACCTACCTTTTATTATACTAAAAGAGCAGAGCGCACAATCACATCATTTTTACAGTGTATAAAATATACCATCCTCTGCACTTTTTCATCCGTAAAGAAAAAAAAGTGATCCGTTTTTAGAACACCACAATCTATGGAAAGCTGATGTAACTTTGTCATGCGCTTTCATCACTTTTTTCTGTTTTTTCTCATGCTTCCCCCCCCCCTCCAAGAAAACAAGTGTCATGATCTCCTGATACTTCCCCTCCATGTAATTTTTTTAAAAAAAGGATGCAAAATATATGTTTAAAGACAAACAGATAGACACTGCGGCCATTTGAAACAGTTTGACAACAGATCATTAATTATTTATGATATAAAAGTGGTGGCAGCCGACCTTATAATGAAGAATATAATGGATAGTAATATAACAGGCGTCTCCGTACTCACCAGAATACGCTCCAGACACACTCAGAAACATCACGGTGACGGCGCACACCTTCTCCATCCTGTATGTCATATTAATTACGATCTCAATGAAGTTGCCAGGGAGAAGCGTGAGGCTAAACTGCAAAACACAAAGCTGGGCCGTACTATATATAAGGGAAGGAGCTGTGCTCTGATTGGACGGTTGTTACATTTACTCCAATAGGAAAATTAGTCTGAAAATGATCAGCAGTTGCCGGGCAGACTAAAGGAGTGGTTACAAAGTAAAAGTGAAAGTATGATATTCTTCAGTAATTAAAGGGAACCTGTCACCATGGGAAATGCCGTCCTACAGTATCCACAGGCCTCATGTTATAGAGTGAGGGTCGGGGGGCTGAGTAGATTGATATATAGTTTTGTGATAAAATATTCCGTCTAATTCGTGTTTTAACTATTTCATCCTCTGCATTCTCGGGGTGTTTGGTCCAGTGGGCCTCGCAGTACAGAGATAGCTGTCAGTCACTGATAGGACCATAGGACCAAAAATCGCAGAAAGAGCAGAGGATTAAATGATTAAAACCAGGTTAAAATGTTTTTTTTCTCACAAAACTATATATCAGTCTTCTCCGCTCCTCCTGCTCTAGATTATGGTACTTTCATGCTGACAGGTTCCCTTTAAGATGTGGTCATTTAGGGCTCAATCCAATGTAGGAGCGGTGTGATGAACCTGTAGCCGCCATCTTGGTAATGATAAATCATATCCAGGGATGGCCACACTTCAGCAGCCCCCACCCTTGGGACCTTCTGTTAAAACGTCAACTAGATAGTTTCCCCCCATCCAGGCTCCTGTAAGATAAGAAGCCTACTTAACACTTGAATGCTAGGAGCTTCAAAGACTTCGAGAGGAAACACAGCCAGCAGGGGGGGGTGCTTCGTCTATCTGTACCTGACCATTTGTCCCATAGGACTAGTTTCTTTGTCTGTCACAAGCATGGAGGCATAAGATATAGAAACATGAATAGTACACGCATGTTGCGTGGGATGGGCCAATAAAAAAATATCACGGCGTCCCGGAGCCATTGCGCACACAAGCCTCCGCGGTAGACGTTTGTACGTGCTCTGGAAGCCAAGATATAGCGCGGAGCCATTCCTGAGGACCGTATGGTATCATAATTGATATCAAAAGGTCGGTTACGGCGGCCCGAATCCATGGGAACCCCTGGGGGTATCATGAGACCATCCCAGAAGAAGTTATTGGGTTCCATAGAATTTGGGCTTCTGATCGAAGTTAGACCTGAGGGTGGAGACTGAGCCAGCTGACCTCACCAGCAGTGGGCGGGACGGGGCAGGTAAGATAGCAGGACAGACAAGAGACAAGTCAGTCTTGACCCAAGAGTGGTGTGCTGAACATCTGAGCACCAGCTGAGGCCACCAAGGGGAGGAGCAGTTTGACCATGCGGTGGTAGGCCTCAGCCTGTAACAAAGAACCGTGCCTGCGACCGCAGAATCCTCTCCCTGCGTCACAAGAAAATCAAGAAACCGGTAACTGATATGCTGTGGTGATTCTGTGTGTTGTATTCCATTGTTGTATAGTTTAGCCTGACCTTATACCTGTGTATATTTAGTTGTATATCGTGTATCTAGTGTATTATTATAATCAATTACCTCAAGTAATTGTGGGCCTGCCTTTTATTCTGCATAACGAACGCACGTCCGTGTGAGCTCGGCTCAAGCCAAAAACGCTACCCAGGGTTGGTTCCTGACCCGATATAGGCCCATTCACGGACTGGGCGTATATCTAAAATAGGGACTGGTGGCAGCATACCAACTGGGGATTGGGGAAGGCTGGTAGTGACGGTCGGAGGTTCAGATATATATATTCCTGGCGCGGCCAAGGAAGATATATATACCGCCCTCACTACAGAGGGCCCCGATACCCAGTAGGTTACAGGACAGTCTCCCTGGCGACCGCTTATCCTAGGTGCAGTTCCTTGACTGACCTGAGGCTAAGAGGGCGCTAGCGAGTTGTGCTGTGTAGTGACGTTACGGTTTAGTGACGTTGAAGGGATAACACACTACCGTGTTCCCTGCGCTGGTTGCAGCTTCCTGGCACTACTTTCTCTAGGTGCAGTACCTTGACTGACCTGAGAGGTAAGGGGGCGCCAGAGAGCTGCACCCACCGGCCGGCTTTCATCACATTGGTGGCAGCGGTGGGATTGCAGAATAATAGTGTTGTGGGACCCCTACTCCCAGGCACTAAAGACTGCCAGTGGTAACTTCCACTGCTGGAGTCTTAAGGTCAGCCCAACGTTAGACGGTCAGGCTAAAAGTATAACAAGGTGTGTGCAAACTCAGGGTTGCAGCGGTGTCGGTTACCAAGATGGCAGACGGCACCAGGAGCAAGACCCTGCAGGAGGCTAATGCTACGGTCCGTGTGGCAGGAGGGGAGGACATTGTTACTCATGGCGAGGAGGAGTCCAGCCCGGGCACCTCAGGGAGCCAGTCCCCAGTATACGGTCCCGCAGTGGGCTGCCCACCACCTACCCAGCCCAGCCTGTCCAGATCACAAGCCCTTTTACAAGCGGCTATGGCAAGTCTCCAGTCTCATGGCGATGCCGTCTACAAAACCCTCCTGGCAGCATCAGAGAAGGCAGCGGAGGAGGAGCGCGAAGCTGCGGAGCGCCGGGAGGCTGCGGAGCGTGAAGCTGCAGAGCGCCGGGAGGCTGCGGAGCGTGCAGAGCGAGCTGCGGAGCGCCAGCACCAACTGGACCTGGCCCAGCGGGGGCTTCCGCTAGAGCAACCAACCCATCAGGAGACCAAGTCGTCCAAAGTCCGAGCTGAGGACTTCCCTCTACTGGAGAAGGATGGGGACCTGGACTCCTTTCTGGTGGCATTTGAACGGACCTGTCTTCAGCACCATCTGGCCCGGGATCAGTGGGCCAGATACCTGACCCCCCGTTTGAGGGGTAAGTCCCTGGATGCCTTGGGGGACTTACCTGCCGGGGAGGTACAGAACTACGACTGCATCAAGCGGGCCCTGATCCGGCAGTACAACCTCACTCCCGAGTCGTACCGCCAGAAGTTCCGGAGCCTGCTGCGTGGCCCCAAGGACACCTGGACCGATCATATGCGGGCGCTGTTGAGAGCCGCAGAGCACTGGACCTCGGGTCTAGCGCTTACTACCCGCCAGGAGGTCCAGGAACTGTTCGTCACGGAGCAGTTCTTGTGGAACTGCCCAGAGGACCTCCGACAGTTCCTCCGTGACCGAAAACCAACAGGGGCTTCTGCTACAGCCGCCCTGGCAGACGAGTATGCCAATAACAGGGCGCCTGAGCTGAAGAAGTCTGCCAGCAGCACCTGGAGAGGGGGTAAGCCCAGTCATGCCCCTGTTTCCCCGGCCCCTAGAACACAAGGGGTGTATCCCCCTGTTGCCCTCTCCAGGCAAGGACCAGACGTAAGACGTTGTCATCTATGCAACAAACCAGGACACTTTAGGGCTGAGTGTCCCCAGCGCCAAAAGACCCCATCCCATTCCCAGAGAGCGCCCAATGTTTTGTGTGTGGGAGGGGGTGGTGGTAGGTCCCTGGACAACATCCAACCCGTCACCATAGGCCGTTCTGCGGTCATGGGACTGCGGGACACGGGCGCTGAACGAACACTGGTACGGCCTGAGGTGGTGTCCCCCCAGGACTTGGTACCAGGAAAGACTCTTTCCGTCTCCGGGGTTGGAGGCGTGGAGCCGGCACTTCCCGTTGCCATGGTGTATTTGGACTGGGGTGCCGGAAGGGGGATGCGGGAGGTGGGAGTAACGCCAAATATTCCCGCAAATGTTTTATTAGGGACCGACTTGGGGCGTCTAGTATCGCAGTATGTACCCTCTGAACCCCCAAGTTCGGCCCCCCAAGAGTGTATTGATTTGTCTGCTGCTAATGCCAACCATGTTGTATGTAGTGTGTGTCCTGCTGAGGAGGAGGGAGTGAAACCTGAGGGTAACACCTGCACAGACACAACACAAACAGGGTTAGTGAAAGCAGGTGGGGAGTGTGGGGATGCCCGCAGAGGTGCTCAGCCAGCGTGCCGTGACCTCTTGTCCTCCGGTGAGGGAGGGGGCGGGCAGGATTCTGTAGAGGGAAGCTCAGGGATGGAGAGGGGGGCAGCTACCGGCAGTGTAGGGCTCCCAGGGGTATCCAGGCTGCTGAGTATAGGCCCACTGCAGGGGGAGGAACAGGCCATGGGAGGTGGGGGTGTCCCAAGAGAGGAGCCGCCAGGTAAGACCCCAGGGCAGGAGTTCCCCACATCCGAGATGTCCAAAGGCCTAGGAAGCCTGCCTGATCGGGCGGCTTGGTCAGAAACAGAGGGGAAGCAGGCACTACCCACGGTCACAGAGGTCATAGCCGCTGTCACCAGGAGTGGGAGCGCCGGAGCCCAAGGAGCCTTGCAGAGGTCCGACGGCTTCCCCACTTCTGACCAAGTGTCTGCCGGGTCAGACAGCGGCCAGGTGACATGCCCGGAGGGGCTGACAGAGGATGTGGCAGTTTCGTCGATTCTGGCCACATCAAGTCAGGAATTTCAGGCTGCGTTGGAAGCAGACGACAGCCTGAAAGCTCTCAAGGAACAGGCGGCACAGCCTCCCATGGAGTCAGACTGCGAGCGTGTGGTCTGGGACCAGGGACGGCTGTACCGGGTAACGGTCCAGCAGGGTTCACCGGAGGCGTGGCCCAGGGACCGACAGTTAGTGGTACCCTATCCGTTCAGGGCGGAATTGTTGCGGATCGCACACGAGATTCCGATGGCCGGACACCTAGGGATCGCTAAAACCAAGGCCAGGATAGCTCAGCATTTCTACTGGCCTGGGATGGGAGCCGCGGTGGGTGCCTACTGCCGTTCGTGTGACACCTGTCAGAGGGTGGGGAAGGCGGGGCCGCGCCCCAAAGCCCCACTGGTAACTCTGCCAATCATCGAAGAGCCTTTCTCGAGGGTCGCTGTGGATCTTATTGGACCTCTGTCCACTCCCAGCCACTCCGGGAAATGCTTCATACTCACGGTAGTGGACTATGCCACCCGGTACCCGGAAGCGGTAGCTTTGTCGTCCATTCGGGCCGACAAGGTGGCTACCGCCTTACTGGAGATCTTCTCCAGAGTGGGTTTCCCCCAAGAAATGCTCACCGACCGAGGGACCCAGTTCATGTCGCGGCTGATGGAGTCCCTCTGTAAGCAAATGCAGGTGCAACATCTGGTGGCCAGCCCGTATCACCCACAGACTAATGGCCTGTGTGAGCGGTTCAATGGCACCTTAAAGCAGATGCTTAAGATGTTGGTCGACTCCCACGGGAGAGACTGGGAGCGTTACCTCCCACACCTCCTATTTGCTTACCGGGAGGTTCCGCAGGCCTCAACGGGGTTCTCCCCCTTTGAGCTCCTGTACGGGCGACGGGTACGGGGCCCCCTGGCTCTGGTGAAGGAAGCATGGGAAGGGGATTTGGCCACCCCCGAGGTGTCGGTCATCGAGTATGTCGTGCGCCACCGGGACAGGATGATGGCCTTGGCAAAGCTGGTGCAGGACAATATGGCCCAGGCCCAGGCCGACCAGAAGCGGTGGTACGACCAGAATGCTTGTGAGAGGACCTACCAGGTGGGTCAAAAGGTGTGGGTACTGGTCCCCGTACCACAGAACAAGCTTCAGGCAGCCTGGGAAGGTCCCTACTTCGTGCACCAGAAACTCAATGCCGTCACCTATCTGGTCACCCTGGATCACGCCCGTGGAAGGAGGAAGGCCTTCCACGTGAACATGATGAAGGCTCATCATGAGCGGGAAGCGACTGCCCACCCAGTGTGCAACCTTCCCGAGGAAGGAGAGGTAGAAACCCTCCTGGATCTGCTCACCCAAGCCAAGGCGGGTGGGTCCATCGAGGATGTGGGGGTTGGCCACCAGCTCACGGAGGACCAACGGTCCCAGCTGGGGACCACCCTGCACCCCTTCCGGGGGCTGTTCAGCAGCCTGCCCGGAAGGACTGAGATGGCTGTCCACGACGTGGACACTGGCGATCACCCGCCGATCCGGCGTTCAGCATATCGGGTCTCTTTCGAGGTGCAGGGAAACATGCGCCAAGAGATAGACGAGATGCTGAAGCTGGGGGTGATCCAGGCATCCAGCAGCGCGTGGGCCTCGCCTGTAGTCCTCGTACCAAAGAAGGACCGAACTACACGGTTCTGCGTGGACTACCGGGGGCTCAACGCTGTAACGGCCACCGATGCGTTCCCCATACCACGCATCGATGACCTGCTCGATCGGATGGCCGGGGCTAAGTACCTGACCATCATGGATCTGAGCCGGGGGTACTGGCAGATTCCTCTGACCCCCGCGGCAAGGGAACGCTCTGCCTTTATCACCCCTTTTGGACTGTACGAGTCCACAGTGATGCCATTCGGCATGAAGAATGCCCCTGCCACTTTTCAGCGGATGGTCAATACGCTGCTTGAGGGACTTGAAGGGTACGCGGCTGCGTACTTGGACGATATTGCAGTCTTCAGTCCCACTTGGGAGGATCACCTAGAGCACCTGCGGCAGGTGCTCGGTCGGATCCACCGGGCAGGCTTGACCATCAAGCCGGAAAAGTGCCAGCTGGGCATGAGTGAGGTCCTCTACCTGGGTCACCGGGTAGGCGGGGGGGTTCTGAAGCCAGAACCGGGGAAAGTGGATGCCATCGCATCCTGGCCCACTCCTAGGACCAAAAAGCAGGTGATGTCCTTCTTGGGGACCGCCGGGTACTATAGGAGGTTCGTCCCACACTATAGCACCCTGGCCAAGCCCCTGACGGACCTCACCAAGAAGAAGCTGCCCGTCGCAGTCGACTGGACAGTCGCCTGCGAGACAGCTTTCGGGGCACTCAAGGCCGCCCTAAGTAGCTCCCCTGTACTGCAAGCTGCCGACTTCGACCGGCCGTTTGTGGTACAGACCGACGCCAGTGACTTTGGCCTCGGTGCTGTGCTAAGTCAGGTCAACACGACAGGCCAGGAACATCCTGTCTTGTACCTGAGCAGGAAGCTACTGCCCCGGGAGGTGGCTTACTCCACGGTGGAAAAAGAATGCCTGGCAATTGTATGGGCCCTGCAGCGTCTGCAGCCCTACTTGTACGGGAGCCATTTCACCGTGGAGACGGACCACAACCCCCTCAGCTGGTTACACACGGTCTCTGGGTCGAATGGCAGGTTGCTACGCTGGAGCCTCGCTCTCCAGCAGTACCACTTCTCCATTCGCCACAGAAGAGGCCGTGACCACGGTAACGCTGACGGGTTATCCCGGCAAGGGGAGGGTGCAGAAGGACGCACGGGGGAACACAGGAATGTGCTACCCCCTCGCGCCCTCGTATAGGGGGAGGTGTGATGAACCTGTAGCCGCCAACTTGGTAATGATAAATCATATCCAGGGATGGCCACACTTCAGCAGCCCCCACCCTTGGGACCTTCTGTTAAAACGTCAACTAGATAGTTTCCCCCCATCCAGGCTCCTGTAAGATAAGAAGCCTACTTAACACTTGAATGCTAGGAGCTTCAAAGACTTCGAGAGGAAACACAGCCAGCAGGGGGGGGTGCTTCGTCTATCTGTACCTGACCATTTGTCCCATAGGACTAGTTTCTTTGTCTGTCACAAGCATGGAGGCATAAGATATAGAAACATGAATAGTACACGCATGTTGCGTGGGATGGGCCAATAAAAAAATATCACGGCGTCCCGGAGCCATTGCGCACACAAGCCTCCGCGGTAGACGTTTGTACGTGCTCTGGAAGCCAAGATATAGCGCGGAGCCATTCCTGAGGACCGTATGGTATCATAATTGATATCAAAAGGTCGGTTACGGCGGCCCGAATCCATGGGAACCCCTGGGGGTATCATGAGACCATCCCAGAAGAAGTTATTGGGTTCCATAGAATTTGGGCTTCTGATCGAAGTTAGACCTGAGGGTGGAGACTGAGCCAGCTGACCTCACCAGCAGTGGGCGGGACGGGGCAGGTAAGATAGCAGGACAGACAAGAGACAAGTCAGTCTTGACCCAAGAGTGGTGTGCTGAACATCTGAGCACCAGCTGAGGCCACCAAGGGGAGGAGCAGTTTGACCATGCGGTGGTAGGCCTCAGCCTGTAACAAAGAACCGTGCCTGCGACCGCAGAATCCTCTCCCTGCGTCACAAGAAAATCAAGAAACCGGTAACTGATATGCTGTGGTGATTCTGTGTGTTGTATTCCATTGTTGTATAGTTTAGCCTGACCTTATACCTGTGTATATTTAGTTGTATATCGTGTATCTAGTGTATTATTATAATCAATTACCTCAAGTAATTGTGGGCCTGCCTTTTATTCTGCATAACGAACGCACGTCCGTGTGAGCTCGGCTCAAGCCAAAAACGCTACCCAGGGTTGGTTCCTGACCCGATATAGGCCCATTCACGGACTGGGCGTATATCTAAAATAGGGACTGGTGGCAGCATACCAACTGGGGATTGGGGAAGGCTGGTAGTGACGGTCGGAGGTTCAGATATATATATTCCTGGCGCGGCCAAGGAAGATATATATACCGCCCTCACTACAGAGGGCCCCGATACCCAGTAGGTTACAGGACAGTCTCCCTGGCGACCGCTTATCCTAGGTGCAGTTCCTTGACTGACCTGAGGCTAAGAGGGCGCTAGCGAGTTGTGCTGTGTAGTGACGTTACGGTTTAGTGACGTTGAAGGGATAACACACTACCGTGTTCCCTGCGCTGGTTGCAGCTTCCTGGCACTACTTTCTCTAGGTGCAGTACCTTGACTGACCTGAGAGGTAAGGGGGCGCCAGAGAGCTGCACCCACCGGCCGGCTTTCATCACAAGCGGGATTAAAATTCACTTAAAACTCAATTTAAAATGCGGATTGTTGTTTTTTTTTGTGGTCAAAAATATGAAACATGGAAAGTAATACTGACGTCTGCAACAAGATATCTGTAGGTGTTTGTGAAGTGCCACGGAAAATTCTAACCGCGCCCCTGACGACACCCCAAACCACACCCATTCACCATTTTTTTCTACCCTGGCAGGAGAATATTTAGAGGAGTGGTGGCAGTGAGGGACATTCAGCAGACACCCAGGACTGCAGGATGTGGACCCAAATCTGGGACTGTCCATGCATCCAGGACGGTTGGGACCTATGCATTTCTTTTTTTGTCCCTTCATTCATCGTTGTAGCCAGAACTTTCCAATTTTTACGTAGGCTTCATTATACTGTATGAGGTCTTGCTTTTTTCGTGTGTGTTATGCTGTGTTCACACGTTGCGTAAATACTGCGAGTTTTTTTCTGCACATTTTCTGCAGGTGTCTGCACCAAATTATGCAATAACAATCTTCCTAGGTTATTGCATTTTTACTGCGTTTGTTTCAGTATTTTCACCCTTCTTTGCAGATTTGAAGCAGCTTTGATTCTGCACTTAAAAAAAAAAAGCAACTGTGTTTTTTACATGTATTTTTGTCAGTTTTCCCATAGACGCCTGTAGAGAAAAAAAGGACCAAAACCGCACAATTCAGCAGAGTCTTTAGATGCACTGAGTGCAGTTTTCATGAAATAACAGAATTTCTGAACAAAAAAAATGCAGCACTTATGCTACCTGTGAACACGGCCTGAATGTCCAATGTGTGATTTCATGAAAACTCCACTCACAGTACGTCTAGAGACGCTGTTGAACTTTGCGGTTTTGGTGCTTTTTTTTTTATAAGCTTCTATGTGGGGCCTGAAAAAAAACGCATGGAAATATACGCAGTTGCATTTTTAAGTGTAGAATCAAAGCTTTTCTATAAAAAAAGCATTAAAAATGCTGTTTCAAATCTGCATCAAAGTAAGGGGGGAGAAGGCATTGAAAACGCAGAAAATGCACTAATCAGAGAAGATTGTTATTGCGTAGTCAGGTGAGGACACCTGCAAGAAACATGCAGATAAAAAGAACAACAGCATTTACGGTACATTATGGCCTCAGTGTTACATTTTTATTACATTTTTATGGTTTTAATGAAGAAAAAGATCAATCACGCCATTTCTTTTGCGCCATTTACTGATCACTGTAAATCTGTTTACTGTATTGTACATTACAGAGACACCAAATATAATTTGTTTAAAAGTGCATTAAAATTGTCATTATTGTAATTGTTTTTTCATTATTTTTTAGTAGTTTAGGAAGAAAAAAATCTTACTTTTATTTTACCCCTAGAATAAAGGTGTATATATAAATGCACTGGTACATAGAACTGTATCTCTACATGCCAGTAACATTTGCCTGTAATTTTGGAGAATGCAATGCACATTCATGTACAGAAAGTTCTCCCACGTTTAACAGTGCAGGCTGTGGCTCATACCTTTTGCTGCTGCCTGCAAATATAAAGGTTGGGTGTTAGAATCCCTGGGAGTTCAGATCTCAAGAAAAGAGAAAAATTAGCTATTTAATTGATGGTGAGTATAAAGTAGAAAGATGCTGCCCCGCGCTTCCTTGAGTCAGGGGAGGAGGAGGACTTACAGAGCAGTGAAGATGACAGTCGGCAGGACAGATACATCGCACAGAATGAGTGGAATTTGGTACATTGCCTTGACCTCCCGGGACAGCCCTTCCAAACCTGGACTGCCCTCTGGATCCTTGATAGTTGAGCGCTATGCTTTGAACCATGTACTGCTTGGCCACTTACATCTGGCATGTTAATGTGAGAGAGAAAAAGGGATCATTTGCCGATCAATCACATTTCCAACTTTTATCTAGTATGCACAGAGAATTTTTTTTACCACCACTCTCTAAAATTATTCTCTGCAATATAAACAACATTATAGACCTGAATTCTTTAGCTCTAGCCTCTTTGACAATGTTTCCTTATCAGCTATAGATAGAAGACCTTATTCAGACGTCAGTGTTTTTCACATACACACAAAAAAAAATGGTCAGTGTGTCATCAGTGATTGAAAATTGAGTTTATTTTAACAGCACTATTTCAATTACAGGTAATGTACTGAATGGACCCGTAGAAGTGTTGTAGTCTAATAACGCAAAACGGACGTCGTCCTCTCCTCTCGCCCCACACCCCCTGCATACCATGTCCATGTCCTGGATTTTGGAATAAATGGCTTGATTTTATTTTAACTAATTGGTGAGTGACGCTTTTTCTCTACTCTTTTTATGAACTATATTTAAAGCACCACTCCAGTCGTTTTTTTTATTGCTCCACTGGAATGGAACTTTAAATGTAAGTCCCCTGCCTCCTGTCTGATACTCACCTGCCGCCTTCATAGTTTTCCAGCTATAGGGTATTGTCAAGAGGAAGATGAGACACCAGACCCAACAATGCAGACGAGCTGAAGGCTGCTATCAAAGCCACCTGGGCTTCCAAAAACACCTCAGCAGGGCCACAGGCTGATCCCTCCAGGCCACAGGCTGATCGCCTCCGTGGCACATTGCCGCATTGATGCAGTAATTGATGCACAAGGAGGCCGACGAAGTATTGAGGGCATTTACTGACCAGACATTTCAGTAGGACAACATTTCAGATTTTAAAAACATATTTCAAGCAGTTGTTATAAAGTATTCTAATTTACTGAGATAATGACTTTTGTATTTTCATTGGCTGTAAGCCATAATCATCAACATTAACAGAAATAAACACTTGAAATAGATCACTCTGTGTGCAATGACTCTATATAATAGATCCCTCTGTGTGTAATGACTCTATATAATAGATCACTCTGTGTGTAATGACTCTATATAATAGATCCCTCTGTGTGTAATGACTATATAATAGATCCCTCTGTGTGTAATGACTCTATATAATAGATCCCTCTGTGTGTAATGACTCTATATAATAGATCCCTCTGTGTGTAATGACTCTATATAATAGATCCCTCTGCGTGTAATGACTCTATATAATAGATCCCTCTGTGTGTAATGACTCTATATAATAGATCCCTCTGCGTGTAATGACTCTATATAATAGATCCCTCTGTGTGTAATGACTCTATATAATAGATCCCTCTGTGTGTAATGACTCTATATAATAGATCCCTCTGTGTGTAATGACTCTATATAATAGATCCCTCTGTGTGTAATGACTCTATATAATAGATCCCTCTGTGTGTAATGACTCTATATAATAGATCCCTCTGTGTGTAATGACTCTATATAATAGATCACTCTGTGTGTAATGACTCTATATAATAGATCCCTCTGTGTGTAATGACTCTATATAATAGATCCCTCTGCATGTAATGACTCTATATAATAGATCCCTCTGCGTGTAATGACTCTATATAATAGATCCCTCTGTGTGTAATGACTCTATATAATAGATCCCTCTGTGTGTAATGACTCTATATAATAGATCCCTCTGTGTAATGACTCTATATAATAGATCCCTCTGTGTGTAATGACTCTATATAATAGATCCCTCTGTGTGTAATGACTCTATATAATAGATCCCTCTGTGTGTAATGACTCTATATAATAGATCCCTCTGTGTGTAATGACTCTATATATATATGAGTTTCACTTTTTGTATTGAAGAACTGAAATAAATTATTTTGATGATATTCTAATTTAGCGAGAAGCACTTGTATGCTGAAAAAAGTAAAGATCCCAGAGTGAGTAAAATAAACCACTAAATACAAAGTTAAGTATGAAGTACACACAGTTACATAATATGCCACCTACTTCCCAAAAAGAAACATAAGATAGGTGCAAAGTAAAGAAACAAACTGGAAAGAGATAAACCCTAGCTGGAATTTCACTGACTGGCTTTAAATGTCAACAGAATGACTGAACATCCAAATGAGACTATCACCAGCAGGAAATACCAGCAGGGGAAAGGATATAAAGCCGCACCTAAAAGGCGATAGGGCAAATTAAAACATCTGTGTTATGCTAAACAGACTGCAGCCAAAATAACAGAACCTAAACCTAAAAAAGGTGTGTCTGCTGTGACTTGGCGGACAGAGAAGCTGACCACAAAACACAGGCTCAAAGGTTCGATCCCACACATGGAGAAACTGCTGGCCGGTGGAGTGAGCTGTCATTTGCTCATATCCATGTTCTATTCATAAGAAAATATTTACTAAGTAATAAGTTTGTATGTTTATGAAAGACTTTGGTTTAGGCCTCATTCAGACGTCAGTGATTTGTCATGTACACCAAAAATTGGTCCTAGTGTCACCAGTGTTTTGGTCAGTGTGTCCTCAGTGTACGGTCCGTGTGTCCGTTATTACCAACAGTGTTTTTCACGTATGAGAGAAAAAATAAATACATTACAAAGCTTCTCCTATCCTTGCAATGTTAATCATAGACGGACCACAGACTGTACGCTGATGCCATCCACGTGCTGTCTGTGATGTTCACAGACCCATAGAGTTGTATTCTTACTTTTCATCCGTGACGCTGATAATAAAACGGACACGTGACATAGACTATAATGGGTCCGTGTTCTATCAGTGAAACCCATGGATATAACACGTAGATGAAAAACGATCGTCTGTGAAAGATTCACCCCTCTTCTATCTAACATACAAGCAAAAAATGACAAATGTTAGAAAAAGTGATGGTGTTTCTTCAACAAGAGAATAAAAAATCTAATTTCAATGTAATAGCACCAAGAACATGGTATAATAATTATAACACTTAGAAATATGCCGCCTAAAGGGATTATTTCTGATCACTTTTTGATCAATTTTTTTATATTTTTAATTATAAACTGATGAAACAGTTTTTCTGCTTTGACTCGCACAGTGATTTTTTTTATTTTTTTATTTTCTAAGCAATCAAACATCAAAATATGAAACGTCCCTACAAGAAGTAAACTGTTTTCCGTTAACTTTGCTGGGTTTTGTGTTTGTTAGACCAGAAGTTTATAAGAAACTCAAATGCAAAGTAAAAAGTATTTACTGTGTTAATAATTACATGTGAACCTGAAATGCGTCAGCGGTTACAGAAGATGTCAGAATCTGCTCCGAGGGAGTGTCCAGTGTTACAATACATGTTACTTCTTATAGATTGTAAGCTCTTGTGGGCAAGGACCTCACTCCTATTGTTTTAGTTTGTTACGTGCAATGTCTAATATTGTTCGTACTTGAGCTTACCCTCATAATTGTAATGTGCTCTAATGTGAGTTAACTGTGTTGAGCTTATTATATGTCAATATAGAAACTCTGACAGATTTGGTTTCCTATGAATAAAAGCTTTATTTGAAGAATAGCTTATGACAGAGCAGACCTTGCATTACAGAGGTGATATTCATTGCCCCATATATTAATACTGTGTATCTACATCGCAGGTAACAAAATAAACACTTAAATGGAATATTAATAATACATATATACTGTGCCAATAGAAACTGTACCTATTAGTACTACTATAGCAGATAGATGCATCAGTAACACATTGCAGTTTACTAGTAAAAAACAAGAATAAATAAAACATAATTGCCCAAAAAATCTTCCTTCATTTTTTTTCTTTTATTAGCTGCTTCAAACTTCTCCACAACATTGAAGAAGTGCTCCACTACAATGTATAATTCGCCCATTGATTTAAACCTTATTAAATAAGTATTTTTGTAAATACCTTATGTTGCCTGTGAGCGGCGCTATTGCTGCTTGCTCAGTCTGCATCACTTGACCCCGGTGCAGCCGCCACTGATGTCACGTCAACTTCCGGACTTCTTTGCATCACCCAAGCGTGACCCAGTTGCACGCACCCCCCTTGATTGATTGGGTTGTCGATGGTGTTTCGCTGCATGTCACAGCCCAGTATCCAGCGCGCGCTTGCAGCCAATGAAAGCAGAAGAAAGAGGGAAAGCGCGCGCTGGATACTGGGCTGCGACATGCGGCGAAACACCAACCACAATCCAATCAATCAGGGGGGAGATTGATGTGGTTAGGACTCGAGCGTGTTTGGATAACACCTTATCCGAGCACGTTCGCTGAACACTAATGCCCACCCAAAAATATTTTATGACCTTTTATAGCCCTAATAAATAAGAAAAACTAAATAAAAACAAAATAAATAAAAAAAATAAGGCACCTTCAGTCCAAATTGCTGTTTCTAGCCTCTCCTCCATAGGAAAAAACATGTTTCCAATACATAAAATAATTGCTACAGAAAAGGGAAACACAATATAAAATATATTTTAGCCCTTTGTGGTTGAAAAAAAATTAAAAAAGTGAAAAATAGACAAACAAAAAATGATTTGAAAGTCCAAATCAAGAAAAAAATTGAGAGCTCTTGAAACCGCAGGTAGGAAAAAAATATGAAAATGTTCCTGATCATAACCGGGGAAAAACTGGAGGCGGTATTGAACTGGTTAAAGACAATTTAAAGTAACAGATGCTGTATCAGTAATACTGAATAATAATGTGACCTCCCCTGCATCGATGATGGTGATCGGTGATCAGAAGGTCGCAGTGATTGAACCTTCCCTGTAAACCATTCCCTTACAATATTTCTAAGTATAGAATTTTTGTGAATGAACGTCTCAGAATCCCTTATCTCCACCTAGAGATAAAATGATAGAAAACAGAGTTATATATACCGTTCCTATAAAAGCCTATGGCCGATAATATTTTATTACAGAGCCTTTATTATCAAGATCCAGATATTCACTTACAGTCTCGCAGGTCTCAGAGTCACAGGACAGGTCTGAAGCTGAGAAAAAGAAGTTTATAATGAAAAATAACAGCAGAAAATGGCAGAATTACAATAAATAAACCCAAATTATTTCTTATCTCAGTTCTGCCCATGCACTTATAGATTGCACCTAAATAAATTCTTATTTAATAAGGGTCTGTCCAGTTTGTGCTCTTATTTTATTCCCGTTGCTCCTCTGAATATTCCATTTTTTTCTTTTTTTAAATTCTCCCTACGGTTCCATCGATCTGAGCCTTTTCATTCAGTGCACCCAATTTGCTCATTTTTCTGGTCTTTTCCAAAGGGGCGGTGCTCAAAAGGTAATTATGCAGAGCAGTCCAAAGACACGCCCCCATAGAACCCTATGAGCCACACCCCCTTTTTTTAAAAAACTTTTTTGGCAGTTTCCGCACATATTGGGGGTATTGCTGCACTTGAAAGTATTTGCGTAAATGGTGGGGTCCATTTTCCCCTGGTACTCTTGTGAAAATGACAAATTTGGGGCTAAAACAATATTGTAGTAAAAAAAAAATAATAATTTTTCATTTTTTCATTCCACTTTGCGTTACTTCCTGTAAAGCACCTGAAGGGTTAAACTTCTTGACAGCAGTATTGAATATTTTGACGGGTGCAGTTTTTCAAATTGCATCATTTTTGTGGGTTTTCCAATATACAGTCATGGCCGAAAGTGTTGGCGCCCTTGAAATTGTTCCAGAAAATGAAATATTTCTCCCAGAAAATGATAGCAATTCCACATGTTTTGTTATACACAGGTTTATTTCCTTTGTGTGTATTGGACACAAAAAAAAACAGAGAAAAAAGGCAAATTGGAAATAATTTCACACAAAATCCCAAACATGGGCCAGACAAAATTGTTTGCACCTTTCCAAATTTGTGGGTAAACAACTTTGTTTCAAGCATGTGATGCTCGTTCAAACTCACCTGTGGCAAGTAACAGGTGTAGGCAATAAGAAATCGCTTGATCAACACCATAAAGAGCGACATGGGAATGGCCATTGGCGAACTAAAAGAAGCATCGCAGGATAGAACTGCGATGATCGATAGACTGACCGAGAGTCGTACTCGACTAAGTGGATAAGAGAGCATAATGTTCATTTTTTTGCAGCAGGTTTGTGCCACTTTTTCAGACGGGTTCCAGATGGAATCTGCCTGAAAAAAAAACATAGTTTCCACATACCCTCAACATAACTTCAAAATTGAAAATACATTTAGAGTTTGAAAATTGTGAATTGTGATATCTTCATGGTTCTCCTGGAGAAGAAGTTGGGTTTCATCAAAATGCATAGAGATTAAAACCGCAATGTTATACATGTTTTATCTGACTCATCGATTGGATTTATACCTGCAGCGCAGGATACCCGGAAAATCTCCAATAATCCCAAAAATATATACATAACAAATATATTAAACACACATTGTTAGTAAAACTTTGGCAAGTCATGCAGCTTGCCAAATCTTAAGGAGTGGACTGTCTCTTAAAGAGTAAATATGATGCCATTATTCTGTCACTATGTGCTGGTATTGTATAGTCAGAGCGTTGCAGTATTATTTAATTTTATACAGCGGTGAAATTTATTTTACAGTAAATCCTGATTTTCAATATTTGTAATAGAGACCCCCATCTGGCGAAAGTAAGGGGGGCAGCATGGGCCTTGTGGACCTTCTAATGCCAGGGCTGAATTTCAGTCTCAGTCTCGATCTGTTTAGCAGAAATCCACGTAAAGAGAAGCAAAGGCCATTACAATCATTACATTGTTCAAGCAGCTTTTATTTCCACAAATAACCACAATGTAATGCATCCGGCTGTGCTTTTATGGTGATTTGCCACATACACTCAACATGTTTTTACTGTATGTAAATTGGAATGACACTGTATGCAGTAATAAGGGAGGACACTGCATATTGTACCAAGTAACACAATATATGTGATTATGATTATATTGAATATACAAAAGAGGACATTATACATAATAAGAGACAAAGTTGTACATAATCATAAGTGATGACACTGTTCATAGTAAGGAATGGATATAATATATAATAAGGGACAACACTTTCTGAAGTTTTAATTAAAAACACTGTATATAATAATAAGGGAGGACATTGTATAACATAAGGGATGGCACTGTATATGTGACTAGGGTGTCGACCTGGCTGTACTTAGTCGGTTATGTGGATGAAATCAGTGTGCTGATGGCGAGCTGTGACTGTCAGCTGCTACCTGTCCGATGAGCTGCACAGGGATGGGCTGTGCCAGTGGTCTTCTGCTTAGTTTACCTGGTAGTGAGATAGTATTTATTTACATTAACGTTAACCTGTTAGGTCCTCTAATGCTATAAACCTGCAGATTAACCTTATATGTGAAACGCGCGTAGGGGTGGACATGCGCCCACCCAGGGAGAGTGTGACCACATCTCTTGACTCCAGTAGGTAATTCATATGAATTTGAGAGTTTACAACATTGTTATTGGGTACCTATTGGCATTTGATATATTGTATGAACCCTCACCAATGTGTGGGGAATGTGTAGCTGGCTCACTCTATAGTAAGTCCCACATTTGGGTTAGATATCTGATAGATGTTTAAATGTATTCATTGTCCCTGGATGTGCAGTACGTCCCTTGTTTTCTACTTGAACGCTACGTTACTACTTGCTCTATTGCACTATATGAACTCTTATTACTAGTTTCAATAAAGATGAGGTTTTATACTTTTCCTCTGACTTTTGGGATTTTTTTTCGTTGTTCTTTTCTTTTGCTGTCTGATGTTAATTAGCGATTGCATCCCTATACTGTTCAGTCCAGGTGCATCTAATTTGAATTTAATTGTTGTTGAGTATTAATTATGATGCACAACTATTGGGTGTTTCAGATATTTAGATTAACCCTATATGTGAATGTGCTTGGCTCGGCCGTGCCGTAATATTTAAACTGCAGCACTCGGGAGAACATGAACTTTATTTCTCCCGGGAGCCGCCAGATTTTAGTCATATGGGAGCCGGGAACCCGGAGCAATTACAGTCACCGCTCACAGCACTGACAGTCGGCTCTGCACTAATACATGGCACCTTCCCCTTAATTATTCAGTTAGTGCTACATACTGTAGCTGGGCAGCTATTTACTCATAGGGGTCAATTGCCTTTGTAAGATGATATTTATGGCTTCTGTTTAATGTGTATGTAGCACCCTGAGGACTCGGCTGCTACAGGGGTATTACACCTCAAGCCAGAGGTGTGGTATTCCACTCCCGGGTAAGGATGGAGTGTGGAACTGAGCTCAGTTAGCTGCATGCACTACACACATCCCATTTCCGGGGAACAGACCGATGGTACTCCCACTAGAGAAATGTGCAGGTACGACAGTGTCTGTTCCTGGCTGGAGTGGGAGGGGGGTGGAACATCCCAGTAGTGTAGGGGCAGATAGGGGGAGCAGCCTGGGTAAAGCTAGGAGCTCATTGGGTGCTGGTCACCTGAGCTCACACATAGAGGGAGTATATAAGGTGGGAACCATCTTAGATCAGGGTCAGTCTGTGAGACGTCAGTCAGTCAGCCAGTCAGACAGTCTGTCTGAGAGCCTGAGAAGCAGAGCAGAGGAGAAGGAAGAGAGACCCAGAGGCGCAGAGGGGACCCCAAGATCCCAGAATAAGGACAAAAGGGTGAAGGGTCGGCAAAAGGGTACCGGATCCCAAGCTGGCAGAGGCTACAGCACACCTTAGCCAGGAACCGGAGGTCGTGGGCAGGATCTGCCACGACCCTCACCAAATCCACTAGAAAGGCATACCAAGCATAGGGTCAGGGAGCCCAGAGGAGGCTTGACCACCAAGAGACCCGAGGGAGCCGGCCAAAAGTGGATCCCTGGTGGGAACGGCCAGAAGAAGGGAGAGTCAGAAAGGAGCTCAGGACCATACTCAAGAATTGCCCGGGAGTTGACCGAGTCCAGGACCTGGTGGACGCAGCACGGCTTGGGTGGTCACTGCTGTACACAGTGACCCGAGCAACACCAGTAAGTAAAACCCTGGAACTGCATTTTATGCCTCTGAGTCTCCTTGCTGCACCTTCACAACCACCATCCTCCACGGCTGACCCCCTGAGGCTATACCCCTCCCGTTGGGGGTTATACTACCAAAGCTGCACACATACCAACAGCCTCAGCGGACCCTGCTGCAGCGGCGGCCTTTTGACCGCAAATCAACGGGTGGCGTAGTCGACACAAAGAACTCTAATAACATCTGTAGGACTGCCACACACTGAGTTTGACACCCTGGGCACGGACCGGGTCGCCGCCACTCGGAGACTACAACCCCCATCAGATCCGGCTCCGGGTAATCCCCAAACAGCACTGGCCCAGGGGGCGCGTCATGTACACCAGTACATATACAGTACAGACCAAAAGTTTGGACACACCTTCTCATTTAAAGATTTTTCTGTATTTTCATGACTATGAAAATTGTACATTCACACTGAAGGCATCAAAACTATGAATTAACACATGTGGAATTATATACTTAACAAAAAAGTGTGAAACAACTGAAAATATGTCTTATATTCTAGGTTCTTCAAAGTAGCCACCTTTTGCTTTGATGACTGCTTTGCACACTCTTGGCATTCTCTTGATGAGCGTCAAGAGGTAGTCACCGGAAATGGTTTTCACTTCACAGGTGTGCCCTGTCAGGTTTAATAAGTGGGATTTCTTGCCTTATAAATGGGGTTGGGACCATCAGTTGTGTTGTGCAGAAGTCTGGTGAATACACAGCTGATAGTCCTACTGAAGAGACAGTTAGAATTTGTATTATAGCAAGAAAAAAGCAGCTAAGTAAAGAAAAACGAGTGGCCATCATTACTTTAAGAAATGAAGGTCAGTCAGTGCGAAAAATTGGGAAAAGTTTGAAAGTGTCCCCAAGTGCAGTTGCAAAAACCATCAAGCGCTACAAAGAAACTGGCTCACATGAGGACCACCCCAGGAAAGGAAGACCAAGAGTCACCTCTACTTCTGAGGATAAGTTTATCTGAATCATCAGCCTCAGAAATCGCAGGTTAACAGCAGCTCAGATTAGAGACCAGGTCAATGTCACACAGAGTTCTAGCAGCAGACACATCTCTACAACAACTGTTAAGAGGAGACTTTGTGCAGCAGGCCTTCATGGTAAAATAGCTGCTAGGAAACCACTGCTAAGGACGGGCAACAAGCAGAAGAGACTTGTTTGGGCTAAAGAACACAAGGAATGGACATTAGACCAGTGGAAATCTGTGCTTTGGTCTGATGTGTCCAAATTTGAGATCTTTGGATCCGACCACCGTGTCTTTGTGCGACGCAAAAAAGGCGAACGGATGGACTCTACATGCCTGGGTCCCACCGTGATGCATGGAGGAGGAGGTGTGATGGTGTGGGGGTGCTTTGCTGGTGACACTGTTGGGGATTTATTCAAAATTGAAGGCATACTGAACCAGCATGGCTACCACAGCATCTCGCAGCGGCATGCTATTCCATCCGGTTTGCGTTTAGTTGGACCATCATTTATTTTTCAACAGGACAATGACCCCAAACACACCTCCAGGCTGTGTAAGGGCTATTTGACCAAGAAGGAGAGTGATGGGGTGCTACGCCAGATGACCTGGCCTCCACAGTCACCAGACCTGAACCCAATCGAGATGGTTTGGGGTGAGCTGGACCGCAGAGTGAAGGCAAAAGGGCCAACAAGTGCTAAGCATCTCTGGGAACTCCTTCAAGATTGTTGGAAGACCATTTCCGGTGACTACCTCTTGAAGCTCATCAAGAGAATGCCAAGAGTGTGCAAAGCCGTCATCAAAGCAAAAGGTGGCTACTTTGAAGAACCTAGAATATAAGACATATTTTCAGTTGTTTCACACTTTTTTGTAAAGTATATAATTCCACATGTGTTAATTCATGGTTTTGATGCCTTCAGTGTGAATGTACAATTTTCATAGTCATCAAAATACAGAAAAATCTTTAAATGAGAAGGTGTGTCCAAACTTTTGGTCTGTACTGTATATATACAGTATATATACCGTACTTGTGGGCAATGCCATACAGTGGTATCCATTGCCCATCACGTTTTATACTGCGCACTGATGAATGGAGTGGCATTGTCTATGACACTATTCAATACTCTTCTTTCTGCGCTATATGTATACTGCCAGACAGTGGCCATAAGGACCCTCTTTTTGCGTTTGAGTAACTAATGGACCCCTATGAACACTTTCAGTGTGTTTGTTGGGAGCTTTTATGGTGTATATGCTAAACAGAGCAAATACGCAATTGAATGCAGCCTGACGCTATTATCAGAGGTCATTTTGTAATATACAAATGTACATATATATATATGTTTAACTAAAGGAAATGCAGGAGCACTGGCAAAGTGAAAGAGGAGCTGACACTTTTGAGGATTGGATCCAACAGTCAGCGACAAATATGGAGCATGAGGCAACACATCCGATGAAATGAACCTTTTATTAGCACATTCATGGGTTAATAATAATATGATATATACATAAATATATGCGGAACACAAAACTTACATTTATATAGGAGAAATCCAACAATGCCGAGAATGACGACCCCCACAATGATGGCCACAGCTATGACCCAGACAGTGGAGGTTTGTGGTTCTGCGTAGAAAACAGAAAGGCAAATAAAAGCTACAGATTATACTGAGAACGTCATGTATCACTCACATCAGTCTCCTCTGTGGTGATGACGTATGTGTAGTGTATAGTATTACATACATGTACATCTACATCTCTATCTCATGTGTCACTCACATCAGTCTCCTCTGTGGTGATGACGTATGTGTAGTGTATAGTATTACATACATTTACAGCTACATCTCTATCTTATGTATCATTCACATTAGTCTCCCCTGTGGTGATGATGTATGTGTAGTATATAGTATTACATACATGTACATCTCTATCTCATGTGTCACTCACATTAGTCTCCTCTGTGGTGATGATGTATGTGTAGTGTATAGTATTACATACATCTACATCTCTATCTTATGTGTCACTCACATTAGTCTCCTCTGTGGTGATGATGTATGTGTAGTATATAGTATTACATACATGTACATCTCTATCTCATGTGTCACTCACATTAGTCTCCTCTGTGGTGATGATGTATGTGTAGTATATAGTATTACATACATGTACATGTACCTCTCTATCTTATGTGTCACTCACATTAGTCTCCTCTGTGATGAAGTATGTGTAGTGTATAGTATTACATGCATATACATCTACATCTCTATCTTATGTGTCACTCACATCAGTCTCCTCTGTGGTGATGATGTATGTGTAGTGTATAGTATTACATACATATACATCTACATCTCTATCTTATGTGTCACTCACATTAGTCTTCTCTGTGGTGATGACGTATGTGTAGTGTATAGTATTACATACATGTACATCTACATCTCTATCTTATGTGTCACTCACATTAGTCTCCCCTGTGGTGATGATGTATGTGTAGTATATAGTATTACATACATGTACATCTCTATATCATGTGTCACTCACATTAGTCTCCTCTGTGGTGATGACGTATGTGTAGTGTATAGTATTACATACATCTACATCTCTATCTTATGTGTCACTCACATTAGTCTCCTCTGTGGTGATGATGTATGTGTAGTATATAGTATTACATACATGTACATCTCTATCTCATGTGTCACTCACATTAGTCTCCTCTGTGGTGATGATGTATGTGTAGTATATAGTATTACATACAGGTACATCTACCTCTCTATCTTATGTGTCTCTCATATTAGTCTCCTCTGTGGTGATGATGTATGTATAGTGTATAGTATTACATACATGTACATCTACATCTCTATCTCATGTATCACTCACATCATTCTCCTCTATAGTGATGACATAAGTCTAGTGTCATCAGTCAATCCTCCTAAAATTGGAAACGTCAGCCTATGTTGATGAGTTATCTGCCCTGTACGGACACTACTCACCCCATTGTACAAGGAGTGGCTCCTCCAGGCTGCTGTGATCCACCTTACAGGAGTGTTTGTCGCCCTCTTTGGGGGTCACTTCCGCGCTGACCCTGATCTGATAGGTGCCGTCAGGATTGGGGAGGACGCGTGTGGTCTCATATAAGTGAACCTCGTCCTCCCCGTTCATCCACTTCACATCCACAGCTCGGGGGTGAAATCCGTACACCTGGCAGTGAAGCTTCATGGTGTCTCCTTTCTCCTGACCTGACACCTTCACCTGGGGCCGAACTGAGAGGGAAGAAGAGAGAAATGGAGTCCGTGCAGCACAGATCTGACCTGTCCTCCTCTTTGGTGGTCTGTACAATCAGCAGAGCCCCCTGTACTTTTTTAGAAAGCTACGTTCACATGAGCGGATTTCCAGTCTGTGCGCACAATACCGCAGCGTGCACCAGTCTGATATTGCACGTGTGTGAGCTAGACGAGCACATGAAGCTGCACATTTGCCCAGTCCTGCCCACAATCTGCAGACATGATGGTCTATTTCTAACTAACATCCCATCACAATGACTTGACTCAGTGTGAACGCCTGTCTATTCACTGATCTATATGTGGAGGGTTCTCATTACTGGGGTGTCCCACGCCTGCTCCATACACGTGCATCCACTGTACATGTATGACAGATATCAGAAAGGGGATAGATGCAGCTTTGGACTCATGGGAGCAGTGTACAAATGGGATGTGTGTGCACGTGTGTTTGTATATCACCACAATACTGTGACAGTGATCAGTGTCATTGATGTAGGGAGGATTTTGGAGATCTTCACAGTTTACATCGTTAATGTACAGTAGTGTTAAAAATAATAGCAGTCCAATATGACTAACCAGATTAATCACTGTTTTTGGTATAGATTATATCACCAAATGTCAAACAATTTTATCAGTTGGTGCAGTAGATTCTAAGAAAACCACCAGACTCCGCATTCATGATCTGCAGGTTTTTGAGTCTGTGTATTTGAATAATTAATTGTACTGGGTGAGTTCAAATTAATAGTAGTGTGAAGGTCAATCAGTGAGGTCAATCATTCTGTGAAGAAACAGGTGTGAATCAGGGGGCCCTTATTTAAGGGTGAAGCCAGCACATGTTGTACACGCATTTCTCCTTGAAAGCCTGAAAAATATGGTTTGTTTGAGACATTGTTCAGAAGAACAGCGTACTTTGATTATAAAGTTGATTGGAGAGGGTAAAACTTATAAAGAAGTGCAGACAATGATCGGCTGTTCAGCTAATATGATCTCCAATACTTTATAATGGAAAGCAAAACCAGAGAGACGTGGTAGAAAACGGAAGACTACCATTTGAATGGGTGGAAGAATAGCCAGAATGGCAAAGGCTTAGCCAATGATCAGCTCCTACCTGTGAGGACTGTGACAGTTAGAAGACGCCTGTGTGAAGCTAATCTCTTAGCAAAAAGTCCCCGCAAAGTTCCACTGTTAAAAAAAAGACATGCACTGAAGCAAACACAATTTGCCAAAGAACACATCAGCTGGCCTAAAGAGAAATGGATAAACATTTTGTGGACTGATGAAAGTAAAATTGTTCTTTTTGGGTCCAAGGGCTGCAGACAGTTCATCAGACGACCCCCAAACTCTACATTCAGCCACAGTACACCCTGAAGACAGTGAAGCTTGGTGGTGAAGCATCATGATATGGGCATGTTTCTCTTACTATGCTGCCGGACCTATTTACCGCATACCAGGGATCATGGACCAGTTTGCATACAGTACAGACCAAAAGTTTGGACACACCTTCTCATTTAAAGATTTTTCTGTATTTTCATGACTATGTAAATTGTACATTCACACTGAAGGCATCAAAACTATGAATTAACACATGTGTAATTATATACTTTACAAAAAAGTGTGAAACAACTGAAAATATGTCTTATATTCTAGGTTCTTCAAAGTAGCCACTTTTTGCCTTGATGACTGCTTTGCACACTCTTGGCATTCTCTTGATGAGCTTCAAGAGGTATTCACCGGAAATGGTCTTCCAACAAGCTTGAAGGAGTTCCCAGAGATGCTTAGCACTTGTTGGCCCTTTTGCCTTCACTCTGCGGTCCAGCTGACCCCAAACCATCTCGATTGGGTTCAGGTCTGGTGACTGTGGAGGCCAGGTCATCTGGTGTAGCACCCCATCACTCTCCTTTTTGGTCAAATAGCCCTTACACAGCCTGGAGGTGTGTTTGGGATCATTGTCCTGTTGAAAAATAAATGATGGTCCAGCTAAATGCAAACCGGATGGAATAGCATGCCGCTGCAAGATGCTGTGGTAGCCATGCTGGTTCAGTATGCCTTCAATTTTGAATATATCCCCAACAGTGTCACCAGCAAAGCACCCCCACACCATCACACCTCCTCCTCCATGCTTCACGGTGGGAACCAGGCATGTAGAGTCCATCCGTTCACCTTTTCTGCGTCGCACAAAGACACGGTGGTTGGAACCAAAGATCTCAAATTTGGACTCATCAGACCAAAGCACAGATTTCCACTGGTCTAATGTCCATTCCTTGTGTTCTTTAGCCCAAACAAGTCTCTTCTGCTTGTTGCCTGTCCTTAGCAGTGGTTTCCTAACAGCTATTTTACCATGAAGGCCTGCTGCACAAAGTCTCCTCTTAACAGTTGTTGAAGAGATGTGTCTGCTGCTAGAACTCTGTGTGGCATTGACCTGGTCTCTAATCTGAGCTGCTGTTAACCTGCGATTTCTGAGGCTGGTGACTCGGATAAACTTATCCTCAGAAGCAGGGGTGACTCTTGGTCTTCCTTTCCTAGGGTGGTCCTCATGTGAGCTAGTTTCTTTGTAGCGCTTGATGGTTTTTGCAACTGCACTTGGAGACATTTTCAAAGTTTTCCCAATTATTCGCACTGACTGACCTTCATTACTTAAAGTAATGATGGCCACTCGTTTTTCTTTACTTAGCTGCTTTTTTCTTGCCATAATACAAATTCTAACAGTCTATTCAGTAGGACTATCAGCTGGACTATCAGTAGGACTATCCACCAGACTTCTGCACAACACAACTGATGGTCCCAACCCCATTTATAAGGCAAGAAATCCCACTTATTAAACCTGTCAGGGCACACCTGTGAAGTGAAGACCATTTCCAGTGACTACTTCTTGAAGCTCATCAAGAGAATGCCAAGAGTGTGCAAAGCAGTCATCAAAGCAAAAGATGGCGACTTTGAAGAACCTAGAATATAAGACATATTTTCAGTTGTTTCACACTTTTTTTGTTAAATATATAATTCCACATGTGTTAATTCATAGTTTTGATGCCTTCATTGTGAATGTACAATTTTCATAGTCATGAAAATACAGAAAAATCTTTAAATGAGAAGGTGTGTCCAAACTTTTGGTCTGTACTGTATGCAAACTGGTCCATGATCCCTGGTATGCGGTAAATAGGTCCGGCAGCATAGTAAGAGAAACATGCCCATATCATGATGCTTCACCACCATGCTTCACTGTCTACAGGGTGTACTGTGGCTGAATGCAGAGTTTGGGGGTCGTCTGATGAAGCCCTTGGACCCAAAAAGAACAATTTTACTTTCATCAGTCCACAAAATGTTTCTCCATTTCTCTTTAGGCCAGTTGATGTGTTCTTTCTCAAATTGTGTTTGCCTCAGTAGATGTCTTTTTTTTATCAGTGGAACTTTGCGGGGACTTCTTGCTAAGAGATTAGCTTCACACAGGCATCTTCTAACTGTCACAGTCCTCACAGGTAACTGGAGACTGTCTGTGATCATCCTGGAGCTGATCATTGGCTGACCCTTTGCCAATCAAGCTATTCTTCCATCCATTCAAATGATAGTCTTCCGTTTTCTTCCACCTCTCTCTGGTTTTGCTTTCCATTTTAAAGCACTGGAGATCATTATAGCTGAACAGCCGATGATTGTCTGCCCTTCTCTATAAGTTTTACCTTCTCCAATCAACTTTTTAATCAAAGTACGCTGCTCTTCTGAACAATGTCTCAAACAAACCATATTTCTCAGGCTTTCAAGGAGAAATGCGTGTACAACATGTGCTGGCTTCACCCTTAAATAAGGGCCCCCTGATTCACACCTGTTTCTTCACAGAATGATTAACCTCACTGATTGACCTCCACACTGCTATTAATTTGAACACACCCCGTACAATTAATTATTCAAATACATAGACTCAAAAACCTGAAGATCATGAATGCGGAGTCTGGTGGTTTTCTTAGAATCTGCTGCACCAACTCATGAAATGTTTGACATGTGCTAATATAATCTATACCAAAAACAGTGATTAATCTGGTTAGTCATATTGGACTGCTATTATTTTTAACGGTTATAGGAAGTTTCGCCCCCAGCAGTTCACCCCCAGCAGTTCGCCCCCATCAGTTCGCCCCCAGGTACATTTCGCCCCCCGCACATTTTGCCCCTATCATTTTGCCCCCAGTAAGATTTGCCCCCGCCCATTTCGCACCCGCACGTTTCGCCCCCGGACGTTTCGAAGATTCTAGCCATTCAGACAAGGGGCTAAAATTCTGCACTAAAACCTGCACCTAAATCCATAGAGCTAAATGGAGATTTTGGTGTAGAATTATCTACACTAGAATAGCTGTATATCTACAGTTGTGGATAATCCACAGAGGTTAGGAAACATGTTAATGAATCCTTAAGGTACATTCACATGCACTAAGTAGTTGCAGCAGACAATCTGCAGCTATTTTATAGCAGAAAATTCTACACTAAAATTGATATCTAGTGATGCGGGTTTGATGCGACAACCTTGTCCTCTGGCTGTGATTGACAATGGCTGGATACCTGCAAATCATGGTTGGTGGACAAGGTTACCACTCTGCTTATGAATATGGCAGACCACTGTATCTCAAAGGCAGGACTTCTACTTTGAAGCTGAGCAGAGAATCAGACTGCAACTAAACAAGTGAGGCATAGTTGGAATCAGTAGGCCTCACCCTACACGAAACATCCGGGGGCGAACTGCTCGGGGCGAAACATCCGGGGGCGAACGGGGGGCGATATGTGCGGGGGTGAAATGTGCGGGAGCAAAACATCTTGTGGGCCAAATGCTGGGGACGAAATGTGCGGGGGCGAAATGTACCCGGGGGCGAATTGCTGGGGGCGAACTGCTGGGGGCGAAACATCCAATTCCCATTTTTAACACTACTGTACATTAACGATGTAAACTGTGAAGATCTCTAAAATCCTCTCTACATCAATGACACTGATCGCTGTCACAGTATTGTGGTAATATACAAACACACGTGCACACACATCCCATTTGTACACTGCTCCCATGTGTCCAAAGCTGCATCTATCCCCTTTCTGATATCTGTCATACATGTACAGTGGATGCACGTGTATGGAGCAGGCGTGGGACACCCCAGTAATGAGAACCCTAAACATATAGATCAGTGAATATACAGGCGTTCACACTGAGTCAAGTCATTGTGATGGGATGAGAAGGTGTGTCCAAACTTTTGGTCTGTACTGTATATTAAAATACTTGAAGAAGTCATGTTGCCTTACAGTGAAGAGGATATGCCCTTGAAATGGGT
Source organism: Phyllobates terribilis (assembly GCF_046119375.1). NCBI lineage: Eukaryota > Metazoa > Chordata > Amphibia > Anura > Dendrobatidae > Phyllobates > Phyllobates terribilis. The sequence continues at coordinate 433,172,939 of NW_027362767.1, read as the reverse complement.
GTTTCAACAAGACAACGACCCTAAACACACCAGTAAACAAGCAAAATCTTTGTTCCAGTCCCAAAAAAATTGAGGTTATGGAGTGACCAGCCCAATCCCCGGACCTTAATCCAATAGAACACTTGTGGGGTGACATAAAAATGCTGTTTCTGAGGCAAAGCCAACAAATGGCAAAAAATTGTGGGATGTAGTCAAAGCATCCTGGGCTGCACTAACAGATGACAGGTGCCAGAAGTTGGTTGACTCTATGCAACGTAGATGTGAAGCAGTTCTAAAAAACTGTGGGTAACACCTAAATATTAGATTAGTGATTCACAGGAATGCTAAATACTAAAAAAAAAGACATATTGTGAGTTTGTAAAGACAAATGCAGACACTGCTATTTTTTTTAGAAGAGCCCAATGTTCATTTTTTGATATTTTCTGTAAAGTAGTTAAAAATTATATAAATTTCTCTTCATGTTTTGAATTAGAAAACAGTGTGCAATGTTCCCAATGCTGGAAATAAAAACTAGTAGAAAGATTTTGTGTTTAACTCATGTTTTTGAACAAACTGCACCACGAGGTGATCGCTGGGAGAGTGATAGATCTCCCGTTACCCTCTTGCCTATGGACATGTGTCAGAAGCAGATGGCACATCTGCAGTGCTGAGCGCTCACCTCTCCTCTCCAGATCTTCTCTCCCATCCTCCACATGTTTCTTCAGCAATGTGATACAGTAATTCTCCAGAAAAAGATTGTATCTCTCTCCCTTATGTACATCCAGACTGTTCCATCTCTGTGTGGTGATCTGCGCCTGCGCCATGGTGGCAACAAATGTGCTGGTCTGTGTGTCCAGAGCCAGCAACTCTTTCCCGTCATATCCATCCTGATAGTATCCTGTGATGGAGCCGTCATCTCTCAGCTCACAGCCGTACATCACCTGGTAGACATGGAAACCTGCACACGGCACATGTTACATACAGCACATATATAAGGCATTTGTATGAGACCCATGGAGGCAAGGTTTGCTTTGAGGTCCCTAAACACCCTGTTATGGTACTTCTGAGTGTGTGTGCGGTTTACTGATCACACCTTCTTGGGCCATAAGTGATATGATGGTATGGAGACCTTAAATATCTGCGACAAACCAGTGAGACCAGGATCCGTTTTATATACGTCTTTACTATTTACTAGAATTCTTCAAATAGGGCTTCAACAATTGGTAATTGGCGTAAAGTTTCCTAAACATTTCTTCTGCATTTGGGCACAGTCAGATGACTGTATAACTCGGTCGAGGATCGCATCACAACGCTCGGACTGGCCATCGGCTCTCCTGACCCAAGCATGACAGCTCAGGTCAGGAGAGCCAACGGCCAGTCCGAGCATTGGGTTGTGATCTTCGGCCAAATTACAGTATATGGCCATCTGACTGCGCCGTTAGGCAAAGGCTTATATTTAAGTTGTGTTGCAAATAGCATAATGATGTTCAGTTGACTTTCCACTTTCTATCTCCTCCACTACAGTGCAGTACCCCGTGTTCCTGTGTGGTTGGAATAGGACTTCTCTAGACCTCCAGAGCTGGTTTACATGTTGCCTTTATGTAGCCAACTCCTTCTAGCTGCTAGGGGAAATGTGCCTCCCTCAGCTGTTTAATGCTACTGCACAAAGTTACTGATAATGAAAGGAACCTGACTTCGGAATGTATGACTATACGGCCTACTATACGCAGCCCACTGAAACCCCCCCACTTACTATAAATAAAAACCACCACACTGTGACATTGGATATAAGGGCCACAGCAGCCTCATTTATTATATAACAGCATATAAACATAAATAACATTAATTAACATTAAATTAACTCAGAAAAAGGAGGAGGGGAATTGAAGGCTCCACCATTTTTGGAGAAAAACTGCAACAAACAGCTCCACTATGCCACCCCCGGCCGCACCACAACCAGCCCAGAGGGACCCAGCTGACTGTTGCCCATACATTTTGAAAAACTGCAACAAACAGCTCCACCATGTCACCCCTAGCCGCACCGCAACCGGCCCAGGGGGACCCAGCTGACTGTTGCCCATCCAGAAATGTCCCGCTGAGACCTCGCTCAGTAGGGACCCGTTTTAAATTTTAACACCTGCTTAACACCAATGGGAGTCACCCATCCCTGCAGTAGGCTCCCCCGTCCTCCTTCGATGTAAGCAACCACCTTCAAAACCCCCCTCCTTTTCTGCCATAGCGAGCAGTCATGACACCTTATGCCTGAGAGTCCCGCCATACCAAAAGTGTCTTTTCAACTCCCTCCATCAATGCTAATGCCCACATATCTATGCCAATATCATTCAAATGGACCCCATCAGACCGCAGAAATTCCCTAGACGGAACTTCCAGATCCCGATGACGAACCACAACCCCCCCATGCCGAGCAATGAATCGGGAAACCTCCCTATTCACCTTGCTCCGAGCTTTATTTATCCTTTCGACTGACCTGGCGTGTCGCCATGCCAGGCGTGCAACGATGTCCGACCATACGAGCACTAATCTCGGATAGGTTTCCAAAAGCCTCAGGCAGTCAAACTTGACGTCATGGATCAAGTCTCTAGACGTCCTGGAGCCCAAGTCATTCCCACCCGCATGCAAAACGAGTATATCCGGGGGCCTATCCAAATTAGCATAAAACTGAAATTCTGGCATTACCCGGCTCCACAGCAAACCGCTGATACCGATCCACCGAACCATCGCAACATCCTTCGTTATGCTCAACTGGCGCCCCGCCGGTCTTGCGTCGGCTCGAATGGAACCCCAATATACATACGAGTGACCTAGCACCCAGATCAACCGAGGGGGTCCTGAAACATAAAACAAAGGGGGGAGATGTAAAAAGAAAAGAAACTCGTTACCAAATAATAACGCTATCAAAAATTGGGGGAAAATCTTATAACATATGAGGCCGGACATAAGACCGATACCTCGCCAACTCCCAGCGACCAATCTTTTTCACAGCTTTAACCCCCAAACCCCAGCGAGCAGCCTCAGTGGCGGCCCCAATCCGAAACGAATGAGAACCAAACTCCAAACCATTCAGACCACAACTAGCTAAACCCCGCCTGAAGATGGTAATAAACTGATACACCGATAATGCAGATCCATCTTGATGTAACAAAAAGGCACCCGATGATGGACCTCTCACCTCCAGAAATGCAGAAACTCATCTCACCGGTCATTCAAACAAACCGTCCACAGCCCACAATTCCACCAAACAACCCTTGCCGGCTGTATCGGTTTTTGACCGCCTCAAATAACACCGTACTGCCTCCTCCAAGCACACTACATCCTGTGATAACAGCCCGCCATGACACTTAACATTCTTGCTCACCAATTCGCTTACCCTAAATGCCCCAAAAAACACCAGAACAAAGGCCGCCCCAAATAGCCGACATTCATATTCAGAACTACACACACCGCTAAGGCAACGCAAAAGCTGACCCAGTATTTCAAACGATACCGGGCGCCGCCAATCTCGTACCGGATAGCTCCTCCGAAATGCCTTCATCGCCTGGCGAACCAAGAAATCCTTGGTAAAATCCCTCCAACCACTTAACTTAAAGAAGAAGGCCAAACCTGCTAACCTACCAGCTACAGCTGAGCCCGATAAACCCTCCTGAAATGCCCTGCCGATCATATACAACAATAAATAGGCACGGTCACCTGCTCACCTGCCGACTCCTCTAGCTCCTGCCAAAGACGCCACGCAGAAACATATGGAGACCAAGTACTGGGGTTAACAGAACACCTCACCAAATTCAACGCTGCACGGACACTAGATCCCACAACCACCGGGGCCAATGGGTTTCCAACTGCTCCGCGTCCGGCGCCAGTTCTCGAAAACGATCCCACTGGAAGCGAGACAATGCATCAGTTATTGAATTCTGAACACCTGATATATGAACAGCACAAAACCAGACATTAAAATCCAAATATCTGAGCACTAGATGGCGCAAAAGAGACAGAACCGGCAATGAAACAGCTGACAAGTTGTTAATACAATGCACTACACTCAAGTTGTCACAGAAGAAACGCACTTTCTTGTTCCTCAGCTCAGAGCCCCAAACCTCCAAAGCCACCACAATAGGAAACATTTCCAGCAATGCCATGTTTCTTGTCAAACCTGCATCCTTCCATAATTCCGGCCACTCTCCCACACACCATTTTCCACCGAAATAGGCCCCAAAACCATAAGAACCTGACGCGTCTGTAAACAAAGCCAGATCCACATTAGAAACGACTTGATCCATCCAAACCGACCTGCCATTATAAGATTGAAGAAAATCCGCCCAAATGGACAAATCCGCCTTGTGTTCCGAATTCAATCTTACAAAATGCAACGGATGCTTAATGCCTGCTGTTGCCTGAGCCAACCTACGTGAAAAAACTCTTCCCATAGGTAAAATCCTGCACGCAAAATTTAACTTACCCAAAAGAGATTGTAGTTGGCGCAGGCGCAATTTCTTTGCCCGCAAAGCCTCTTGGACACAAGACTTCAGATCTAACAACTTGTCCTCTGGCAAGCGGAATCCAATTCAATGCCCAAAAACTTCAAAACCGTGGAGGGGCCCTCCGTTTTCTCCGGGGCCAACGGAATGCCAAAGCGAGATGCTACCTGCTCAACCGCTCTAAGCAGCAAAGAACAAACTGAGGACCCAGCTGGCCCAATAAACAAAAAGTCATCTAAATAATGCAATACGAAGTCCAAGCCGGGATTCCTCCGGATTTCAATGAAACAACTGAACTTTTTAAAGTAGGAACACGAGATCGAACATCCCATTGGTAGACAACAATCCACATAATAATGACCATCCCAAAAACAACCAAGTAAATGAAAACTGTCTGGGTGCACAGGAAGCAGACGAAAAGCAGACTCAATGTCCGTTTTTGCCATGAGAGATCCTTTTCTCAGCCTCCGCACCCAGTCCACGGCCTTGTCAAAAGAAACATACGATACAGATGCCAAATCTGAATCAATACCATCATTAACTGAACTACCATGAGGATACGACAAGTGATGGATTAACCGAAACTTGTTAGGCTCCCTTTTGGGCACAATGCCCAGAGGAGAAACACATAAACACGGCAACGGAGGTTCTAAAAAAGGACCAGTCATACGACCTAACTTAATTTCCTTATCCAATTTTTCCTTAACAACTGCTGCATGCATCCGAGCCGAAATCAAATTCTTAGGCCGCACCGTACGTGGCACAACTGCTGACGGAATCCTGAAGCCAAAATTAAAACCATCCCTCAACAACACAGCTGCTTCCTTATCCGGATACCTACTTAGAAACGGAAGCATCCGATCTATTCTCACTGGTGTCCTACCTTTTTGAAAAAGAGTCGCTTGATTTTTTTTTTCCTTTCTTAAAGCACTTGGAATGGCTGTGAGACTCTCCGCAGCCTGAACATTCGTGCTTAAACTTACAGCCTGCGCCAAAACGGCATTCCTGCTTGTTAAACTGCCAGCACAGCCCCTTCCTGGAGCCTGACGAGGATGCCGCCGAATTGGCAGAACTCCCGCTACTCCCAGGAAAGGACTGCGAGGACGACTTTGGTGCTGCCATCAATCGCAACCACAAACTAATTTCCTTGTGGTCCCACCGTAAACTTGGACGGACCGCCTTTCTTTGCCTAAACTGTTCATCATACCTCAGCCAGGCCGTCCCGCCATAAACACGGTATGCTTCACTAATCGAATCTAAATCACAAAATAACGCAGCACACTTCTCCGGAGCTTTCTCCCCAATGACACTCGCTAGTGTGGTAAACGCCTGCAGCCAATTTTGAAAAGTGCGAGGAATCAGACGATAATGCCTGCGCTCCTCCTGATCCTTCTTACTCTCATCTGGCTTTACCCTGTCCAAATTAAACTTCTCCAATGGTAACAAAGAAAAAATTTCCACGTACTCATCCTTCCATATTTTTTCTCGCACCTCCTGCTTAAAATGAGCTCCCAAGGGGCCATCAAAGCACACATAAACCTCGCCCCTCGCTCTGTCATCCAACCGCACTGTATCCACTGGAGTCGCCGCAGCCGCTGGTGCCGCAACCATCTCATTAGCTGCAACTGGCGCGGGAATCCCTCCACTCACAACTGCAGGGGTCTCCGCAACTGCCCCTGAACCTTCAGCACCACCCTGCCAAACTCCGCTAGGTCCTGCCGCAGGTGACAAAAAACCCCGCACCATGCTAAGAAATTCCGACACAACATCGCTCACCCGTTCACTACCCGTCGCCCTATCAGCCGCCAAGCCCCTCTGAAAATACCGCTCCCTCTGATCTACATCATCCGCATTCCCCCGAGGCGCATTTAAACCATGTGACTTACCAGGCCGACTACGAGGAAGCCTCGGAACAGCCGTTTCGTGTCCTCCGCGGCTATCGTCCCCACTCTCTTCACTGCCAGATGAAATCTGGCCCTCTTCTTCAGAGGCAGAGTCAGGCTCGGGGACATCGCCAGGTAAACCCAACGGAGTCAACCCACCGCTAGACCTGGACCTCCTATCCACAATAGCGCGCTGTCTGGGAGGAGGAGAGACTTCAGCTGCACGCCTGCAGCCCGCATCCCTAGCAGCAATCTGCCCTCTCCCATGGACATCGCACCGGTCCTCGGTGCTACCGACATCCTGGGTGGGTCGTCTCCTGGCCCCCCGCACTGGTCTTCCCGATCTCCGCCGCCGGGGTCCTGCTGATCCTGACGCCTGGGCCCGATGCGGTTGCATCTGCCGTTCTTCTGGGTCAGCTCCAACTGACCGGTACTCCTTTGCTTTCCCTGCTGCATGGGCCCGGCACGGCTGTGCCTGCCGCTCACCTGAAATAGCTCCGGCTGACCTATTCACCCTCCTGCCTCCTTCTGCTCCCTGGGTCCGGCATCCTTCAGGCTCAGCTCTCCTTCCCCTGGCTGCTCGCTGGACCCGAAGTGGATGCCCCGGCCGTTCATATAATGTATCTCTCCCTCCTTGAGTAGCAGAGGCCCTGCTCTCCTGAGCAGCCTGCACTTCCTGGATAGTGGTGCCACATGACCGGGATGACCTCACAGGGGGGCGGAGCCAACGACGTCACTCACCCCGGCCTCTGGATGATGCTGACGCTGAGAGCTTCTTCCAGAGCGGCGTGCGGCAGATGGGGGCTGGGGTTGTGCCTGTGATCCGGAGGGGTCCCTGGAGGGGCTTTGCAACCGGCGCCTGGTCCGGGGAGTCCCTTCCGGGCTGAGTCTCTCCGGCAGCCTGGACCTCCTTGCACCTCTCTGAGGTGCTGCGGGTGCAGCCACCTCTCCGGCCATCCCTTCAGTTTTCCATCGCTGCAGCTGATCCTCGAGCCACAGCTGTCCCCTGCTCTCAGCCAAGGAACGGATCTCCTGGAAAAGAGCCTCCATTCCTCAGGACCCGACGTAGATTCACGTACGTTAAACTTTTCCCGAATGGACTACCCCTACCACCCCTCACCTTATATACCCCCCACAGAGATACCCCCCACTAGCCAATCAGATAACCCCGCACTATCCCCCTGCCCCTATACTCCTCCCCTACAAATTTGCGCCCAAAACTCTATTCCTTAGATTAACCCCTTACCACCCCAAATTACGGCCTAGCAGACCTCCTGAGTCATGCGGCCCTCCCCTTAAGCCCCCTATGAGGGGATGCAGTCCGGGCCATACTTTCTTGCTACTTCTTCTATCTCTGCACTCCAGCTGTTTAGGTAGTAATTACTTGATGTAGAACTTATTCTAGAACTTTCTTTAACCCTTAAATTCTTCTGTCGCTACACATTCTTCAACTTGTGACCATCTAATAGACAATGCTTCCTATCTCCTCAGTAGCTTAACAATAACTGCATCACAATCAGGAACTAACTGCCTATGTGCCCATGTAACTCCTCCCCACCTGGGCAGGTACTGACTGTTAACCCTGTCACAGCCTAACAAACTGCTGCAGAGCAAAGTACATAAAGAATCACATACAAAACAGGTTATGGTAATACATTAATACAAGAAAACTTCAAAGACGGTGTCAGAACAACTTCTCCACCTTTACACATGTACATTGATATGTAGGATGTGTGACATGTTACATAGAGTACATATATAATGTACTAGCTTTTACCCGCGGCTTCGCTTGCGTGGAATTTGGTCTGCCACATTAAGTTTCGTGACAGATCATTTTAATAGTAAAAAAAAATAATCTTAATAGTAAAAAAAAATAATCTTATTTAGTTACTCGTACATCCAAAATTTCAGATGTCTAACTTCAAAACTGACGGATTCCATACAATCTTTGAACCCCTATAATATGAAGAGGGAAACTCTTGAGGGTGGAATTATCAAAATTCCTTTCTTAGTGCTCATTTAAGCTATAATAGAACCTATCTGCAAATTTCAAGATGCTAAGTTCAGTGCTTTCGGCTGTGCGTTGACCGCTAGGTGTGTCAGTCAATCAGGTTTACAGTTTTATATAATCTTCGCCTGTATGGTGTGTTTATAAAAAGTAGCCCTATGTCCTTCCCCAGGCTTGAAATTATCCATATCCAATTTCATCACAAATGGATTACTAAACACTGATTAATAAACAGGACGGACTGAAGTTACTTGCGTTTAATATTGTTCGTGTTAGTAAAGAATTAGTATGTAATTGGAATAATGGACATCTGCAGGTAATTTATCTATGTGTTTTTACTGCAATATACTCCTGTAAACTATGTTATTTCATTTCTTTCGTTCAGCGAAAATATGTAGATTTTGCGATTTAGAAACACGTGAGCAAGCTACGTATAGCTGACCGTGGGAAAAACAGGGCGTGCCTAAATGTATCCCCGCTACCTTCAAAGTTTGCCCTTGCGATTTATTGATGGTCATTGAAAATGCAACTTTAAGTGGGAACTGCAAACGTTTGAAATTAAAGGGTAAGTTATTGGGTATTATTGGGATGCGTGGTATAAGAATATTTTCACCCTTAGCTTCTCCAGTTAATATTGTGGCCTTTACAATGTGCCTGCCTAGTTCAGTGACTCGCAATCTAGTGCCATTACATAATCTCAGGGCGTCCAAGTTGCACATTAACAAAACGGATATACCGACCTTTAATCGAGCTTATGAGATGGGACCCCAGATAGCTCCAAAGAGTTAAGAAACTCCACGGGGTAGCTCGTACAGTCTTCAGATGACATGACTGTGTCGATGGAGTTGTAGGTTGTTGCATCGCTGGTTACTTGGTCCAAGATAATTTTATTGATTTTCGCAACTGTTTCATTTCTAGGTGCTAGTATAGTTCTTTCACATAGCCAATTTTCATCGTGGATGTTTTGTTGCAAATTTGGAAAAACTTGAGCAATAAGTGCGTCTTCCGAATCCACAACATGACAAAATTGGTTAGTGAATAGAACCATACCTTCTTCGTCAGTTTCGATTCGACCTTCACCGATCTCGAGCAGTTTCTCAGCGTACGCGCCCGACTCTAGATCACTGAATAACTGGACACGCATGTTGGTGGTGAGGTGCAGCTTTTCAACTTTGGTCCATAAATATGAGGATTTCAGACATGCGTTAATTTCGTCTGCTGCAGTGCCTCGCTCGATAACAGGCAAAGTTTGCCTAAAGTCCCCAGCCAATAAAACAACCACACCACCCATTATTGTTTGTTTACTGTGTAAGTCTTGTAGACAACGATCAAAAGCTTCGATGGCGCGTTTGTGTGACATTGTGCACTCGCCCACACGATTAGTTTGCACTGTTGCAACAGGAGGCCACGGGCGCTGCTCTTGCTGATATTACACGATGGGGTTTCTTCGTTCACCAGATTAAGAGGTAATTTAAAGACTGAATGTGCCGTCTGTCCACCGCTTAGCAATGTTGCAGCAATTCCAGAGGAAGCCACAGCTAATGCAACGTTATGACCGCTATGAATTTTTGCTAAAAGTAAATTAAGCAAGAAAGTTTTTCCTGTACCACCCGGGGCATCAAGGAAAAAAAGTCCGCCTTCACCATTCTCAACTCGTCCTACTATTTTGTGATAAATCTCTCTTTGATCAGGTAGCAAAGGTGGCTCAGTTTCGCAAACATGAGCGTCTAACTTGTTGGTATCATAGCTTAGCTCTTTTATCAACTCGTTCGACAGCTCTCCTCTACGCCGCGGTGAGGGTAGACCAAAATCGAACAATTTCTTTCCAGAAATTATTAATATTTTGTCCTCGATAAGCCCCAACGCCTCATTGAAACAGAGATCATTGTTAACGTGATCCATTCTTTCAAATCTGTGCATGATATCCTCTGATAACGCAGTTTTATACTTGTGCCAGAGTTGTAGAGGATTGGATAAACCGCAAGTGCCTATCAATATGGCAAACAGCTCTCTTATTTGCGCCGGTGAGCGACATAGCACGGCCTCTTCTAAGGTGGTATCCCAGTGGTTATCATCTTCCAACAACCCCATCTTCTCACACACCTGCCGAAAAGTAGCAAGTTCTTGACCTTCAAATGTTTTTAAATTCGAGAAGTTGGTTGGACCCCTTATTACATTCAGCAGCCATAACATTCAAAATTGCTAACGTGCACCATGTAAATGCGACCTAGAGCGTCTCCTGCCTTCACATCTGGCCAGCCATCGACAGGTGTTCCTTGTAAACGACGTTTCCATTGCTTCCGTGCCACATTCCAAGTATAGTAGCAAGGCACGTCAATGTAAAGTAATGTTTTTGCAAACGTATCACTTTGGCACAACAGGAAAAATGCAGTTAGTGTAGTTTTAGGTGGTGCTTCTAATCTCTCTCTAAAATTATTTTCCGTAAAGTAAACCCTCTCGCCATTGGGTAAATGAATCGCGAGATGAGTGACGGTTGGGTGTCTCTCGTGCAGAGGCAGACCTAAGATCCGCCACGCTGCTTCGTTACTACTAACATATCGGCCGGTTCTAAAGGTCTGCACCTCATCTCTTGGGTCAATGTTAACATTCCCTTGCTGGCGGATGTTAAACATAGCCTGGTCGCTACCCTTATTAATATATTTACAAATATATCTTATCGCCTGTACCGTATTACATTTAAATGAGAATTAAAATTTTTTGATAAGAGTGGAGAATATGGGACCACCCAGCTATTGTCCACCAATATTTCCTGTGTTCCTCTACGGGTTTTTATAATCGTCGTGCGTCCACCATTCTCTGGTGCTCTGCGCCTGTACAAAGGATAACCTTTGTCATTGGTTTGAGTATCTTTTAAAAGCTTCCTCGGATAATTTTTGGTACATTTTCCTTCCTTCATGCATGGCGATGAAGAATTGAATGTACCACATGGCCCGTGAATCATATTCTTTGTCACTGTATCATAGAGCTTTTGATCGGTTTCTGGGTTTGGTATCTCAGCACATATGATTTCATTAATTTGGTTCGGATGCAATTTTTCCTTTAACCACAGCAGTAAGTGCACATGAGGCAAACCTCGCTTTTGCCACTCGATCGAGTACATGAAGCATTGCATATCACCAAATATGTTACCTTTTGTAAGTAGAGCTACCAACTTCTGTACTTTTATTCTAAATACTCGGGCTGTTAAGTCATGTCTGTCCGTTGAATTTTGACCAGCCATAAGCTCTTTGGTGATTTCTGGCCAAGCGGGGTTGCAAGTCATTGTAATAAATAAATCAGGCCTCCCATAATTACGTACGTATGTGAACGCATCTTGTGTGTATTCGTGTAGGTATCTCGGGCTATTTACAAATGATGACGGGAGAATCACCATCTGACCTAAGTTATTTGGATCCAAATCCGCATCATTTCTTATTGCATCTTGCAAGTGAATATTATTTTCTGCGCGCAGTTTTTTTATATTTAAAGAAATGAACCTTAAGCGCTCACTTTCCATCTTTACATACATGTCGACCAGAAACTGATGAAGTAGGAGCCTACACTTAAGCATCAAATTAAAATCGCTGCGACGGACCATCAAGTGAAAGGCATAAAAATCTTTGCAGGACACCTTTTTGCTTGGCATTGCTTGTTTGGTAATTGGATTTATCTGAGGAATATCAATGCTGTACCCCTCTTGTCCTTTCCAAAAAATTATTGGGTACTCGAGAGCGTCATAGAATCTATGTGTATCGGGAACCCTAGTGAGCATGCCATCGCGCGGCTGCACAACGATGTCCCGAGACATAGTTTGTTCGCTACTAACTATTACAGCAGCTATTTCATTTGTAGTAGGGGCATTGAATCGTCTCTCATGTTGACCACGTGGTACACTGTCTGGGTGAATCACTACTTTGAAATGATCGTCATTGATCATTCTGTCTCTAGCAGTTTTAAATTCATGCACCAAAATGTTGTGGTCGTGAAGTACTCGTTGTAATTTTTTAACTATGTTTCTTTCTACGCTTTGCACGCACTCAGTACGCCTGTTGATTTGTTCTTCTTCATCACCTATGAAATAAACTTGTAAAAATTGTGGTTGCGAAATGGACGTAGGAATTAAAGAACCGATACGGTGGTATACTTGTCCTTGTATTGTAAAGGTCGGGCAAAACCCTGGCATTGAGACAATTTGATCTGCTCCAAAAGACGTCATATGAAAGCACATGTTGTATTTTCTTATATTATTTAGAAAAAGGCGAAATTCATCAGTTTCATTAGAGAAAAGCTCTTTTAAAGGTTGAACTGGCTCGTCTATATAAGGAAGAGCTACTTTCCCGCCCAAACAACACATACCTGCTGCTTCCTCTTTCCACTTAAGAGCTCCGCAATATTTGCAATCTATGGTCATTGCTTCTATTTTTATAAGCTTGTGAGTTTCATAATCAAGAGTCTCGTCATACTCAAATGCAGCTTTATTAAACAATATCCATGTATTTCTTGTAAATGTTTGACGTCGCTGTGCTGCCCTTTCAGCAACAGTGCGTCTGCGAGATTCGGCCATTTCATAAGTTTCAGTGGCTCTTTGGGACGCCATGTAAGTCGCTTGCTGCTGACGTCGAGCTTGGGACTGTTCTTGAGTTTCAGCAGCCCGTTGAGACGCCAGATACTCCGCATGCTGTTCACGTCGGGCTTGGGACTGTTCTGGAGTTTCAGCAGCCCGTTGAGACGCCAGATACTCCGCATGCTGTTCACGTCGGGCTTGGGACTGTTCTTGAGTTTCAGCAGCCCGTTGAGACCCCAGATACTCCGCATGCTGTTCACATTGGGCTTGGGACTGTTCTGGAGTTTCAGCAGCCCGTTGAGACCCCAGATACTCCGCATGCTGTTCACGTCGGGCTTGGGACTGTTCTTGAGTTTCAGCAGCCTGTTGAGACCCCAGATACTCCGCATGCTGTTCACATTGGGCTTGGGACTGTTCTGGAGTTTCAGCAGCCCGTTGAGACGCCAGATACTCCGCATGCTGTTCACGTCGGGCTTGGGACTGTTCTTGAGTTTCAGCAGCCCGTTGAGACCCCAGATACTCCGCATGCTGTTCACATTGGGCTTGGGACTGTTCTGGAGTTTCAGCAGCCCGTTGAGATGCCAAAAACTCCGCATTCCGTTCACGTCGGGCTTGGGACTGTTCTGGAGTTTCAGCAGCCCGTTGAGACCCCAGATACTCCGCATGCTGTTCACATTGGGCTTGGGACTGTTCTTGAGTTTCAGCAGCCCGTTGAGACCCCAGATACTCCGCATGCTGTTCACATTGGGCTTGGGACTGTTCTGGAGTTTCAGCAGCCCGTTGAGACGCCAGATACTCCGCATGCTGTTCACGTCGGGCTTGGGACTGTTCTTGAGTTTCAGCAGCCCGTTGAGACCCCAGATACTCCGCATGCTGTTCACATTGGGCTTGGGACTGTTCTGGAGTTTCAGCAGCCCGTTGAGATGCCAAAAACTCCGCATTCCGTTCACGTCGGGCTTGGGACTGTTCTTGAGTTTCAGCAGCCCGTTGAGACCCCAGATACTCCGCATGCTGTTCACATTGGGCTTAGGACTGTTCTTGAGTTTCAGCCGCCCGTTGAGATGCCAAAAACTCCGCATTCCGTTCACGTAGGGCTTGGGATTGTTCTGGAGTCTCTGCAGCTCTATGTGCCGCACAACGCACCGCCTGCTCAAGCCTTCGTTGCTCGGCTTGTTGAGACGTCTCATAACGTCTAATTATTTTCATAGCTCGGGCTTTATTAAAGCTTTGCGAAATGTTAGACTTACGCTTTCGCGGCATTTTTATAAGTACTAATTACAAAATAGGTACTTAGTAAAGCTCAAACAAAATACTAAAACAATCTAATTAGTTATATTACGATCGCTGTACAGACGATATCAGTTGTATATGACTGGTCTATGAGGAGCAGCTGTGGCGCGGTTACCCATAGCAACCATTCCCAGTGCTCTGTGGGAGCTGAGAGCAGCCTGCTGGTGCTGTGGGTGACATGCTGCGCTGCACACACAGGGCTGTGCTGCACACAGGAGGGGAGGACGCCATTTGTGTAGCGCTGCTGCCGGTGCTGTCAGGCTGCAGTGTGTGCATCCTCCATGGAGCCGCGCTCAGGTTACTGCCCCTCCCCGTGTGTGAGTCACTTCCCCTCCGCCCAGGTGAGGCGCTCGGAACTTTCCCGGCTGCAGCAGCTGGCGCAGGTGAGCGCATGTTTTATTATATGGAGTGTTATGTGGAGGGACAATGGCGGTGGGGACCCCCTGTGTGAGGACAATGACGGCCCGGTGCCCCCGGGCAACCTGCAGGAGGAAGCAGCTTCACACTCCCCCCGGGCTGTGGGTGCGGGCAGGCCGTGCTGGGACGTGTAGTTCCCTAGTAACCTGTTCCTGACATATGGGCTGTTTTCTGGGCTATTTTTTTTTTAAGTCTGAGAAAATGTCATAAATTATCCTTCTCCCTTCAGCTGTTTCCAGAGTGTAATGTATCAGGGTGAGCTCATGACTGACAGCTGCCAAAGTTTCTAGGAAATGTCAGTCCCTGGGGGTCGTGTGTGAACCCCCTGTGCCACACTTGTACCTGGCCACGGTATATGATGACCCCTGTATTCTGACTGTGGACAGGCGACAACTGTGACCTCACTATACAATGATCCACTATGGGCAAATTATTGTATTATCAATCTCTTCTGACTGATGTAAATCAGCCATTTAAATATCACCTGTGTATGTGTGTACAGTATATAAGAGTTTGATAAATATACTAAAATGTGCATTGTAAAATTGTAAAATAGTATCTAATTTAATTAAATTTATGGTTCACAATTTTGGTCATAGTGGCTTCCACATAAAAGGTAGATATATGCTGTCGCAGACTTTTATTTAGAACTATTCAAGACAAACAATTCTACGGTACATCATCTTTGTGTAACTCCAACGGTTTAGGCAGCGTACGCCAAGATAGCTCTCAGAGGCCAGATTTTTTTCGACTTAATTGACATGTATCGTTATATTACGACCAAAATTACATAAAATCATTACCAATTGTAGCCTATATGTTATTCCGATGTATAATCTATATTACTGTAAAGTTTCATGCAAATCCGTCCAGTAGTTTTTTCGTGAAAGAGTAACAAACATACATACTCACAAACTTTCGCATTTATAATATTAGTAGGATGAGGATATATGTATACCACACTGCCAGGAATTTTTAATAGGTGTTTTTAGGGGTAGAATGATGAAATTTTAAATATTTACTTTTTGCTTGCTGTGTCTAAATAAAGCATTTATATGAAACTAATTTATATGACTACTCTATGTGATATTTATAAATTTAATAAGGGAGGAACAATAGATGTTAAGGATGGAGTACTGCCCAGGACCCTAACACCTGCATTCATTACACCACACTTCAGAGGGCAGGGCGAGATTGCTCCTATGGTAGAGCACAGTCCCTGGTCCCTGGCTGGAGTGGGGGGGGGGGGACCAAGTGAGGGGGAACCATGTAGTGGGTGTGGGTGGAGGACGTAGATCGGGGGAGCACTTCAGTAGCTGTATAAAGAGGGGAGCCAACTTAGAAAGACAAGCCAGTCAGAGGAGGAAAGTGAGGGGAGCAGAGGCTCTGCAGGAGCTCTGCTCCAGAGCGGGCCTGAGGTGAGGCCCAAGTCTGAAGAGAGAGAGAGAGGAGCGGGAGGAAGGCTCCAGAAGGAAAGAAGGGATCCCAGGGGTACGGGAAGTGCTGGAGGCCACCCGTATGTCCGAATCTGCCAGGCGGTGGAGGGATCGAGCCGCAGAGGGGACCGGCCCATTAACTAGTGGAGAACTACAAGGCTCAGCTAGGAACTGGAGGCTGCTGTACTTGCAAGGTGTAATGGCCACATCCGCAATTATATTGCCGAGTAGGTGGCCACAGAGGGTCCAGAGGACTGCAGGTCGCCCGACAAGGTCCGAGGCTACCGGACTGGGACACTGGTTGCGAGGCGCAGGGCAGGAGGGTGAGAGCCAGTGCAGGAAGACGGCTGAGGAAGGCACACAGAAAGGGGCCCCGTTAAGTGCTCCTGAATTATCTGGGGGATTGCTGAGCCCCTGCTTGGTGAACGCAGCGTGACGTGGGAGGCTGTACATGTACAGTGCAGCCTGAAGAACTTAAGAACTGTGAGTAAGCTTGGAAGACTGCATCTGTGTCACCCTACCTGGATGCCACAAGTGTAACAAAGCTGTGTCTGAGAGCAAGGGGGAGGTTCTCTGGTCAGGGGAACATTAGCATGCAATGCCTCCTGTCTCAGGCCAGTAGGGGGAGCAGGCTGCCCCTATAAAAAGCTGGTACTGGGGACAGGGTTAGAGAGAACTGGACGACCTATCTGAGGATTCAGGTCCCAGAGCAGAGAGGGACAGTTGCATTGTAACCTAAGAGGAAGTGTGGCAGGAGAAAAGCCACAAGCCAGAGACAAGAGGCGCAGTGAGCCTGTCTTGGCAGAGAAAAGACTTACTTAACCAGACTTTGGTGTCTGAGGCTGGAAGGATTCCACATCCCCCAGCAGAGAACCAGTCCGCAAGGGACTGTACATTCCTTGGCCTAAGAAGCCTGGAGGCCCTGCCACAACCGAAGGGACCAGTAAAGCCGTACAAGGCTGGGAGCAGAAAGGAACCCATGTCGCAGGCCATACAGGCGAGAAAGCACGGAAAGCTCGGAAATGTGGGCTGTTATCCTATGAGGAGGAGATAGCCAGAAGGAGCGCAGAAAGCACGGTAGGCCTACACCCTCACCCTGACCAGGGCCAATTTCCCCGTTGCTCTCAGACATCCAGGTCCCCTCCTAGCCGGGACTGTTTATGGGTCAGTTTACCTGTTTCAGTAAAAACCCTGGACTACAACCTATTGTCTGTGTGCTCCTTGCTCCTCCAGCACTATCATCACTGGGACTCTCACTATCATCACTCCCACCATCCACTATACTGCCCTGGGGCCGCACTCTTCCCGTGGGGAGTCACATTACCCTAGCTGCACACCTCATCAGCCCCAGCGGTCTGCATGCAGCGGCGGTTCCTAATAACCGCAAATCCACGGGTAGCGTAGTCGGACATTATCAGCAGAACATAGCAGACTACCATTGGCCTGACCACCCTGAGCCACGGAACCGGGTCGCCACTACTACCCCCATCGTTCCCCCTATGGCCCGGATCCGAGTGCCCCACGGCCCAGGGGGCGAGTCAGCTTTGGCGTAGTCGGCAGGATTTCGTGCCCGCAACCACCGGGTACTGCGTGCCTGAAAAAGACTGTTGTAAACTTACCTGTGGAGAAGTTTCCCGCCATCCGGAGCCGATTCCCGCCATCAGACGCCATCTTGGACCGTTTCCCGCCGTCTTCTGCCGTCTTCCCGCCATCCGCAGCTGTTTCCCGCCATCGGACGCCATCTTCAGGATGCCGCGCGGGAAGAAGAGGGGCGTGGACGTCAAAACCGCGCGAGATCCGAAGCTCCGCCCCACGCACCGACGCTGCGCAAGGTCCTGGAAGGGAGAGAGAGCGACGCTGACATCATCAGAGTGCGACGCCAGGTCCTCGTCCAGAGCAGCAGCGGAGCCGCGGCCTACAGAAGAGGATCGTCGGAAGGTAGGCCACACTTCACTAGGGGGGGAGGAAGATGTCGGACGCAGAGGCGCCCACTACCACCAACGCAGCTGCAGCAGCGGTTATGCCCTTTTCCTTACCCTACATCCCGGGAGCGGCCTGGCTGCCCAAGTACTCAGGGGAGCCCCATGCCCTAACTGACTTCAAGGAAAGACTATATAGTTTGTTCCAAGTTTACCCCCTGACAGAGGAACAGAAGGTCAGCATATTGACAGGGCAGTTAACTGGCGCAGCCCAAAGGGAGGTAAAATCATGGCCCATTGAGGAGAAAGGGACTGTGAAGGGTATTCTGGCCCGGCTGCGGGGTACCTTTGATACGCGTACCTCCGCTGAAATTAAAATGAGGTTCTATGGATGTAAGCAGCGGGCACAGGACAGCATCAGAGACTATGCCCTAAATTTGCAGGAAGCCTTGAGGGCTATTCAACAAACTGACCCTGGCAGTGTGCAGGAAACGGATAAGCTGCTAACAGAACAATTCATAGAAGGTCTGCTGTCCAGCGCCCACAGGGCCCAGCTGCGCCTCATGTTCTTCCAGAACCCCGACCTGACCTTTGCCCAATTTAAGGACAGGGCCATAAGGGTGCTCCGTGAATCTGCAACCAGTGGCGCTATAAACCCCCGGCGCCCTGCTATCACCCACCACCAGGAGGCGGCGCCCTCTTCTATGGACTCCGTGGAGGCTGATGCACAGGCCCTGAACCAAGCCCCGTCGAAAGGCCTGCACCACCAAGTCCAGGAGCTGACCAGGAGCGTCGCGGCGTTGACCAGGACCGTCCAGGCGTTGCAAGTGGACCCGTCAAGACCCATCGAGCTGGCTTCAAGTCCGGAGGATGTCCCGTGGCGTCGACAGAGGAGGATCCCGTCGTTCCGAGGGAGGCCCACAGACCGCTACGCAGAGGATGGACAGCCCATTTGCCGTCGATGCAACCAGCCCGGACACATTTCCAGGTACTGTAATTTAAACGGGTCCAACCTGGGGCAGAGGGCCGACCCCCAGGCATAAGATCACCAGGCCCTTATAATTGGCGTGATAAGTACGTTGGGGGGCGCCCGGTTTTACCCGTGGTACTGGACGGTATCCCCATGAGCGCCTTGCTGGATACTGGGTCGCAAGTAACCACAATCCCTTATGTACTTTTTAAGCAGTATTGGACTGATGCTGATATCACACGGTATCCAGACAGTAACTTGAGCATCATCGCCAGTAATGGCTTACCCGTGCCGCAGATGGGGTTCAAGGAGATGACCATTAAAATTGGTAAAGTTGAACTGCCGGCACAGGGAGTGATTATTGTGGACATTGACCGTCGTGAAAGTCACCCTAAAATAACTGTGGGTACTAACATAATTGAAAATTGTCTTTCAGAGGTAATTGTAATTCTACAACAGGTGGCGGTGAATGCTAGTTCCATCCAACATAGAGTCCTCAACAAGGAGATAAAAGCCCTGATGAGACGGCAGCAGGTAGAACTGTCTGGTGGTGAGATCGGTAGCGTAAGACTCAGTGATCCATTCCCCATTTCCATGCCTCCCAAAAGTGAAATGATGATCTGGTGTCGGACTGCAATCGGGTTGAGAGGTAGAGACTACCAAGCCATGGTAGAACCCGTGTACTCAGACAGCAGGCCCACCATTTTGACAGCCCGGGGGGTGGTTGATGTCCGTCATGGGAGGGTGCCCGTCCGCATCCTCAACATTGGGGAGAGGGAAGTACACTTACCCAGGTACGCTACACTCGCCAAACTGTTTGTCGTCGAACACCAAGCTATCAGGGCCGTGGAACCCTTGCCTCCATCTCCACAGGCGGAGGGTAATGGCTCCCAGAAACTCCACGTGGGTGCTGACTCCACTCCCCTGCACCAAAAACAAGGAGTCTACCGGGTGGTACAGGAGTACGAGAGAGTCTTTAGTAAGCATCCGCTAGACTTCGGCAGAGTAAAAGGGATAGAACACCACATCCCCACAGGGAGCCACCCACCAATAAAAGAGAGGCACAGACCTGTACCCCCTGCACATTATCAGAACGCCAAGGGTATGCTAAGGGAGATGAAAGAAGCTGGGGTCATTAGAGACAGCTGTAGCCCCTGGGCAGCCCCCTTGGTTCTGGTCAAAAAGAAAGACGGCACCATGAGAATGTGCGTGGACTATAGACAAATCAACCGTATGACCCACAAAGACGCATATCCGCTGCCTAGAATAGAAGAGTCTTTAGCCGCACTAAAATCTGCTAACTTCTTTTCTACTTTGGACCTTACTAGCGGGTACTGGCAGGTTCCTGTGGCAGAGGCTGACAAGGAGAAGACCGCCTTCACCACCCCGATGGGACTGAGCGAATTCAACTGTATGCCTTTCGGGCTCTGCAACGCACCAGGGACCTTCCAGCGGCTGATGGAATGCTGTCTAGGGCACCGAAACTTCGAGATGGTCCTCCTTTACCTGGACGACGTGATCGTCTATTCGAAGACCTACGAGGACCATCTCAAGCACCTGGCTGAGGTGTTCGAAGCCCTGGCAGGCTATGGCCTGAAGGTGAAACCATCGAAGTGCCACCTGCTGAAACCAAAGGTCCAGTACCTAGGGCACGTGGTAAGCGCGGAAGGAGTGGCCCCCGACCCTGACAAGGTCACGGCAATCAAGAGCTGGCCAAGCCCCTCGAACATCAAAGAGGTGAGACAGTTTCTCGGGTTGGTAGGCTACTACCGAAGGTTCATCCCCGGGTTCACTAAGATGGCAGCTCCTATGCAGGACCTCCTGATCGGACAGTCCAAGTCCAGAAGTCAAAAGCCACCCTTCAAGTGGGATAAACCGGAAGAGGAGTCCTTCCGCCAGCTAAAGTTGGCCCTCACTGGGGATGAGATCCTGGCCTACCCTGATTATGGCCAGCCTTTCATTCTGCACACAGATGCCAGTAATGTGGGACTGGGAGCCGTACTGTCCCAAAACCAACAGGGCAGAGAACGGGTGATCGCATACGCCAGCCGGAAGCTGAGGCCCACCGAAAGGAACCCGGAGAATTACAGCTCCTTCAAGCTAGAATTCTTGGCGGTGGTGTGGGCCGTGACGGAACGCTTCAAGCATTACCTGGCCTCCGCAAAGTTCACCGTGTACACGGACAACAACCCGTTGACACACCTGGACAATGCAAGACTGGGTGCCCTGGAACAGCGGTGGATGGCCCGTCTCTCCAACTATGACTTCGTGATCAAGTACCGGGCAGGCAAAACCAACGCCAACGCGGACGCCCTATCAAGAATGCCTCACTTACCTGAAGGTGACGAAGACCCAGAAGAGCTGGAAGAGGTAGAACTCCCCGCGTTTCACCGGTATGGAGCCGCTCAACACTCTCACCGCGTGAAGGAGGAGGATCTAACAACTGTGATGATGAATCCCCTACCTCACCACAGCTGGGCCGAAACCCAAGATAGTGACCCTGCTGTCCGCCTGGTGAAAGATCTGCTGACCCGGGAAGACGCCCGCCTAGATCCAGATGCCCCAGAGGAAGCCAAGCAGCTATGGAAGGAGAAGAGCAAGCTGTTCCTCTACGAAGGCAAGTTGTGCAGAAGGATTGTCAACCACCGGACGCACGAGCTGACCTGGCAAGTCGTGGTCCCAAGGCGAGATGCAGCTATGGTCCTGGGAGCTTACCATGACAGAGCGGGACACTTCGGTTGGAAGAAACTGGAGTTCCTACTAAGAGGGAGGTTCTTTTGGGTCGGCATGAGAGGAGCAGTAGAAAAGTGGTGCAGAGACTGTGGCCCTTGTCACCTGAGGAGGAAGGACCGCACCAGCCAGAAGACACCCTTGAGGCCCATCGTCACCACGCAGCCTCTTGAGCTGGTAGCTCTGGACCACGTCAAATTGGCTCCAAGCCGGTCCGGATACATCTATGCCCTGACAATCGTGGACCACTATTCCCGTTTTCTAGTGGTGGTCCCGGTAAAGGACTTGACAGCCCAAACAGCGGCCCGTGCCTTCCAGCAATACTTCTGCCGTCCACACGGGTATCCGGAACAGGTCCTGACAGACCAGGGTCCAGCGTTCGAAGCTGAAATCTTCCAGGAGTTCTGCAACCTCTATGGCTGTAAGAAGATTCGGACAACGCCTTACCACCCCCAAACCAACGGGATGTGTGAGAAGATGAACAATATAGTCATTGATCTCCTGAAGACGTTGCCCCTGGAGGAACGCAGCCTGTGGCCAGAAAAATTGCCGGACCTGGTAGACATGTACAACAACATCCCGGTGAACGCTACAAACTGCACCCCGGCTTACCTGATGCGAGCTAGACCAGGTAAGCTGCCCGTAGACCTGGAGATGGGAGTCCTAATACCTGAGGACACCTCCCCGGATGCGGACTGGGATACGGAAAGGCAACTGCAGTACAAGAAGGTACAGGAGAGTGTGGAGAAGAGCCTGGCCCAGGTGAGAGAGAAGCAAGAAAGACTCTTCAATCAACACGCCCCTGCTGGTCCCCTAGAACCTGGTGAGCAAGTCCTAAAGCGAAAAAGAAGGCTACATAAGTTGGACGACCAGTGGGAAAGGGAACCCTACACCGTACTGCAGTCTGACCATGACAACCCAAAGGTGTGCGTAATCACCAAGGACGGAGGAGAAACCACTAGTGTCGTCTCCAGAGACCACCTCAAAAGGTGCCCCGAGCAACTCCGTAGTGCAGAAGAGGATCAGAGTGACCTTGAACCCGCAGAGGACAAGGAAGAAATGATCAGCACCGTTCTCGGAGAGTTCCCTCAGTCCTGGACTCGCATAAATGATGCCATAGTGGTACCCGTCCTGCATTTCCTGCAACCGGCACAGCAACAACCAACACCAGAGCCGGAAGGTGAAGAGGAGCAAGCGGTTCCAGAGGCAGAAGAGCCTGTTCCAGCAGCCCAGGAGAGTCAACCCTCTGCTGACAGTGAGCCTGCCATGCCTGCGGTAAGCCAAAGAACCCGCAGACAGCTGCCTGCCCTACCTGTACACCCAGCTGGTAGCTGTACCCCTAACGCTAGTGGGGAAAGCCAGGTTGGTCCACCACCAGACAGTGGGTTAAGGAGGTCAACCAGGAGCACAAAGGGACAGATGCCCGCTCGCTGGAGAATATAGAGTGTATTAAATTGTAAATAACCCTGTTGCCAAATGTTAAAATGTTTGCCAAAGTTACCTGCATGTTTATTAATAGTGTGTTTCAGTCTCTTGCAGCAACCGTAAGGACTCACAGGTTATGGACTTTTTATAACCGGGACCTTGTGTGGACTGCATTCTGAGCCTAACCCAGGAATGAACTAAGACTGTGA
The DNA here is from genome assembly GCF_046119375.1 of Phyllobates terribilis. Taxonomy (NCBI): domain Eukaryota; kingdom Metazoa; phylum Chordata; class Amphibia; order Anura; family Dendrobatidae; genus Phyllobates; species Phyllobates terribilis. The sequence goes on along the minus strand of NW_027362767.1, from coordinate 433,149,616 downwards.
AGGACTTGGGGAAGGACAGACCCCCACCTGGTTAAGGCTCCCGTTGGTTCTGGTGATATGGACACCCGGTCACAGACCACACTGTGACCTAAAGAACTCAATTTGTGCGTCGTCTGTCTATTAATGTTTTATTGTTGTGCATATTGTCTTTGTTTATTGTTTAGTCCCGGAGTACTAAATTTCACTAGGGGGGAATGTGTCACCCTACCTGGATGCCACAAGTGTAATAAAGCTGTGTCTGAGAGCAAGGGGGAGGTTCTCTGGTTAGGGGAACATTAGCATGCAATGCCTCCTGTCTCAGGCCAGTAGGGGGAGCAGGCTGCCCCTATAAAAAGCTGGTACTGGGGACAGGGTTAGAGAGAACTGGACGACCTATCTGAGGATTCAGGTCCCAGAGCAGAGAGGGACAGTTGCATTGTAACCTAAGAGGAAGTGTGGCAGGAGAAGAGCCACAAGCCAGAGACAAGAGGCGCAGTGAGCCTGTCTTGGCAGAGAAAAGACTTACTTAACCAGACTTTGGTGTCTGAGGCTGGAAGGATTCCACATCCCCCAGCAGAGAACCAGTCCGCAAGGGACTGTACATTCCTTGGCCTAAGAAGCCTGGAGGCCCTGCCACAACCGAAGGGACCAGTAAAGCCGTACAAGGCTGGGAGCAGAAAGGAACCCATGTCGCAGGCCATACAGGCGAGAAAGCACGGAAAGCTCGGAAACGTGGGCTGTTATCCTATGAGGAGGAGATAGCCAGAAGGAGCGCAGAAAGCACGGTAGGCCTACACCCTCACCCTGACCAGGGCCAATTTCCCCGTTGCTCTCAGACATCCAGGTCCCCTCCTAGCCGGGACTGTTTATGGGTCAGTTTACCTGTTTCAGTAAAGACCCTGGACTACAACCTATTGTCTGTGTGCTCCTTGCTCCTCCAGCACTATCATCACTGGGACTCTCACTATCATCACTCCCACCATCCACTATACTGCCCTGGGGCCGCACTCTTCCCGTGGGGAGTCACATTACCCTAGCTGCATACCTCATCAGCCCCAGCGGTCTGCATGCAGCGGCGGTTCCTAATAACCGCAAATCCACGGGTGGCGTAGTCGGACATTATCAGCAGAACATAGCAGACTACCATTGGCCTGACCACCCTGAGCCACGGTACCGGGTCGCCACTACTACCCCCATCGTTCCCCCTATGGCCCGGATCCGAGTGCCCCACGGCCCAGGGGGCGAGTCACATCCCACTGTCTCTGTGATTATTGCCTGCGCCATCACAACCCCTGCACTACAACGCCCAGCACAACCTACCCCATCTACACTGCCCTGGAGCTAAGCTCTACCTGTGGAGAGCCACACAATCCCTGCTGCAGTAACATCAGCTTCAGAGGACTTGCTCCGCAGCGGCGGCTCCCTTAGCCACATACCACAGGTGGCGTCATCAACTTTATATATAAACTATAAATCCCCTGTAAATAATCTCCTTTTTATTGACCGACACGGGTCATGGACCGGGTCACCGCCACTGTGACATCCCCCAGTATCTACTAGCCCGGCACCGGGTATCCCATGGCCCAGGGGGCGCGTCACAATGAATATTCATTTCTCGTAATAGCCGGCACACTGTAGCCGCAGCGCGGCTCCTGCTGCGCTCTGCGGTCAGTGTGCCTGCTATTAAAGCTCATGAATATTAGCTACAACCCACTCCCATGGGTTGTAGTGAATATCTATGGTCTTTAATAGCAGGCACACTGACCGCAGAGCGACAGCAGAAGCCGCGCTGCGGTACAGTGTGCCGGCTATTGAACAGACTGCTCCCCACACACAGAGTCCCGGCGTGGGGAGCAGTGACTATTCCAGCACAGCGTCTCACACTGTGTGAGGGCGCATGGCAGGGATGCCATGCGCGCCCTGCCATGCGCCGCTCACACAGTGAGAGTGTCAGCAGCAGAGCGGGACAGTGCTGGAGGAGAGAGGAGGTGAGTATGATTGTTCTTTTTTTTTTTTTTTGTAGGAAGCATGATGGGGGCTCAGAGAGTGCCATACATACCAGGATGGGGGCTCAGAATGTGCCATACATACCATGATGGGTGCTCAGAAGGTGCCATACATACCAGGATGGGGCTCAGAAGGTGCCATATATACCAGGATGGGGGCTCAGAAGGTGCCATGCATACCAGGATGGGTGCTCAGAAGGTGCCATACATACCAGGATGGGCGCTCAGAGGGTGCCATGCATACCAGGATGGGGGCTCAGAGGGTGCCATGCATACCAGGATGGGGGCTCAGAGGGTGCCATGCATACCAGGATGGGGGCTCAGAGGGTGCCATGCATACCAGGATGGGGGCTCAGAAGGTGCCATACATACCAGGATGGGGGCTCAGAAGTTGCCATACATACAAGGATGAGGGCTCCGAGTGGTGCCATGCATACCAGGATGGGGGCTCAGAGTGGCGCCATGCATACCAACATGGGGTATAAAGGGGTGTCATGCATACCAGGATGGGGGATAAAGGGCTGCCATGCATACCAGGATGGGATGGGGGCCACTTATATCAGGAAGGAGGGGCCATACATACCAGGATGGAGGATATTAACAGAATTGGGGGACATTACCCCAATACCAGTGTCAGCAGAAGACCCCCTCCCCATAACAGGGCATCATGACCACATTTTTTGCTTAATTTTTTTTTCCTATTTTCCTCCTTTAAAACCTAGGTGCGTCTTATAGTCTGAAAAATACGGTAACCCCTTTACCCCCGAGGGTGGTTTGCACGTTAATGACCGGGCCAATTTTTACAATTCTGACCACTGTCACTTTATGAGGTAATTACTCTGGAACACTTCAATGGATCCCCCTGATTCTGAGACTGTTTTTTCGTGACATAATGTACTTCATGATTGTGGTAAAATTTCTTTGATATCACTTGCGTTTATTTGTGAACGGAAATTTGGTGAAAATTTTGAAAATTTTGCGATTTTCAAAATTTTAATTTTTATGCCCTTAAATCAGAGAGATATGTCACACAAAATAATAATAACATTTCTCACATGTCTACTTTACATCAGCACAATTTTGGAACCACATTTTTTTTTTATTAGAGAGCTATAAGGGTTAAAAATTGACCAGCGATTTCTCATTTTTCCAACAAAATTTACAAAACCATTTGAAGTCACTTTGAGGGGCCTTTATGACAGAAAATACCCAAAAGTGACACCATTCTAAAAACTGCACCCCTCAAGGTGCTCAAAACCCCATTCAAGAACTTTATTAACCTTTCAGGTGCTTCACAGGAATTTTTGGAATGTGGAAGAAAAAAATGAACATTTAACTTTTTTCACAAAAATGTTATTTTAGACACAATTTTTTTTATTTTCGCAGGGGTAACAGGAAAAAATGCGCCAATACCCCATATGTGAGGAAAATACAGTGTTTGGGCGCACGGCAGAGTTCAGAAGGGAAGGAGCACTGTGTGACTTTTTGAATGCAAACTTGGCTGGAATTGAGAGCGGACGCCATGTCGCAGTTGAAGAGCCCCTGATGTGCCTAAATAGTGGAAACCCCCCACAAGTGACCCCATTTTGGTAACTAGACCCCTCAAGGATTTTATCAAGGGGTATAGTGAACATTTTGAACGCGGAGGTATGACACAGAATTTGATAACATTAGGTCATCATATTGAATAAGTTGTCATTAGTCTTGAGTGCAAGTGCTCGCTACTTGAGTTTGCATTGGGTACTCGGGTATGCACCATGTATCGCACGTGCTCGAGTGACATGCTCAAATCCCCGCTCGCATGCTTCACGGTTATCAGACACCCAAAAAAAAACATCCGGGGATCGCTCGTGCATGGCAGGCAATCCCTGCGAGTTTTTTTTGGCCACGAAGCATATGGGGCGGAGACTGGAGCATGTCACTCGAGCACCCGCGATACTCAGTGCATACCCGAGCACCCGATGCAAACTCAAGTAGCGAGCACTTGCGCTCAACACTAGTCACTAGTGCTGAGCGAGCACCAAAATGCTCGGGTGCTCGAAGCTCGGGCCGAGCTCACCGTGATACTCGGGTGCTCGACCCGAGCAACGAGCCCAATTAGTCTATAGGAGACCCAAGCATTTTTGCGGCGGCACCCCCGGCAGTCTGTAGAAAGCCTAAAAAGTGTCCAAAACGATAGTGACAGTGCTCAAATGACATGGGGACAGCATGGGGATCGCCCCAGGAAGCATTTCTGACCCACAGGTCACTGCTGTCAACAACATGGTCAGAGGTATTAAGCCACTTTTATGGGCTCACAAAAACAAAACTGAAACTGCTTTCTTGTGAAATATGTTAAGGAACTTCCTTTCCAGGGTAAAGACTTGTGTATAAGGTAAAATAAATAACCAAAAACAAAAATACACCTCCACACCTTGGGCTATGTTCACAAGTAGCATTTTTTATGCGTTTTTGCACTTTTGTATTGCTTTCAACTGTGACAAATGCATTCACTGGGAAATGTCATTTTAACGTTTTACAATCTTATCTGGCCATGTGCTGTGTGACACATGCATACAGTGCTGAAAAGACATGGGAACAGCATGGGGAAGACCCCTGGAAGCCTTTCTGACACCCAGGTCACTGCCTAAAAGTGTGTCCATCAGAAGTGATCCTTGCCGCATCAGAAGATGCAGACTTGCAACTATCCTTGTGCAAGTCCTTGTCCCAGGGCAGTGTTCAATTGTACCTCCCCATTCCTTGCAATGCAAGTGCAAGTATGCAGCCTGCCACCCACCCACCCCCAGGCTGCAATACCATACTGCTAGCTTGCTTGCACTTGAAATTGGGCCTTTTAGGCATGTGGATGCGGAATCTGGCCACCGTGTCATGGCTGCGTCGGCGGCCTGTTATCCATACTCAGTCCCCAGCTGCCTGGCAGCCGGGTGTCCACGCTTAGTCCCCAGCCACCCGGCGGCCGGGTGTCCACGCTTAGTCCCCAGCCGCCAGCGGGCCGGGTGTCCACGCTTAGTCCCCAGCCGCCAGGGGGCGGCCGGGTGCCCACACACGGTCCCCAGCCACCTGGGGGCGACCGGTTGTTCATAAACGGTCCCCAGCCGCCCCTATTTGAAGGACAGCCTAACCACAAACATGTGTACAAGTCAATGTGGTCAGGGATGGTCCATCTCACTGACGCCTTCACATTGGGTTAATGTTGTGGAAGCCGGGACACAGTTGGATACTGGGATGCAACACGTCCTCACGACATAGAGGATCGCGGGTCCTGGGTTAATCAGGCTTCAACACAAAGTTCAGAAAGTAGACAGCAGCAGTGGTCGGCCTCTTACACAACGAGTAAATTATTTATGATCATGAGGCCATCCATCTCCTTAGCTTTCTGTTCCTTGGAATGCAAGCGCATGTATGTAGTAGCGGCTAGGCCTGAGGTGGTCAGTGTTTTGGTACATATCCTACTTCCTCCGAGGATTGCTGGATGTTTTCCTGCTACTATCCAAGTTCTATGACTCCTGTTAAAACAAAGCTTCAGGTGATGAATGATGGATGAGGTGGTGGCAAAGGAGAAAGAGCAGGAGGAACAGGGACCATTCACATCAATATCAGACCAGTCAACCACACATGTCTTGTAGGATATGTTTCTGTACCAAAAGGAGCGGTTCGGCTACACAGTTACAGGGCATACAGTGAGTGCAATGTTTTTTCCATTTATAGCAACTGGGTCTCCTGTACACTGATGGCCTAAGCAGTGAATGGAAGGCTTTCCAAAAATTATGAAGAACTGCAATGCCCCTTGAAACAGAAGTAGATTACAGCATACTAAAAACCTTCTACCCATTATTGGGGAGTGGGTCTCCCTTAGTGTTCGCCTATGCATTGAAAAGCAAAAGCTGACTAAAATTAGGTGGAAATGCAATGTCCGTTGGAAGAATGGTGGAGGTTAGAGGTAATTAAAAACAACATTTCAATGCCCCTTGGAAGAGACGTGGAGGTCACAGTAGCTTAACAAGACGGTTTTAATGCCCCTTGGAAGAGACGTGGAGGTCACAGTGGAATAAAAAGACAATTTCAATGCACCTTGGAAGAGTGGTGGAGGTCGCAGTAGCTTAATAAGACGGTTTTAATGCCCCTTGGAAGAGTGGTGGAGGTCGCAGTAGCTTAACAAGACGGTTTTAATGCCCCTTGGAAGAGTGGTGGAGGTCGCAGTAGCTTAACAAGACGGTTTTAATGCCACTTGGAAAAGACGTGGAGGTCACAGTGGAATAAAAAAACAATATCAATGCCCCTTGGAAGAGTGGTGGAGGTCGCAGTAGCTTAACAAGATGGTTTTAATGCCCCTTGGAAGAGTGGTGGAGGTCGCAGTAGCTTAACAAGATGGTTTTAATGCCCCTTGGAAGAGACGTGGAGGTCACAGTGGAATAAAAAGACAATATCAATGCCCCTTGGAAGAGTGGTGGAGGTCGCAGTAGCTTAACAAGACTATTTTAATGTCCCTTACAAGAGCCAGCATATTCAAAACATTATTCCCATTATTGGGGAGTGGGTCTCCCATAGTCTTTGCCTATGCCTTCCAAGCAAAAGCTGCCAAAAATTAGGACAGAGGAACTTGCAATGCTGGCAAACAAGAGCCATGCAGTACAGCATATTCAAAACATTACTCCCATTATTGGGGAGTGGGTCTCCCATAGCCTTTGCCTATGTGTGACACCCAGCTGCGCTTGGCATCACAGATCCTGGAAGAGTGCATTGATGGATTCCTCCACAAGAGGCCCCCATAACCATTCACACATCTCCACCTTCCACCTCAGACCAGCAGAGGGAGCCCGTTAGGGATAGATAAATAGGGAAGGTGGAGCCAGGCAGCAGTTAGTCTGGTCTGGAGTCGACAGAGAGCCAAGTCTGTTGAGAGAGTTCCTGCAGTAGAGAAGCCTGAGAGAGATCAGTCTGCAGTTGAGCACAGTCCAGACTCAGTTGTAGATCAGAGTAGTGAGCTTTAGGTGTGCCGGCGCTATAAGATCGGTGAAGCGCGGCAAGCAGCCATTAGTGTGTATAGCCTAGTGAGGGCCCGAGTAGGCCGAAGGCGAGTGGAGAGTCAGTACATAGGGGGCAGAGGAGCTTAACTAGCTCACCCCGAAGCAGTTACCGGACACCGGGTCCGAAACTTACCAGGATCTCTATGACCCAATAAGGCATAACCGGAATCCCTGGAGAACTACAAGTCCCAGGATCGCTAAAGTGCTGATACGTAACAGAGCCGGGAGACACATAGGCCCCGCAAGGTGAGGAGCGTGCACTCCAAGAAAAGGCCCTACCACAAGGTCAGCCAGCGCAAGACAGAGACAAAGTTAGGCCTATCTCCAGGCAGGTCAGAAGCTTACTACGCAGAGACAACAAACAGGAGGCCCTACACCCGCTCATTGGGGAGGATCCTGATATGCATCCTTCACCCTACAGTGCTCCCAGATGTGCCTGAATTTCCATCAGTAAAAGGTACTGAAGTGACTTTCGTGTCTGTCGCTGTTCTTGCTCTGACCCGGCTGGGTCTCGCCTGTCCTGCATCCCCCTTCATACACTGCCCTGAGGCCTAGCTTCACCTGTGGGGAGCTATACCATCAAGATGCCTTATCATCGGCCTCAGTGGACTGCGCAGTGCTGGTGGTTCTCACCAGAAGCCACAGGTGGCGTCACAAACTTTCTTAAAACTAATATACAATCGCCCTTTCAAAGAGTGACCCCAGGGTATGGGCCCGGGAGCCGACCACCGCGACATCCCCAAGGCCCGGGTACCGAGTCATCCCCATCTCCTGGGCTAGTCATATGCCTTCCAAGAAAAAGCTGCCAAAAATTAGGACGGAGGAAGTGCAATGCTGGCAACATGGACCACGGTCACTCTGGTCTGGTGGTATAGTGGTGGTGGAGGCTGAGGATAAGGAGAAGAGCAAAATACAGCCGAAATGAGGAAGCGTATACCCATGTGTGGGTGTGAAGCGGTGCATGGGAATACACCTCCCGAAATAACACAGTGGATTTGACTTTTTGTTACTGTCATTTTGTGGTGATGAGAAGTCTGGCCAAATCCAGCCCTTGTTCATTTTGATAAGGGTCAGCTTGCCAGCATTGTCAGTTGACAGGCGAGTGCGCTTATCAGTTATAATTCCCCCAGCGGCACTAAAAACACGCTCCGATAACACGCTAGCGGCAGGGCAGGCCAGGACCTCCAAGGCGTACATAGCGAGTTCATTCCAAGTGTGCAGCTTGGATACCCAATAATTAAAAGGCACAGAGGAATCACGGAGGACGCTGGTACGGTCAGCAAGGTACTCCCTCACCATCTTTTGAAACTTTCCACTCCTTGTGAGAGTACCCTGTGCCTCAGGGCCTGTAAGCTGGGCGGGTCTCAGAAAACTGTCCCACAATGTTGACAGTGTTCCCCTGCCTCTGCTGGATTGGAGTTGCGTTTCTCTAGCCTGTACGCCTTGGTTGGTCAACGAACTGTGACCTCTGCCGCTAGCATGTTCAGATGGGAATTTTTTTAACAGTTCTGCTGCAAGGGCCTTCTGGTACTGCTACATTTTTGTAGACCTCTCCACCTCAGGAATAAGAGAGTGAAAGTTCTCCTTGTAGCGGGGGTTTAAAAGTGTCACCAACCAGTAATGACTGTCACCCAACATTTTGCCAACGCAAGGGTCACGGTTAAGGCAGCGTAACATAAAGTCAGACATGCGTGCCAGACGTAACGGGCAAGACTTCCGTGTCCTCACCAAGATGACAACTGACCATGCTCTCCTCCTCCTCCTCCTCCCCCCTGTCCTCAGGCCACCCACGCTGAACCGACGGTATGACAGTTGTACAGGTACTACCGTCTACAGCGCATGATACTAGCTCCTGTTCTTCCTCATCCTCCTCTCCCTCATTGTCCCCCAATGCACGTTGGGATGAGATGAGGCTGGGCTGTGTGTAATCGCCCGTTACGGCTTCTTGATCCATCTCATCATACTCTGGCTGCAATGCCTCCTCTTTAATTCTCTGCAGAGAGCGTTGCAAAAGGCAGACAAGTGGGATGCTGACGGTAATGATGGCATCATCGCTACTCACCATCTTGGTGGACTCCTCAAAGTTTGTCAGGATGGTACATATGTCAGACATCCAGGTCCACTCCTGAGGTCTTATGTGTGGAGTCTGACCTGAATATCGACGGCCTTGTTGCAGCTGGTACTTCACAACTGCTCTCTTCTGCTCACAAATCCTTTGCAACATGTGGAGGGTAGAGTTCCAACGTGTGGGGACATCACACACCAGTCGGTGTGCCAGAAGCTGCAAACGCTGCTGCAACACAGCAAGGGCGGCAGAAGCTATAGCCGACTTCCGAAAATGAGCTGACAGGCGGCGTACTTTGACGAGCAGATCTGGCAACTCGGGGTACGATTTAAGAAACCGCTGAACCACGAGGTTAAGCACATGAGCCAGGCATGGTACGTGTGTGATCTCGCCTCGCCTCAGAGCCGCCACCAGGTTATGACCATTGTCACACATGACCATGCCTGGATGTAGGTTCAGCGGTCTCAGCCACAGATCTGCCTGCTCTTTCACAGCTGTCCACAACTCACAAGCAGTGTGAGGTTTATCACCTAAGCTTATGAGTTTCAGCACAGCCTGTTGCCGCTTGGCTGAGGTAGTACTGCAGTGCTTCCAGCTTGTAACTGATGTGGTGATATCTGAGATGGAGGCTGAACATGAGGAGGAGTAGGAGGATGATACACAGGAGCTGTACACTGTGGGGGCAACTCTGACTGACATAGGGCCCGAAATACTCGGTGTGGGGAGGATGTGTTCCGTCCCAAGGTCCGACTGGGTCCCGGCTTCCACTATGATTACCCAGTGTGCCGTCAGGTAGATGTACCATCCCTGGCCACAAGCACTTGTCCACGTGTCCGTTGTCAGGTGGACTCTCCCAGTAACTGCATTGTTGAGGGCACGGCAGATGTTTTGGGACACGTGATTGTGTAGTGCGGGGATGGCACACCCAGGCAAAATAGTGTCGGCTGGGGATCGAGTATGGCCACCACCATAAGGTTGCGGAAGGATTCCGTCTCCACCAGCCTAAAAGGCAGCATTTCTAACGCAAGCAGTCGCGAAATATGCGAATTTAGGACTGTGGCCTGCGGGGCTTTCGCTGCAAATTTGCGCTTTTGTTCAAAGGTCTGGGATATGGACAACTGAACGCTGCGGTGGGACGTGGACGTGGACGTTGATGCTGTTTCTTGAGAAACTGCCTTAACAAGTGAAGACTGAGAGGAGGGGGCATCTTTGCATGCAGTATGGACAGGGGATTGCCTTGCACACACAACAGGGGGTTCTCTTACAAGCACAACAGCGGAAAAAGCAGTGGTGACACCCGCTGACACTGGTCGTGGACCCTGCGGTTCGACCCTGCAGTGCTTTGCTGACATGTGCCTGATCATGCTGGTGGTGGTCAGGCTGGTAGTTTTGTCCCCCCCGGCTGATGCTGGCATGACAGGTGGTATAAATCGCCTTTTTGGGGTTATCAGCAGAGTGTTTAAAAAAATTCCAGACACTGGAAGACCTACCGGTTGTACTGGCAACGTCCCTCGTGTTGGTCTTACGGGGAACTGTTGCCCGCCTTCTGTGTGTGGCCAGCACACTGCTTCTTCCTGCCTGTTTGGGTACTCTGCCTCCCTCCCCCTGTGTGCTGCTGGCCTCGCTCTGCGTGTCCTCCTGCCATGTTGGGTCAGTTACTAGATCATCCACCACATCCTCCTCTTCCACTTGTGCACCACGATCCTCCTCCCCACTTCGTGGCAATTGTGCCTCGTCATCGTCCACCTCTTGTGACAAATTGCCAGCGTCGACTTCCTGTGGCCGTAGCTGTTCAAATATTTGGGCATCGCTACATGGGATCTCCTCTTCCACCACTTCAAGTGGAGCAGGCGAGGGGCACAAATATAGAAATGGACCAGTGAACAGCTCTTCAGAGTGTCCAACTGTGGGAACAGTTGCTGTCTGACGACACTCGGCATGGTGGGAGGAAGGAGCATCAGGGTGAGGAGGAGTATGCGGTTGAGACTCACGGCTACTAAAACTTGACCGTGTGGAAGACGGACCGGTGGTGGTGGTGCCCAGGTAACTGGAAGTATTATCTGCTATCCAATTAATAATCTGTTCACACTGATCAGTTCACAATACTGGTGTTGTAGTGTGCTTCCCTAGTAATTCGGTCAAGAAGTGGGAGCGAGAAGATGTGGCTGTTAGTTGTGGCACATTTTCACCTTGGCCACAGCCCCGTCCTCTACACGCACCATCACCAGAACGTCCAGTTCCACGTCCCTTGCCACGCGCCTTGCCCATTGTAAATGAAGTAAAATAGCTTACACTCGCACTATCAATAGAAGAAGGGTAATAGAAAGGAGATTAGAACCGTGGAAGAGGAAAACCACAGTTCTATTTCTCTGGCCTACACCAGAATCTTTTAAACAGATATATTTGTGTCTGAACAGTCAGGGAGACACTATTACTGTTTTTTTTTATGTAAACAAGGCCAAAAGCTGGATAATACAGAGATTTGAACCGTGGAACTGCAAAACCAAACTTCTAGTTATCTGGCCTACACCAGAATATTTTAAACAGATATATTTGTGTCTGAACAGTCACAGACACACTCAATTTTTCTTTTTTTTTTTGGGGGGGGGGATACTAAAAGGTTAATAAGATGCGTATTTGTACAGTCTGACTGAGGAAAAAAAAATACAGGATTTAGATGAAAAAAGGATTTTTCCTGGCCCCTGAGACCGGGGGATAAGTCTAGCAATTTGACCAGCAGGAGCACACAGGACTGTAATGCACTGTTTGCTGGTATAACCACTCTGTCTCCTATACAGCCTGCCTGCCTGATATCTGGGATGGATCTTAGTCCTGAGAAGGACTGTTTGTTTGATTTGGCAGGCTTTACAGACCCTACACTAACTATTTCACACTATATATCTCCCCCGAACTTAGCAGCACTCTCCCTACACTGTCTGATCTGGAGCGACTGTGTCCAAGATGGCGGCGCCCGGTTTTAAATACTCGAGTTGACGCTGTGCGGCCAGCCAATCACTGTAATGCCCACAAACAACATGGCTGCGGCATTACAGTGACTGGCTGGCAATCCCTGCATGTTCATTGGCTCTGTAAAGAGCGCCAGACGTGCAGGGCGGAGACCCGAGCTCCCGCCCAAGTAACCCGGAAATGCTCGGTGCTCGCCGAACATCTCGAGTAGCAAGATGCTTGGGCGAGTACCGAGCAGTGTCGAGCATGCTCGCTCAATGCTACTAGTCACCATATCATCATCTTTTTTTTTTTCCTTTTGAAAAACATCCCAACCCTAATACAACCCTAGTGCCAACCCTAACCCCAACTCTAATACAACCCCAACCCAACCCTAACCCTAGCCCAACCCCAACCCTAACCCCAACCCTAGCCCAACCCTAGACCCAACCCTAGCCCCAAACCTAACCCCAACCCTAACCCCAACCCTAGCCCAACCCTAACCCTAGCCCAACCCTAACCCCAATCCTAACCCTAACACAACCCTAACCCTAGAGTTTATTTTTCACGCCATTCCTCGTGCGGTATAAGTGATTAGACGACTTTATTCTTCGAGTCGGTGCGATTACAGTGATACCAGAATCATATCAGGTTTTTATGATTGACAGCTGTCACACACTAAACGACAATTTTTTTTGTAAAATCTAGTTTTTGCATCGCCATATTTTGAGAGCTATAATTTTTCCATATTTTGGCCGACAGAGTCATGTGACAACTTGTTTTTTGCGGGACGAGTTGACGTTTTTATTGGTGCCATTTTCAGGCACTTGAAATTTTTTGATCGCTTTCTATTCCGATTTTTGGGAGGCAGAATAAACAAAAACCAGCAATTCCGGAATAGTTCTTATGGGTTTTTTTTTTATGCTGTTCCGCGTGTGGTAAAATTGATAAGGCAGCTTTATTATTCGGGTCAGTACGTTTACAGCGGTACCACATTTATATCGTATTTCTATGTTTTGGTGTTTTTACACATTAAAAGCTATTTTACAGAAAAAATATTTTTTTGCATCGCTTTATATTGAGAGCTATAACTTTTTTTTTTTTCCGGCTGATGGAGCTGTATGGCGGCTTGTTTTTTGCGGCACAAGATGACGGTTTTCAGTGGTACCATTTTTATTTACATTTGTCTTTTTGATCGCGTGTTATTCCATTTTTTGTTTGGCGGTATGATGATAAAGCATTGTTTTTTGCTTTGATTTTATTTTTTTTTACCATGTTCACTAAAGGGGTTAACTAGTGGGACAGTTTTATAGGTCAGGTCATTTTGGACGCGGCGATACCAAATATGTGTTCTTTTATTGTTTTTTTTGTTTTTTTCATAATAATATTTATTGATGGGTACATTATATTTTTTTTTTTGGTGGATTATTTTTTTAAAATATTTTTACAATTATTTTTTTTCATTTTTTAACACTTTTTGAATTTTTATTCTGTTTCCCACTATGGGACTTTCACTTTTTTTATTCTGATCACTGGTATAGCACAGGGATGGAGCACCATCCCTGTGCTATACAGGCTGTCAGCGCTGCAGATGCAGAAGATACTTTGGTCATGTACTGCGCATGACCAAAATATCTTCCTGCTTTCTGGTGACCTGGATGTTGTCATGACGACATCCGGGAAGCTGCGGTATACAGCGCTGGAGGCCGGAAGACGAGGTGAGTAATGCGATCACCTCCCCTTTCCCCCGCAATGCTGCGATCGACTTCGATCGCAGCATTGAGGGGGTTAATGTGCCGGGAGCGGTGAGGGACCACTCGCTGCACATAGTCACAGCTAATACCCGGTGCTATCAGCTGACACCCGGCGGCGATCGCGCCGCACCGCTTGTGTGCGGGCGCGATGGCCATATGACCTAATAGTATGTCATTGGTCCAATCGGCCCGGGTCACCATGACGTACTATTAGGTCACACGTCAGAAAGGAGTTAATTTTTAGTGTATTATTGGTTTTAATTATTTGTAATCATGAAAATTATATGTAGATTTATTTATTTCTAAAGCCTGTATGCAATTATCAATCACATCAGTGCCTATCTATTTAAAGCACTCAGCGTGGTATACATTCTGGAATTACCTGATGAAGGGGACAGATCGTCTCTGAAACGCGTTATGTGTTGAATAAATCGACTTCTCTAGCCTAACCTGGTGGTTCCTAACTCAGAGCGTGGTGACCTGTGGATCTCTACCACCCACTATTCATTATCTTTCGCTGTATCATGGCTCCTGAGCATGATGCCGGAGAGGGCAGAAGGTGCTGCAATGCTCCAGGACCACAGTCATTACCGCTTAGTATCAGCTTTGTGTCTGGCATGCACAACTACCAGAGGTGAGTGGAATACCTCTCACCCCTCCATCTATATGCTGGGACATTCTTCACATGGCGCTCCTTCACTTTTTGCTTTATTTTCTCATTTTCCTGTCTGTGAGCATAGAGCTGATGTGACTTGCCAAAAAGCACAGGTTTGTTTCATCTGTCCAAAGGACATTCTCACAGAAACTTTGGAAAATTCCTGTCTTGCTTTTTTTCTGATTTGCTTTGAACAATGGTTTCCTCCTCCTCTTCTCCCATGAATTTCACTTTGGTCAAGACAGCGACAAATGGTGCGATCTGACACTAATGTACCCTGACCTTGGAGTTCACCTTTAATCTCTTTGAAAGTTGTTCTGGGCTCTTTTGTAACCATTCAAATTATCCATCTCTTCAATTTGTCATTAATTTACTCTTGCGGCCACATCCAGGGACATTGGCTGCAGCCTCATAGACCTTAAAGCTCTGAATAATATGTACAAATGTTGTAACAGGAACATTTGTTTGGAGATGGTCTTATAGCATCTACCTTTAACATGTTTGTCTATAGTTTTCTTTCTAATTTCCTGAGACAGCTCTCTCCTTACATTTCTTTGGTCCATGTTCAGTGTGGTACACACCATGATACCAAGCAGCACAGAGACTACTTTTTACCCTTTACAGGAATTGTCTGGTCTAAATTGATAAGTCTGCAGTGTAACATCCCTGGCAGCGTGCTTGCATGGTGCACCACCCCCCACCATGCAAGACCGCAATCTTACCTGTCAGTCCATGCTGAACTCTTTGCTCCAGTACCTGCTGTGTCCATGTCTCTTGTCTGATTGCTTAGGGCGTCGGTGCGGCTTTCTGCTTGTTTCTTATAGCTACTGAGTGTGCACAGTCCTAATGCGTCCCCAGCCTATTGCTGTGAGTCACTGGATACTTAAACCCCCTCCACCCAGTAGGAGGTGCCTGAGCAACACTTTCCATCTGTGTGTTTCTTGCAACTTAGTTGCCAGGTCCTGTCCTGTATCTAGTCTGTTTCTGCCACCCTGGGGGCTGTATACCCAGGCCTGTTACCTGTGACCTTAGTCAGTTTCCGCCACCCTGGGGGCTGAGTTCCCAGGCTCGTTCCTGTATCTTGTTCCCGGTTCAGTTTCTGTCTGAACAGTGTCCTAGTCCGTTACCTGTTTGTCTCTAAGTCTGCACCTTACCCTTTTCCTGCAGTATCTTAACCTGCACCTAACTCCAACTCGTCTCTGTACTTTTGTTTGTGAGTTTTGTGTCCACTCGCTACTTCATTGCAAGTACTTTGTGTGTATCTGGTTCTGTTTGTTCTGTTTCCCTGCCTCTGTATCTAACTCCTGTGTTCCAGCTATCTTCTTGTGTTCTCCAGAATGTTCCATGTGAACAGAGCCCTGTCCTGTCTAAAGCATCTGCGGGTTTTGCTTTGCTCTGCTTGCTCACTGCACCTGCGGTTTTGCTCTGCTTTACTTGTTCACCGCATCTGCGGGTTTTGCTCTGCTTTGCTAGCTCACCGCATCTGCGGTTTTGCTCTGCTTTGCTTGTTCACCGCATCTGCGGGTTTTGCTCTGCTTTGCTTGTTCACCGCATCTGCGGTTTTGCTCTGCTTTGCATGTTCACCGCATCTGCGGGTTTTGCTCCGCTCTGCTTGTCTACCGCACCTGCAGCTCTGTTCCTGTATCTCAGTCTGTACTGGTCCCTATCCTGCCTATGTTCCTACTTGCCAGTACCCGCCTGTCTGCATGTCAGCCGTGCCTGCCTGTGCCCACCTGTCTGCATGCCAGCCATGCCTGCCAGTGCCCACCTGTCTGCATACCAGCCGTGCCTGTCAATATCCATCTGTCTGCATACCAGCCGTGCCTGCCAGTACCCACCAGTCAATATGCCAGTTTAACCTGCCTGTTCCTGCATTTCCCGGTGTGGGTCAACAGCTGTGACCGGGGTCTGACCTGGAGTAGCACCTGGTCCCTCTGCTCGGTTCCTCCCTGGTTCACGGTGTCGACTGAGCCACCGTGCGACCTTGGTCGAGGCACTCCTCAGTTCATGGTACAGTGGGATCACTAATCACACTCACGCTAGTCAGTCCGGGCGCGAGCGTAACATGCAGTCACTCTGTGTGACTGCAATAAGATGAAAAACTTGGCACTCAAGATGACTCAATGAATTTTGAGAATTTAATAGTAGAAAAAGTAGTACAAAATAAACGTTTCGGTCATGTAAGACCTTCCTCAGTGTACAGAAATGTTGGTAGTGGACATGAATGAGAGGTGCAGTGTCCAGCTTCTATATAAACCACTGTGTGGTATCTTATAAAAAGGGTGATGGCGGTGGGAACACGGTGACTGTATACTTCACTATCAATGCTGATCTGTGTAACATCCCCTCCATCACCTGATGTGAACCTGTTGAGTGTTGCGTCTCACATATTGGAGACCGCACCCACATTTCAACAGGTAAACAGTAAATGACATACCACAGGTTAGATGTTGGTAAAACAGAAAAGTTTCTCTTGTCACCTTTGATTGAAAGTAGGTTCATCCATGCTTCAACACTGTGTAGCATAAACGCTTAATGTTTGACTTTGGGAGCTATTGGGAGATTGTTAGAAGGTTTATCCCTACCGTTAAAGGAAACCTGTCATCAGGATTTTGTTAAGTAAACTATAGGCACTGTCAGGTTGGTTCTGTTGCACTGATTAAAATGATATCCAGTTTGAAGAAATCTGTCTAGTGGTTCTTGTTTAATGTGTTTGCAGTTTGGAGTTAATGAGATGCTTGTGTTTCAAGACCGGCCTGTGGGCAGGTCTTTTTTGGGTTCTCTGGCCTCATTGTCATCATTCTGGGCTTAAATGACAGGTCACTGAACCTTTAAATACTGCGCTTGTACAGATAGATGCTACTGTCCATGCACCGGCGCCATTTTGTTGGAGCCAAATTTTTTTTTTAAGATCACAATATTAAATGTGCAGTATTTAAAATAGGAGGAAGGTCATGGAAGGTTATTTAAGCCCAGAGCACGAGCATCTCATTAACTGCAAACACAGATTAAAATGATACCTGGGTTGAAGAAATCTGTCTTATGGTTCTTGTTTAATCAGTGTAACAGTGCCAACCTTTCACTGCCTGTAGTTTACTTATCAAAATCCTGATGACAGGAGCGCTGCATAAAAGCAGGAATATGCGGCTATTATGCCGCGTGGGAACGTAGCCTAAGGGACTCCATCTTTAATAGAAAAAAAATCCTCGCTCCGACGTAATCCATGGGTCTTCTGTCTTCAGCTCTGTTACATCTTTGCCATCAGACAAATATGTCTGCTGACAGATGAGCAGGCACAGAATGACGCTGGAGCACTGTTACTGTGTAGTGCCGCACTATGTTGCTTTTTTGTCATTTCATGTAGTGTAGAAGTCTTGGGAAAAGTGTGGATTGTGCTCTGGAAGTGATCAGTTATAGCTAACTATGTTATTTTCTGCAGAGATAAGTCCAGCATAGAAGATATGATATAGGTCTGCGACAGATAAAGAACTTGTGAGTATGTGTATTACCTATACACGCACACTGACACTATATACAGAGCTCCTGTGTATAATATCAATGGTGATCATTGCATTACCTGTACACTGACACTATATACAGAGCTCCTATGTATAATGTCACTGGTGATCATTGCATTACCTGTGCACTGACACTATATACAGAGCTTCTGTGTATAATGTCACTGGTGATGACTGTATAACCTGTACACTATATACAGAGCTCCTGTGTATAATGTCAGTGGTGATCACTGTGTAACCTGTACACTGACCCAATATACAGAACCTTTTTTACATTTTTATTATTTTAGTATTATTTGTCACTATGTGGTGCCATTATCTGCTTTGGTCATGACATGACGATATTTGTCCCTTGTATGTGGTATTATTCAGTCACTATGTGGTGGTAATATGTGGTCTCATGGTGTGTCAGTATTTATACCTTGTATCTGGTAGAATTTGATCACTATGTGGTGGTATTATGTGCTTTGGTCATGGTGTGGCAGTATTTGTGTCTTGTATGTGGCATTATTTGGGCACTATGTGGTGGTAATATGTGATCTGGTCACGGTGTGGTGGTATTTCTGCCTTCTATCTGGTAATATTGGTCTTGGTAGAGTGGATTGTGGTTGGTCATTTGTTTTATCTGATATCAATAAGGGGAAACCTCTTTATTTCCAATAGATATTAAATACTTGGATGTTTAACCCCTCCCTGTCCTGTGACTATTACACAGCAGCAGAGATGCAGTTACAGAGGTTCACCAGAGAAAGCAAGTTGGCATTTGGTGAGATTTTCACCTCTGTATTTATAAGACGAAACCAGGAGTGGGTGAGAAATGCATAAAACATTACCTCGGATTGCTCCACTCCTGGTTTTGTCTTACAAATACTGAGGTAAAAATCTCACCAAATACTCAAAGTGCCACAATCTTCTGACAGTGCGGATTCCACCAATAAATAAGTGATCCCCTTCCCAACCTGTGCATCGCTCAGAACTTGCTTTCACCAATAAAAACACTTTAATGCAAACTACAGAAATTGTACATCGCAGTTCTGGTGAGCGCACAGTGATGGGCAGGAGCCACCAATATAATGGGTATAACGGCTAACAGGTATCTGCAAATAGCTGAAGGGTGGGCCCGGGTGGGTGGGGGTGGGCCCCGTGGGTGGGCCCCTGGAGTTTATTTCCCTGGTGGGGGTGGGCCCCTGGAGTTAATTTCCCTGGTGGGCCCCAGACACCCCAGTCCGGCGCTGCCCGTAGGATCTTGTCTGTGTTGTCAGAGGAGAAAAAAATTCTTTTTTCCCTTCTTGTGGGGATTCTGAGCAGATCTTGCCTTCCTCATCCTGATCAGAATGAAGGGATTGTATGTCCTCTTCTGAGCTTAGCTCCAGCTCCCATCTTGGTCTCTTAGCACGGGGACCTGGCTGAGATATCTGTGGGGGAACGAAATTAGAGATTGAAGTTTGCACCTCCTCTCTAATCATGGACCTCATGTCAGATAGAAAAGTAGACTGTTCATCCCTGATGATTTTAGAGGTCCACCTCTCACATAGCTGTTTCCCAGGCAATTTTATACTGCAGAGAGCACATCTTCTAGATTTCCCTGAGACCTTGACAGCCCTTTTGGGTGCAGATACTGGTGCAGCAGGGGCGCCCTTGTCCTAGAATTTTAAGAATGGGGAAGATACTAAGTATGCAGGATTTTTAATAGTGAGTAATCTCTTTACCAATTACTCACATGTACCAGGGTCTGCTCTGCAGGGGCATCTGATCGACCAGAATCCAAAAGGAGGAGACAGTTAAGCAAAAGGCATCAATAGGTGGGAAATACAGCTGGGAAGAGCAGAGGCATGGGAAGTGCTTCCACACACCCAAAGTGCTTCAGCCTCGTTTGCTTATCCATTCAAATGCAGCTTTCTCTGTAACGGAGGAATAAACTCTAGCAAAAGGAATGACTGTACTTGTATTTGCAAGAGTTACATGTGCATATAAATAGTTTTGAGGCGTGTAATCCTTCTGACAGATTCCTTTTAAAGGGTACCTGTCCTTTCAGGTGACTAGTCAGAACAGGCTGTCACTATTTCTGGTTATTATATGACTTGAATCGTGTGTTTTCATCAGTTTCCCCTCTGCAGGCTCTATCTCTGATTTTCAGTCCTCTCTGAGCTAGTGGATGGAGATTAGCTACTATGATGTCTATACCGTACACGGATATGATGGATTCTTGCTGCTCTTGCTCTAAGCACAAAGACAGTAGCAACAGAAGCAATGCAGACATAATGTAACACAGGTACTTTAGATGCAGTGACACAGAAGCACAGAGCAGCCAATACAGGGTTAATAAAATGGGAAAGTTTATGATAACAAGGTGAATCTCCACGCAGGGAGTAACAGGGGGAAATATGGGGAAATAGCAGGTATTAGTCTGTAACTGATAGTTTACAGTTTAACTACATGTAGCAGAGTCAAACGGGTAACAAACGACAGTTTTTTCACTTAGCTGATTGTATACTCTACAAGGCAGTTGCCAGCTGGTGCTGGTGACGCTGTTTTCAGGCTTCCCCGCCCAAACAATGCTCCGTGTTCTGGCGGCAGCGGGCGGTCTCCGGTTTTACCCGCTGAGCCCCTAGTCCATAACACGGCACCTCACGTGCTCAGCTCCACAGACCCTGCGTCTCTTCTCCCTACAGTCAGCTTGACTCCTCCGGTCCACTGCACTCGGATCCCTTGCTCCAAGTCCTGTAGCCAGGAGCCTGGACCCTCTCACACTGCTCTGCTCCGCAGGACTCAGCTCCGCTTTCCCACGCAAACGTCCTCGTCTCTCCCTCTCTCTCGTCACACCAGGAGTCCTTCTGTCACCTGACCTCCCAGCTCTCTCTCTCGACACACCTCCTGCTTCCCTGTCACATGACTCCTCTGCTTGCAGTCAGTCTTCCCCCTGCAACAAGAGGCACGGCCCCGGCAGTTCCGGATCCTTTGCTCTGAAAGCGCTTACACCCCAGTCTTCTCCTTACACTCCCGCCCTCCTTTAACTCGCCATTCCACGGGCGAGAGTTCCTTCATCAAATGTTCACATTCTTGGACGATACGGTACCATATGAATTGATCTTGTTCGTAACGTTGAGGAGGCACTCCTGCTGTTGTCCGTTCTGACCGGCATAACTCAGTTTGACCGATGTGGGGTGCAGGGTCACTCGGATTTCCAATCTCCGCCTGCCCAGTGGCTTAAACCGATGTTGTTCCCTCACCGCCTGCACTGGGGACTGCAGGTAATCGAGTGCTGGGGCTCGGAGGTAGAACAATTCTTCTTCGTCCACATTGTGGCTTGGGGCAACTGTGACAGGTCCCTCTCTAGAAGCAGGTGATTCTTCTTCATCCTCGTCATCTTTAGACAGACAGGATCGCAGCATACTACGATGAACCACTCTGGTAGGGGCTCCTTCAGCCCCCTCGGGTTGAACTTCATACACAGGTCTTTCAGCGCCAATCCTGCGCTTCACTCGGTGCGAGGTCCGTTCCCACCGCCTACTCAATTTTCCCCGGGGCCGCTCTGCCGATATATATATGTGTGTGTGTATATAATATAATGTGTGTATGTATATAATGTGTGTGTGTATATATCTATATATATATCTATATATACACAGCTCATTTTCATTTTCTCTGATTTCTCTCTTTCTAGGTATATTTTTGAGTAAAATGTACATTGTTGTTTTATTCTATAAGCTACTGACAATGTCTCCGAAATTCAAAGCGAAAAATTTTGTATTTATTTGCAGCAAATGAGAAATCGGCAAATCTCGCTCAACACTTTTCTTTCCACCTCCTTTGGCATGGCTACAAGTTATCTTTTCATTCAAATTCCTTTTGGGCCGTTCCTAGCACTTGTTTTGTCCTATTGCTGGAGGATTGTGAAGAGCACCGCAGTGTTTCTTATACTTTCCCTGGTTACATAAGATTTGGTTCCGGTGATCACCTAATCAGAAGCACATTAAGGAGAAGGAGGTGGACGGTGGGTGGAAATCAGCTGACGCTGGAATGGAACGGCCGTCAGACATGGAGAGATGGGGAGTGCTAGAAAACTGTGCAGTGGTCTCTTCATTTTTGCCAGAACTATATGTATGTATAGTGTGTGTGTGTGTGTATAGTGTGTGTATGTATAGTGTGTGTGTATGTATAGTGTGTGTGTGTGTTTGTGTATGTATAGTGTGTGTGTGTATGTATAGTGTGTGTGTAGTGTGTGTGTGTATGTATAGTGTGTGTGTGTGTATGTATAGTGTGTGTATAGTGTGTGTGTGTGTATGTATAGTGTGTGTGTGTATGTATAGTGTGTGTGTGTGTATGTATAGTGTGTGTATAGTGTGTGTGTGTATGTATAGTGTGTGTGTGTATAATTTGTGTGTGTGTATTTTTTTTTTAAGTTAAAAACAAGTAAAATGCATGTGGCATCAATATCAAGACTCCAGATATAAGGGCCTATTCACACTGAATTTTGCAATGCATTCATCTCCCCTTTCCAGGCTTCTATCTATATCCCTGAAAAATGGCATTCAGATGGGCCTTGACATAGCCACTGATTTGAACAAAGGCAAACCGAGGCTAAAGTCTGAATCTTTAGGCTCTGTAACGGGTCTGGGAGGTGGAACCTCTGAGCAACGATACAAAGGGGCAATCCTTGTAAGGAAGCGGGTGGCTTCCAGGGTAGGCCGGCAGGTAGTCACGGCAAGTGACGGGGACAGTCTCTGGGTAGAAGGGCAGGAGGTCACGGCAAGTGACGGGGACAGTCTCTGGGTAGAAGGGCAGGAGGTCACGGCAACTGACGGGCACAGTCTCTGGGTAGAAGGGCAGGAGGTCACGGCAAGTGACGGGAACAGTCTCTTGACAGGCGGGTGGTCACGGCAAGTGACGGCTAAGCCTCCAGATAGGCTAGCAGGCGGGTAGCAGGTGGACGCTCCCAGGTGAGCGGGTAAGAGTCTCTGGACAGGCAGGTGGTCACAGCAAGTGATGGCTAAGCCTCCAGGTAGACTAGCAGGCAGGTAGCAGGTGGACGCTCCCAGGTGAGCGGGCAAGAGTCTCTGGACAGGCAGGTGGTCACAGCAGATGACGGCAGAGCCTCCAGGTAGGCTAGCAGGCGGACGCTCCCAGGTGAGCGGGTATGAGTCTCTGGACAGGCAGGTGGTCACAGCACGTGACGGCAGAGCCTCCAGGTAGGCTAGCAGGCAGGTAGCAGATGAGCGCTCCCAGGTGAGCGGGTAAGAGTCTCTGGACAGGCAGGTGGTCACAGCACGTGACGGCAGAGCCTCCAGGTAGGCTAGCAGGCAGGTAGCAGATGAGCGCTCCCAGGTGAGCGAGCAATCAGATCCATAGACAGACTGGCAGGGCTGGTAGGCAGACTGTCGGACCGCAGGAATGCAAGTAGATAGACGAGTAACAGGCAGGTATCAAGCAGGATTCTGGCAGGTAACTGGCAGGTATCTGGTAACAGGACCTGAGGGCTGAAGCAGAGTGATAGGCTATGCAACAACATTGCTCGGGCACCTCCATTTTGGAGGAGGTGCCTTATATATGGTGAGGTCCTCCGGCCATTGGCCGGGGACTCCTTAGGACGGCGCGCGCGGCCCCTTTAAGAGAGGGGGAGCGCGCGTGCGCACGCCCTAAGCACAGTGGCCGGGAAGCAGCGCGCGCTGCCAGCAGAGCGGGAGGAAGACGCCGGGCACGGAGCGGAGAGGTGAGGGGAACAGCGTCCCTGCCTAGCAGGAGGCAGGGACGCCGACGCTACAGGCTCCATTTGCTCTGCTTTCAGATGTCTCATTTCAGACAGCACAATCCTGAATTTCAGGGGTTCAGATGTAAGCCTTGTGTAAAGACCTGAATGCAGCGCTGAATGTAGTGTGAATAGGTCCTTACATCCTACACCACCTCAGGGGATTGTTGTTATGGAGTATTGCCCCTGGGTGGCCGCAGTTATGACCACAACCAGGGCTCGCGGTCCCCCACCCTAGCTTTGGTATTCTGGGGAGCTGGTATAATGAATATCTGAGAAGAGCCCTAGAGAAGCAAGAACATTGGACAACCAAGAGGTGGTGGCCTCAAGTCAGGTGTAGTGTTCAACAGGGCGAGACTTTCTAACTTGTATCTATTGTGTATGGGGATCGTGGTTGTGGGGGGCTTCATGTGTCCAGTAACCATAGTGGATGCCCATTCCTAAACTAATGAAGGATTCCTGTGGACCTATTGAGCTAATAGAACCAGCAGTCAAATCAATTTCCCAAATTATCCCCACAAATGAATAACTAATAGGGAGTTAGGTAATGCACCCGGAGCATGATGCTTCGCACTTGTCTTTGGTTTGCTGCTGATTGCAGGAGGTTTATGGACTAGTTGATGTGCGGCCCCACAACATGTCTATAGTAGATACCAACCCCATCATCTTTTTTACAACCTTTGTATGTGAGGACCCTGCACACGACTGCTCCCATTTCCATACTTTTTCCATTAATAGCCGGTCATAATAGAGTAAACCAGAGATGGGGGTCGTCCATTTCAGGTGTTGTAGGTGTTCTCAGTCTTCCGAAATCCCTTTAAAGAGAACCTGTCACTTTCCATAACGATGTAATTTTGTACCTGGTGTAAATGCCCCTGTTCTGGATACGGCGTTGCTTTTCTTGTCTTCCTGCCCCTCTGTCCCTCTTCCCTGGATGTAAATCATCTTTTTAGCCAAGTGGACTAAGAGTGGGATATATCAACCAATTCGTCTCCCCCCACCTGTCAGACAGATCTGTGTACATCTCCTCAGATGGATGCCAGCTCTGCAGGTAATTATTTGATATAAAGAGGTTGTCCGGCGCCACTCACATCTGCATTGGTGGTGAGCGACACTGATGACATTGCTCTGGGAGAAACAAAACAGGACGTGTACTTTATTAAAGGGAATCTGTCAGCAGATTTTAGCTACTTAATCTGAGAGCAGCATGATGTAGAGCAAGATATCCTGATTCCAGGGATGTGTCACTTATTAGGCTGTGTGTTGTAGTTTCAATACAATCCATGTTTTATCACCAGGAGATGATCACTGCCTGACTAGGTCTCAGGTACAGGCCAGTCAGGCTAATCTGTGTAACCCCGCCCTCACCACTGATTTGCATGGGCGGGGTTACACAGGGCTTAACATTCTGAGCACTGCTTCATTTACAACAGAGAAAGCAGGGATTCTATCAAAACTGCACCAAGCAGTCTAGTAAGTGATACATCGCTGGAATCAGGTGCTCTGCCCCTACATCATGCTGATCTCGGATTACGTAGCAAAAACCTTCTGACAGATTCCCTTTAACTGGAATTGTGTATCTATCCTATCCTATTGCAATAACTAAAGATGCAAGTCGAAAACGCATTTGCGGTTAAACATTATTCTGGTTAGGGTCGTGACCTATGGTGATGTTTTTATATATTTTTTGCTACAAATAAACTTACAAGATTTTTAACCCTATCCTGACCCTGTAACACGATTTTCTTCGTTCTAATAAATAGGTGGAAAATTTGGCACAAATCCCTCCAAGTATCTGCTTTCCTCCCTATAGCCGGCCTTGGTAAATGGGCTATTGTGGTCATTTCTGAGTGAGGCCCTAGTTTTGTCTTGGGGCCCATGGCTTCTTATTGCACCCTGTGACACCTATTTAGCCATTTTCCCGGGTTTCCTGCATTCTGCTTTGCTGTGATCTGGTCATCAGTCTTTCAGGTAGTGTGTTTTATAGGACCAATACAATATAAGAGCCCCCATCACAGAGACCGACCCCCAAAACTCTGGTGATGTCACTTGGGCTGGAGTTATATGTCACCTGCTCTATGTACAGGAGCATCTCACAAAACTACAAGATCATCAAAAAGTTACTTTATTTCAGTTCTTTAATATAAAAAGTGAAGCTCCTATATTATATAGAGTCATTACACACAGAGGGATCTATTATATAGAGTCATTACACACAGAGGGATCTATTATATAGTCATTACACACAGAGGGATCTATTATATAGAGTCATTACACACAGAGGGATCTATTATATAGAGTCATTACACACAGAGGGATCTATTATATAGAGTCATTACACACAGAGGGATCTATTATAGAGTCATTACACACAGAGGGATCTATTATATAGAGTCATTACACACAGAGGGATCTATTATATAGAGTCATTACACACAGAGGGATCTATTATATAGAGTCATTACACACAGAGGGATCTATTATATAGTCATTGCACACAGAGGGATCTATTATATAGAGACATTACACACAGAGGGATCTATTATATAGAGTCATTACACACAGAGGGATCTATTATATAGAGTCATTACACACAGAGGGATCTATTATATAGAGTCATTACACACAGAGGGATCTATTATATAGAGTCATTACACACAGAGGGATCTATTATATAGAGTCATTACACACAGAGGGATCTATTATATAGAGTCATTTCACACAGAGGGATCTATTATATAGAGTCATTACACACAGAGGGATCTATTATATAGAGTCATTACACACAGAGGGATCTATTATATAGAGTCATTACACACAGAGGGATCTATTATATAGAGTCATTACACACAGAGGGATCTATTATATAGAGTCATTACACACAGAGGGATCTATTATATAGAGTCATTACACACAGAGGGATCTATTATATAGAGTCATTACACACAGAGGGATCTATTATATAGAGTCATTACACACAGAGGGATCTATTATGTAGAGTCATTACACACAGAGGGATCTATTATATAGAGTCATTACACACAGGGATCTATTATATAGAGTCATTACACACAGAGGGATCTATTATATAGTCATTACACACCATCAGTGATGGTTTGGGGGCCATGTCATCTGCTGGTGTAGGTCCACTGTGTTTTATCAAGACCAAAGTCAGTGCAGCCGTCTACCAGGACATTTTACAGGACTTCATGCTTCCCTCTGACGACAAACTTTTGGAGATGGAAATGTCATTCCCCAGCAGGACTTGGCCCCTGTCCACACGGCCAAAAGTACCAATACCTGGTTTACACACAACAGTATCACTGTGCTTGTTTGGTCAGAGAATCTATGGGGTATTGTCAAGAGGAAGATGAGAGACCCATGTCTGGACTGTGGGGCCCCCGCCCGCCCCAGGTCCGGACTGTGGCGCCTGCCCACCCTATGTCCAGATTGTGGCCGCCCAGTGTCCGGACTGTGGGGCCCGTCCGCCCCGTGTCCGGACTGTGGGCCGCCTGTTGCGGGTCTAGCCCCAGGTCTGGACAGTGGAGCCTGTCAGCCCTATGTACGGACTGTGGCCACCCCGTGTCCGGACTGTGGGGCCCGTCCGCCCCGTGTCCGGACTGTGGGGCTGCCTGCCCGGGTCTAGCCCCGAGCCTGGACTGTGGGGCCTGCCCGCCCTATGTCCGGACTGTGGCCGCCCGTATCCGGACTGTGGGGACAGTCCGCCTCGTGTCCGGACTGTGGGGCCGCCTGACCCGGGTCTAGCCCCAGTTCTGGACAGTGGGGACCCCCGCCCGCCCCGGGTCCAGACTGTGGGGCCCCTTCCCACCCCGGGCCTGGACTGTTGGGCCGGCTGCCCCCGGGCCTAGCCCCGAGCCTGGACTGTGGGGTCTGCCCACGCTATGTCCAGACTGTGGCCGCCCCGTGTCCGGACTGTGGGGCCCGAACACCCCGTGTCCGGACTGTTTGGCCGCCTGCTCCGAGTCTAGCCCTAGGTCTGGACTGTGGGGCCCCCCACCCTCCCCGGGTCCGGACTGTGGCGCCTGCCCGCCCTATGTCCAGACTGTGGCCGCCCCGTGTCCGGACTGTGGGGCCCGTCCACCCCGAGTCCGGACTGTGGGGCCGCCTGCCCCGGGTTTAGCCCCAGGTCTGTACTGTGGGGCCCCCCGCCCGCCCCGGGTCCGGACTGTGGGGCGGCCTGCCCCTGGGTCTAGCCCTGAGCCTGGACTGTGGGGCCCGCCTGCCCTATGTCCGGACTGTGACCGCCCCAAATCCGGACTGTGGGGCCCGTCCGCCCCCTGTCCGGACTGTGGGGCCACATGCCCTGGGTCTAGCCCCAGGGTCTGGACTGTCGGGCCCCCCGCCTGCCCCGGGTCCAAACTGTGGGGACCCCGCCTGCCCCGGGTCCGGACTGAGGGGCCCCCCCGCCCACCCCGAGCCTGGACTGTGGGGTCCGCCCGTCCTATGTACGGACTGTGGCCGACCCGTGTCCGGACTGTGGGGCCCATCCACCCCATGTCTGGACTGTGGGGCCGCCTGCCCCGGATCAAGCCCCAATTCCGGACTGTGGGGACCCCCGCCCGCCCAGGTTCCGGACTGTGGGGCCCCCCACCCGCTCCGGTTCCGGACTGTGGGCCCCCCCGCCCACCCCGGGTCTGGACTGTGGTGCCTGCCCTCCCTATGTCCGGACTGTGGCCGCCCCGTATCCGGACTGTGGGGCAGCCTGCCCCGGGTCTAGCCCCGAGCAGGGCCCGCCCGCCCTATGTCCGGACTGTGGCCGCCCGTATCCGGACTGTGGGGCCCGTCCACCCCGTATCCGGACTGTGGGCCGCCTGACCCGAGTCTAGCCCCATGTCTGGACTGTGGGGCCCCCGCCCGCCCCAGGTCTGGACTGTGGCGCCTGCCCACCCTATGTCCAGATTGTGGCCGCCCCGTGTCCGGACTGTGGGGCCCGTCCGCCCCGTGTCCGGACTGTGGGCCGCCTGTCCCGGGTCTAGCCCCAGGTCTGGACAGTGGTGACCCTCGCCCGCCCAGGGTCCTGACTGTGGGGGCCCCCGCCCGCCCCGGGCCTGGACTGTTGGGCCGGCTGCCCCCGGGTCTAGCCCCAAGCCTGGACTGTGGGGTCCACCCACCCTATGTCCAGACTGTGGCCGCCCCGTGTCCGGACTGTGGGGCCACCTGCCACGAGTCTAGCCCGAGGTCTGGACTGTGGGGCCCTCCGCCCACCCCGGGTCCGGACTGTAGCGCCTGCGCACCCAATGTCCAGACTGTTGCCGCCCCATGTCCGGACTGTGGGGCCCGTCCACCCCGAGTCCGGACTGTGGGGCCGCCTGCCCGGGTCTAGCCCCAGGTTTGAACTGTGGGGCCACCCGCCAGCCCCGGTGCCAGACTGTGGCGCCTGCCAACCCTATGTCCGGACTGTGGCCACCCCGTGTCCGGACTGTAGGGCCCGTCCACCCCGTGTCCGGACTGTGGGGCCTCCTGCCCTGGGTCTAGCCCCGGGTCCGGACTGTGGCGCCTGCCCGCCCTATGTCCGGACTGTGGCCGCCCCGTGTCCGGACTGTGGGGTCCGTCCGCCCCGTGTCCGGACTGTGGGGCCACCTGCCCCGGGTCTAGCCCCGGGTCCAGACCGTGGGGCCTGCCAGCCCTATGTCCGGACTGTGGCCGCCCCGTGTCCGGACTGTGGGGCCCGTCCGCCCCGTGTCCGGACTGTGGGGCCACCTGCCCCGGGTCTAGCCCCGGGTCCGGACCGTGGGGCCTGCCAGCCCTATGTCCGGACTGTGGCCGCTCCGTGTCAGGACTGTGGGGCCCGTCCGCCCCGTGTCCGGACTGCGGGGCTGCCTGCCCCGGGACTTGCCCCGAGCCTGGACTGTGGGGCCCGCCCGCCCTATGTCCGGACTGTGGCCGCCCGTATCCGGACTGTGGGACCCGTCCGACCCGTGTCCGGACTGTGGGGCCGCCTGCCCGGGTCTAGCCCCAGGTCTGGACTGTGGGGCCACCCGCCCGCCCCGGTTCCGGACTGTGGGGCCCCCCAACCGCCCCGGGTCCGGACTGTGGCGCCTGCCCGCCCTATGTCCGGATTGTGGCCGCCCCGTGTCCGGACTGTGGGGCCCGTCCACCCGGTGTCCGGACTGTGGGGCTGCCTGCCCCGGGTTTAGCCCCGGGTCTGGACTGTGGCGCCTGCCAGCCCTATGTCCAGACTGTGGCCACCCCGTGTCCGGACTGTGGGGCCCGTCCACCCCGTGTCCGGACTGGGGGCCACCTGCCCCAGGTCTAGCCTCAGGTCTGGACAGTGGGGACCACCGCCCGCCCCGTGTCCAGACTGTGGGGCCCCCCACCCGCCCCGGGCCTGGGCTGTTGGGTCGGCTGCCCCCCGTCTGCCCCGGGTCCGGACTGTGGAGCCTGCCCACCCTATGTCCAGACTGTGGCCGCCCCGTGTCCGGACTGTGGGACCCGTCCACCCCGTGTCCGGACTGTGGGGTCGCCTGCCCTGGGTCTACCCCAGGTCTGGACAGTGGGGACCCTCGCCCGCCCCGTGTCCGGACTGTGGGACCCGTCCACCCCGTGTCCGGACTGTGGGGTCGCCTGCCCTGGGTCTACTCCAGGTCCAGACTGTGGGGCCCCCCGACCGCCCCGGGTCCGGACTGTGGCGCCTGCCTGCCCTATGTCCAGACTGCGGCCACCCCGTGTCCGGACTGTGGGGCCCGTCCACCCCGTGTCCGGACTGTGGGGCTGCCTGCTCTGGGTCTAGCCTCGGGTCCGGACTGTGGCACCTGTCCGTCTTATGTCCTGACTGTGGCCGCCCTGTGTCCTTACTGTGGGGCCTGTCCGCCCCGTGTCCAGACTGTGGGGCCGCCTGCCCTGGGTCTAGCCCCGGGTCCGGACTGTGGCGCCTGCCAGACCTATGTCCGGACTGTGGCCACCCGTATCTGGACTGTGGGGCCCGTCCGTCCCGTGTCCGGACTGTGGGGCCGCCTGCCCCGAGTCTAGCCCCAGGTCTGGACAGTGTGGACCCTCGCCCGCCCCGGGTCCAGACTGTGGGGCCTGCCCACCCTATCTCCAGACTGTGGCAGCACCGTGTCCGGACTGTGGGGCCCGTCCACCCCGTGTCCGGACTGTGGGGCCGCCTGCCCCGGTCTAGCCCCAGATCTGGACTGTGAGGCCCCCCGCCCGCCCCGGTTCCGGACTGTGGGGCCCCCCGCCTGCCCCGGGTCCGAAATATGGCGCCTGCCCGCCCTATGTCCGGACTGTGGCCGCCCCGTGTCCGAACTGTGGGGCCCGTCCACCCCGTGTCCGGACTGTGGGGCCGCCTGCCCTGGGTCTACTCCAGGTCTGGACAGTGGGGACCCTCGCCCACCCCGGGTCCAGACTGTAAGCCCCCCCGCCCGCCCCGGTCCTGTACTGTTGGGCCGGCTGCCCCCGGGTCTAGCCCTGAGCCTGGACTGTGGGGTCCGCCCACCCTATGTCCAGATTGTGGCCGCCCCGTGTCCGGACTGTGGGGCCCGTCCACCCCGTGTCCGGACTGTGGGGCCGCCTGCCATGAGTCTAGCCCCAGGTCTAGACTGTGGGGCCCCCAACCCGCCGAGGGTCCGGACTGTGGCGCCTGCCCACCCTATGTCCAGACTGTGGCCGCCCCGTGTCCAGACTGTGGGGCCCGTCCACCCCGTGTCCGGACAGTGGGGCCGCCTGCCACGAGTCTAGCCCCAGGTAAAACTGTGGGGCCCCCAGCCGCCCCGGGTCCGGACTGTGGCGCCTGCCCACCCTATGTACAAACTGTGGCCGCCCCATGTCCGGACTCCGGACTGTGGGGCCGCCTGCCCGGGTCTAGCCCCAGGTCTGGACTGTGGGGCCACCCGCCCGCCCCGGTTCCGGACTGTGGGGCCCCCCGACTGCCCCGGGTCCGGACTGTGGCGCCTGCCCACCCTATGTCCGGACTGTGGCCGCCCTGTGCCTGGACTGTGGGGCCCGTCCGCCCTGTTTCCGGACTGTGGGGCCCGTCTAGCCCCGAGCCTGGACTGTGGGGCCCGCCCGCCCTATGTCCGGACTGTGGCCGCCCATATCCGGACTGTGGGGCCCGTCCACCCCGTGTCCGGACTGTGGGCTGCCTGCCCCGAGTCTAGCCCCAGGTCTGGATAGTGGGGATCCCTGACCGCCCCGGGTCCAGACTGTGATGCTCCCCACCAGCACCGGGCCTGGACTGTTGGGCCGGCTGCCCCCGGGTCTAGCCCCGAGCCTGGACTGTGGGGCCCGTCCACCCCGTGTCCGGACTGTGGCCGCCCCGTGTCCGGACTGGGGTGCCGTCCACCCCGTGTCCGGACTGTGGGGCCGCCTGCCCCGGGTCTAGCCTCAGGTCTGGACTGTGGGGCCCCCCGCCCGGCCCGGATCTGGACTGTGGGGCCCCCCGCCCTATGTCCGGACTGTGACCGCCCCGTGTCCGGACTGTGGGGCCCGTCCGCCCCGTGTCCAGACTGTGGGGCCGCCTGCCCTGGGTCTAGCCCCGGGTCCTGACTGTGGCGCCTGCCAGCCCTATGTCCGGACTGTGGCCGCCCTGTGTCCGGACTGTGGGGCCGCCTGCCCCGAGTCGAGCCCCAGGTCTGGACAGTGGGGACCCCCGCCCTCCCCGGGTCCAGACTGTGGGGACCCCCGCCTGGATTGTTGGGCCGGCTGCCCCCCGCTCGCCCCGGGTCCGGACTGTGGCGCCTGCCCACCCTATGTCCAGACTGTGGCCGCACCGTGTCCGGACTGTGGGGCCCGTCCACCCCGTGTCCGGACTGTGGGGCCGCCTGCCCTGGGTCTAGCCCCAGGTCCGGACTGTGGGGCCCCCTGCCCGCCCCGGTTCCGGACTGTGGGGCCCCCCGCCTGCCCCGGGTCCGGACTGTGGCGCCTGCCCGTCCTATGTCCAGACTGTGGCCGCCCCGTGTCCGGACTGTGGGGCCCATCCACCCCGTGTCCGGAATGTGAGGCCGCCTGCCACGGGTCTAGCCCCAGATCTGGACAATAGGGACCCCCGCCCGTCCCGCGTCCAGACTGTGGGGCTCCCCGCCCGCCCCCGGCCTGGACTGTTGGGCCGGCTGCCCCCGGGTCTAGCCCCCAGCCTGGACTGTGGGGTCCGACCACCCTTTGTCCAGACTGTGGCTGCCCCGTGTCCGGACTGTGGGGCCCGTCCACCCCGTGTCCGGACTGTGGAGCCGCCTGACCCGGGTCTCGCCCCAGGTCTGGACTGTGGGGCCCCCCGCCCGCCCCGGTTCCTGACTCTGGGGGACCCCGCCCGCCCCGGGTCCAGACTGTGGCGCCTGCCCGCCCTATGTCCGGACTGTGGCCGCCCAGTGTCCGGTCTGTGGGGCCCGTCCACCCCGTGTCCGGACTGTGGGGCCACCTGCCCCGGGTCTAGCCCCAGGTCTGGACTGTGGGGCCCGTCCACCCCGTGTCCGGACTGTGGGGCCGCCTGCCCTGGGTCTAGCCCCAATTCTGGACTGTGGGGCCCACCGCCCGCCCCGGTTCCGGACTGTGGGGCCCCCCGCCCGCCCCAGGTCTGGACTGTTGCGCCTGCCCGCCCTATGTCCGGAATGTGGCCGCACCGTGTCCGGACTGTGGGGCCCGTCCGCCTCGTGTCCGGACTGTGGGGCCGCCTGCCCCAGGTCTAGCCCCAGGTCTGGACTGTGGGGCCACCCGCCCTCCCCGGGTCCGGACTGTGGCGCCTGCCCACCCTATTTCCAGACTGTGGCCGCCCCGTGTCCGGACTGTGGGGCCCGTCCACCCCGTGTCCGGACCATGGGGCCGCCTGCCCCGGGTCTAGCCCCAGGTCTGGACTGTGGGGCCCTCCCGCCTGCCCCGGTTCCGGACTGTGGGGCCCCCCGCCCGCCCCGGGTCTGGACTGTGGCGCCTGCCCGCCCTATGTCCGGACTGTGGCCGCCCCGTGTCCGGACTGTTGGGCCCGTACGCCCAGTGTCCAGACTGTGGGGCTGCCTGCGCCGGGTCTAGCCCCGAGCCTGGACTGTGGGGCCCGCCCACTCTATGTCCGGACTGTGGCCGCCCGTATCTAGACTGTGGGGCCCGTCCACCCCGTGTCCAGACTGTGGGCCGCCTGCCCCGAGTCTAGCCCCAGGTCTGGAGAGTGGGGATCCCCGCCTGCCCCGGGTCCAGACTGTGATGCCCCCCGCCCACCCCGGGCCTGGACTGTTGGGCCGGCTGCCCCCGGGTCTAGCCCCGAGCCTGGACTGTGGGGTCTGCCCACCCTATGTCCAGACTGTGGCCGCCCCGTGTCCGGGCTGTGGGGCCGCCTGCCCCGGGTCTAGCCCCAGTTCTGGACTGTGGGGCCCCCCGCCCGCCCCAGTTCTGGACTGTGGGGCCCCCCGCCCTATGTCCAGACTGTGGCCACCCCGTGTCAGGACTGTGGGGCCCGTCCGCCCCGTGTCCGGAATGTGGGGCTTCCTGCCCCGAGTCTAGCCCCGGGTCCGGACTGTGGCACCTGCCCGCCCTATGTCCGGACTGTGGCCGCCCCCTGTCCGGACTGTGGGGCCCGTCCACCCCATGTCCGGAATGTGGGGCCACTTGCCCCGGGTTTAGTCCCGGGTCCGGACAGTGGTGTCTGGCCGCCCTATGTCCGGAATGTGGCCGCACCGTGTCCGGACTGTGGGGCCCGTCCGCCTCGTGTCCGGACTGTGGGGCCGCCTGCCCCGGGTATAGCCCCAGGTCTGGACTGTGGGGCGCCCCGCCCTCCCCGGGTCCAGACTGTGGGGACCCCCGCCTGGATTGTTGGGCCGGCTACCCCCCGCTCGCCCCGGGTCCGGACTGTGGCGCCTGCCCACCCTATGTCCAGACTGTGGCCGCACCGTGTCAGGACTGTGGGGCCCGTCCACCCCATGTCCGGACTGTGGGGCCGCCTGCCCCGGGTCTAGCCTCAGGTCCGGACTGTGGGGCCCCCCGCCCGCCCCGGGTCCGGACTGTGGCTCCTGCCCGCCCTATGTCCGGACTGTGGCCGCCCAGTGTCCGGACTGTGGGGCCCGTCCACCCCGTGTTCGGACTGTGGGGCCGCCTGCCACGGGTCTAGCCCCAGATCTGGACAATAGGGACCCCCGCCCGTCCAGGGTCCAGACTGTGGGGCTCCCCGCCCGCCCCCGGCCTGGACTGTTGGGCCGGCTGCCCCCGGGTCTAGCCCCCAGCCTGGACTGTGGGGTCCGACCACCCTTAGTCCAGACTGTGGCCGCCCCGTGTCCGGACTGCGGGGCCCGTCCACCCCGTGTCCGGACTGTGGAGCCGCCTGACCCGGGTCTCGTCCCAGGTCTGGACTGTGGGGCCCCCCGCCCGCCCCGGTTCCTGACTCTGGGGGACCCCGCCCGCCCCGGGTCCAGACTGTGGCGCCTGCCCGCCCTATGTCCGGACTGTGGCTGCCCAGTGTCCGGTCTGTGGGGCCCGTCCACCCCGTGTCCGGACTGTGGGGCCACCTGCCCCGGGTCTAGCCCCAGGTCTGGACTGTGGGGCCCGTCCACCCCGTGTCCGGACTGTGGGGCCGCCTTCCCCGGGTCTAGCCCCAGTTCTGGACTGTGGGGCCCACCGCCCGCCCCGGTTCCGGACTGTGGGGCCCCCCGCCCGCCCCAGGTCCGGACTGTGGCGCCTGCCCGCCCTATGTCCGGACTGTGGCCGCCCCGTGTCCGGACTGTTGGGCCCGTACGCCCAGTGTCCAGACTGTGGGGCTGCCTGCCCCGGGTCTAGCCCCGAGCCTGGACTGTGGGGCCCGCCCACTCTATGTCCGGACTGTGGCCGCCCGTATCTGGACTGTGGGGCCCGTCCACCCCGTGTCCGGACTGTGGGCCGCCTGCCCCGAGTCTAGCCCCAGGTCTGGAGAGTGGGGATCCCCGCCCGCCCCGGGTCCAGACTGTGATGACCCCCGCCCGCTCCGGGCCTGGACTGTTGGGCCGGCTGCCCCACGGGTCTAGCCCCGAGCCTGGACTGTGGGGTCCGCCCACCCTATGTCCAGACTGTGGCCGCCCCGTGTCCGGACTGTGGGGCCCGTTCACCCCGTGTCCGGGCTGTGGGGCCGCCTGCCCCGGGTCTAGCCCCAGGTCTGGACTGTGGGGCCCCCCGCCCTATGTCCAGACTGTGGCCGCCCCGTGTCAGGACTGTGGGGCCCGTCCGCCCCGTGTCCGGAATGTGGGGCTCCCTGCCCCGAGTCTAGCCCCGGGTCCGGACTGTGGCACCTGCCCGCCCTATGTCCGGACTGTGGCCGCCCTGTGTCCGGACTGTGGCCGCCCGTATCTGGACTGTGGGGCCCGTCCACCCCGTGTCCGGACTGTGGGCCGCCTGCCCCGACTCTAGCCCCAGGTCTGGAGAGTGGAGATCCCCGCCCGCCCCGGGTCCAGACTGTGATGCCCCCCGCCCGCCCCAGTTCTGGACTGTGGGGCCCCCCGCCCTATGTCCAGACTGTGGCTGCCCCGTGTCAGGACTGTGGGGCCCGTCCGCCCCGTGTCCGGAATGTGGGGCTCCCTGCCCCGAGTATAGCCCCGGGTCCGGACTGTGGCACCTGCGCGCCCTATGTCCGGACTGTGGCCGCCCCGTGTCCGGACTGTGGGGCCCGTCCACCCCGTGTCCGGAATGTGGGGCCACCTGCCCCGGGTTTAGTCCCGGGTCCGGACAGTGGTGTCTGGCCGCCCTATGTCTGGAATGTGGCCGCACCGTGTCCGGACTGTGGGGCCCGTCCGCCTCGTGTCCGGATTGTGGGGCCGCCTGCCCCGGGTCTAGCCCCAGGTCTGGACTGTGGGGCCCCCCGCCCTCCTCGGGTCCGGACTGTGGCGCCTGCCCACCCTATGTCCAGACTGTGGCCGCCCCGTGTCCGGACTGTGGGGCCCATCCAACCCGTGTCCGGACCATGGGGCCGCCTGCCCCGGGTCTAGCCCCAGGTCTGGACTGTGGGGCCCTCCCGCCCGCCCTGGTTCCGGACTGTGGGGCCCCCCGCCCGCCCCGGGTCTGGACTGTGGCGCCTTCCCGTCCTACGTCCGGACTGTGGCCACCCCGTGTCTGGACTGTGGGGCCCGTCCACCCCGTGTCCGGACTGTGGGGCCGCCTACCCCGGGTCTAGCCCCGGGTCCGGACTGTGGCGCCTGCCCGCCCTATGTCCGGACTGTGGCCGCTCCGTATCCGGAGTTTGGGGCTCGTCCGCCCCGTGTCCAGACTATGGGGCCGCCTGCCCCGGGTCTAGCCCCGAGCCTGGACTGTGGGGCCCGCTCGCCCTATGTCGGGACTGTGGCCGCCGTATCCGGACTGTGGGGCCCGTCCGCCCCGTGTCCAGACTGTTGGGCCGCCTTCCCCGGGTCTAGCCCCAGGTCTGGACAGTGGGGACCCCCGCCCGCCCCGGGTCCAGACTGAGGGGCCCCCGCCCGCCCCTGGCCTGGACTGTTGGGCCGTCTGCCCCCGGGTCTAGCCCCGAGACTGGACTGTGGGGTCCGCCCACCCTATGTCCAGACTGTGGCCGCCCTGTGTCGGACTGTGGGGCCCGTCCACCCCATGTCCGGACTGTGGGGCCACCTGCCCCGAGTCTAGCCCCAGGTCTGGACTGTGGGGCCCCCCACCTGCCCCGGGTCCGGACTGTGGCGCCTGCCCACCCTATGTCCAGACTGTGGCCGCCCCGTGTCCAGACTGTGGGGCCCGTCCACCCCGTGTCCCGACTGTGGGGCCGCCTTCCCCTGGTCTAGCCCCAGGTATGGACTGTGGGGCCCCCCGACCGCCCCGGTTCCAGACTGTGGGGCCCCCGGTCCGCCCTGTGTCCGGATTGTGGTGCCTGCCCTCCCTATGTCCGGACAGTGGCCGCCCCGTGTCCGGACTGTGGGGCCCGACTACCCCATGTCCAGACTGTGGGGCCGCCTGCCCCGGGTCTAGCCCCGGGTCCGGACTGTGGCGCCTGCCCGCCCTATGTCCGGAATGTGGCCGCCCCTTGTCCGGACTGTGGGGCCCGTCCGCCCCGTGTCCGGACTGTGGGGCTGCCTGCCCCGGGTCTAGCCCCAGGTCTGGACAGTGGAGAACCCCGCCCGCCCCGGGTACACACTGTAGGGCCCCCCGCACGCCCCGGCCTGGACTGTTGGGCCGACTGCCCTCGGGTCTAACCTCGAGCCTGGACTGTGGGGTCCGCCCACCCTATGTCCAGACTGTGGCCGCCCCGTGTCCGAACTGTGGTGCCCGTCCACCCCGTGTCCGGACTGTGGGGCCGCCTGCCCCGGGTCTAGCCCCAGATCAGGACTGTGGGGCCCCCCGCCCGCCCCGGTTCCGGACTGTGGGGCCCCCCGCCCGCCCCGGGTCCGGACTGTGGCGCCTGCCCACCCCATGTCCGGACTGTGGCCGCCCCGTGTCTGGACTGTGGGGCACGTCCGCCCTGTGTCCGGACTGTGGGGCCCGTCCACCCCATGTCCGGACTCTGGGGCCGCCTGCCCCGTGTCTACCCCAGAGCCTGGACTGTGGGGCCCGCCCGCTCTATGTCCGGACTGTGGCTGCCCGTATCCGGACTGTGGGGCCCATCCACTCCGTGTCCGGACTGTGGGCCCTCTGCCCCGAGTCTAGCCCCAGGTATGGACTGTGGGGCCTCCAGCCCGCCCCGGGTCCGAACTGTGGCGCCTGCCCACCCTATGTCCAGACTGTGTCCACCCGTATCCGGACTGTGGGTCCCGTCCACCCCGAGTCCGGACTGTGGGGCCGCCTGCCCCGGGTCTAGCCCCAGGTCCGGACTGTGGGGCCCCCCGTCCGCCCCGGTTCCGGACTGTGGGGCCCCCCGCCTGCCCCGGGTCCGGACTGTGGCGCCTGCCCGCCCTATGTCCGGACTGTGGCCGCCCCGTGTCCGGACTGTGGGGCCCGTCCACCCCGTGTCCGGACTGTGGGGCCGCCTGCCACGGGTCTAGCCCCAGATCTGGACAATAGGGACCCCCGCCCGTCCCGGGTCCAGACTGTGGGGCCGGCTGCCCCCGGGTCTAGCCCCCAGCCTGGACTGTGGGGTCCGACCACCCTTTGTCCAGACTGTGGCCGCCCCGTGTCCGGACTGTGGGGCCCGTCCACCCCGTGTCCGGACTGTGGAGTCGCCTGACCCGGGTCTCACCCCAGGTCTGGACTGTGGGGCCCCCCGCCCGCCCCGGTTCCTGACTCTGGGGGACCCCGCCCGCCCCGAGTCCAGACTGTGGCGCCTGCCCGCCCTATGTCCGTACTGTGGCCGCCCAGTGTCCGGTCTGTGGGGCCCGTCCACCCCGTGTCCGGACTGTGGGGCCGCCTGCCCCGGGTCTAGCCCCAGGTCTGGACTGTGGGGCCCGTCCACCCCGTGTCCGGACTGTGGGGCCACCTGCCCTGGGTCTAGCCCCAGGTCTGGACTTTGGGGCCCCCCGTCCGCCCCGGTTCCTGACTGTGGGCCCCCCCGCCCGCCCCGGGTCCGGACTGTGGCACCTGCCCGCCCTATGTCCGGACTGTGGCCGCCCCGTGTCCAGACTGTGGGGCCCATCCGCCCCGTGTCCGGACCATGGGGCCGCCTGCCCTGGGTCTAGCCCCAGATCTGGACTGTGGGGCCCGCCCGCCCGGTTCTCCAGACTGTGGGGCCCGTCCGCCCCGTGTTCGGACTGTGGGGCCGCCTGCCCCGGGTCCGGACTGTGGCGCCTGCCCGCCCTATGTCCGGACTGTGGCCGCCCCGTGTCCGGACTGTGGGGCCCATCCGCCCCGTGTCCGGACCATGGGGCCGCCTGCCCTGGGTCTAGCCCCAGATCTGGACTGTGGGGCCCGCCCGCCCAGTTGTCCAGACTGTGGGGCCCGCCCGCCCCGTTGTCCGGACTGTGGGGCCCGCCCGCCCCGTTGTCCGGACTGTGGGGCCCGCCTTGTGTCCGGACTGTGGGGCCCGCCTTGTGTCTGGACTGTGGGGCCCATCTGCCCCGTTGTCCGGACTGTGGGGCCCGCCCGACCCGGGTCCGGACTGCGGGGTCCGCCCGCCCCGGGTCCGGACTGTGAGGCTCGCCCGCCCTGGGCCACTTTCAGTGGTATGTACAGCTCCAGGCCCATGGCTTTTGCCTGATTAGCCAGCCGATTGTGGTTTGTAGGCTTGTTTTCTTTCCTGTCTCAATGCTTCATTAACTAGCAATACTGCTGATATTGGTAAGAATGACTTGTGGGTGATACCGGCTGTCTGTGGTGATCCTATCAAACAACAAGGAGGGGCCTTAATAAAGTACAGTCCTGAGGGTAGCTGGTGAGTCCAACAAATTTCCAGTCCATCCCTCATACTTAGATGTTAAAGGCAGACCTGTTCAATATGCTGTCCATGTCCCAGTTTGGCCTCTTGTTGGTAGGAGGTGTAAATGGTTGCTTTAAACAGAATGAAGCTATTTTAAGTCTGGTGTCTCAGAATGGACTGGTCAACATTTTACGTAGCAAAATATTTAGGTCCCAGTTATCCTTCTAGTTGAAGTTGGTCATGGTTGTGATTAGTAGGGGAGTAACGACTGCGGTCGCAGCAAGTCACAAAGTCCTGGCGGATCAGGGGCCGCCGACGCCAGCAGAACCTTTAATTAGATGTGCGTCCTCCTACGCACATCCAGTTGAAGTGTATTACTGCGGACATACCCATTGGGTCCTTTAGCGACAATGCATGCTGCCGGCCAATCATAAGCCAGCAGATGACGGGGCGCATGGCAGTAACGTCATGCACTCCCGTCGCAGGCCGAAGTCAGCTGCCTGCTTCACAACAGGACTTGCGGAGCGGGAGCGAAGGGAAGGTGGGTAGAGTATTTAAATATTTATTTTAAATAAGTTGCCATACTACTATATATGACTATGAGGTGCTTTATACTACTATATATGACTATGAGGTGCTTTATACTACTATATATGACTACGGAGTGCATTATACTTCTATATGACTATGGGGTACATTATACTACTATATATGAATATGGGGTATACTATACTACTATATATGGCTATAAGGGTGCATTATACTGCTATATATGACTATGATGTACATTATACTGCTATATATGACTATGGGGGTACATTATACTGCTGTATATGACTGAAGTGCAATATAGTGCTACATATGACTATAGGGTGCATTTTACTACTATTTATGACTATGGTGGTGCATTATACTACTATTTATGACTATGGATGTGCATTACACTACTATATATGACTATGGGGGTTGTATTATACTACTACGGATGACTATTGGGGTTCATTATACTACTATGGATGACTATAGGGGTGCATTATACTACTATATATGACTATAGGGGTGCATTATACTGATATGATAGTGGGGTGCATACTACTATGGATGACTCTGGGGTGCATTATACTACTATATATGACTATGGGGTACATTATACTACTATAAATGACTATGGGGTGGTTTATACTACCATATATGACTATGGGGGTGCATTATACTGATATGACAGTGGGGTGCATACTACTATGGATGACTCTGGGGTACATTATACTACTATATATGACTATGTGGGTGCATTATACTACTATATATGACTATGGGGGTGCATTATACTGATATGACAATGGGGTCCATACTACTATGGATGACTCTGGAGTACATTATACTACTATATATGACTATGGGGGTACATTATACTACTATAAATGACTATGGGGTGCTTTATACTACTATATATGACTATGGGGTGCTTTATACTACTATATATGACTATGGGGTGCATTATACTACTGTATATGACTATGGAGTGCATTATACTAGTGTAAATGACTATGGGGGTGCAGTATACTATTATATATGACTATGGGGTACATTATACAGCTATATATGACCAGGAGGTGCAATATACTGCTATATATGACTATGGGGTGCTTTATACTACTATATAAACTATATGGGGTACATTATACTGCCTTATATGATTACTGCTTTATGTGACTATGGGGGTGCATTATACTACTATATATGACTATGGGGGTGCATTATACTGAAATATATTATGATGGGGTGCATTATACTACTATGTATGACTGTGGAGGTGCTTTATACTTTATGGAAAACTATGGGGTGCATTATACTACATGTATGACTAAGAGCTGTGCATTATAGTTTATGGATGACTATGGGCTGTGCAGTATATTATATGGAGGAGAATGGGATGCATTATACTATATGGAGGACTATGTGATGCATTATACTATAGGAAGGACTATGGGGAGTGCGTTATACTTCTGCTCTGGAGCCCCATGACTCGAATGTACACCCCTGGTGAGTATAATGGATTATTTTTTTTTATACAATAAAGAACAGCGGCAGAATGGGGGACATATTGGGGATACATATATTCAGACTCTAGTTACGCCACTGGGCATAAGACACATGAAATCATTGTAAGTTCAATTAATATTCGGGGTCTGGAGTCATAAATTGGACTGGTTGGCGTTTAAGTTGGTTAACCATTTAGT
This sequence comes from Phyllobates terribilis, assembly GCF_046119375.1. Lineage (NCBI taxonomy): Eukaryota > Metazoa > Chordata > Amphibia > Anura > Dendrobatidae > Phyllobates > Phyllobates terribilis. Next base: position 433,107,491 of record NW_027362767.1, on the reverse strand, counting down.
TTCCAGGTTATCCTTTAAGTTGGATTTGTAAGTTGGGTATGGCTGAGCTGAGCAAAACCAGTGTAAGTCCAGCTGCTCCTCCTGGTCTGGTGTCATAGGATGGACGGCTCAGCATTTAAGTTGATAAACATCTACATTTCAGTTTACTCTCCTTGTTGGAGGTGCAAGCTGGACATGGCTGCAATAAGCTGAATAAAACCACTGTAAGTCCAGTTAAGGCTCCTAGTTGGAAGAGATGGCCTTGTGGACACAAAGTGATTAAACTGTCAATGCCCCAATCCACCCTCCTGGTATGGAGCGGTAAGATGAGCTTGATGGTGTCATGTTGGGCGGCACTACAGTGGAGAAAATAAGTATTTGATACACTGCCGATTTTGCAAGTTTTCCCACCTACAAAGAGTGTAGAGGTCTGTCATTTTTATCGTAGGTCACTTCACCTGTGAGAGACAAAATCTAAAAATAAAAAACAGAAAATCACATTGTATGATTTTTAAATAATTAAATTGCATTTTATTGCATGAAATAAGTATTTGATCAGCTACCAACCAGCAAGAAATCTGGCTCTCACAGACCTGTTAGTTTTTCTTTAAGAAGCCTCCTACTCTGCACTCATTACCTGTATTAATTGCACTTGTTTGAACTTATTACCTGTATAAAAGACACAAGGCTGGGATGGGCTACAGGACAATAAGCAAGCAGCTTCACGAGACGGCAACAACTGTTGGCGCAATTATTAGAAAATGGAAGAAACACAAGATGACTAAGTCTTCCTCGGTCTGGGGCTCCATGCAAGATCTCGCCTTGTGGGGTAAGGATGATTCTGAGAAACGTCAGGAATCAGCCCAGAACTACATGGGAGGACCTGGTCAATGACCTAAAGAGAGCTGGCACCACAGTCTCAAACATTACCATTAGTTACACACTACGCTATCATGGATTAAAATCCTGCAGGGCACACAAGGTCCCGTGCTCACCCCAGCACATATCCAGGCCTTTTTGAAGTTGCCAATAACCATCTGGATGATCCAGAGGAGGCATGGGAGAAGGTCATGTGGTCAGATGAGATCAAAATAGAACTTTTTGGTGTCCACTCCACTCCCCTTTTTGGAGGAAGAAGAAGGATGAGTACAACCCCAAGAACACTCTCCCAACCATGAAGCATGACGGGGGAAACCTCATACTTTGGAGGTGTTTTTCTTTGCAAAGGGGACAGGACGACTGCAATGTATTGAAGGGAGGATGGATGGGGTCATGTATCGCAAGATTTAAGCCAACAACTTCCTTCCCTCAGTATGTACATTGAAGATGGGTTGTGGTTGGGTCTTCCAGCACGACAATGATCCGAAACACACAGCCAGGGCAACCTAAGGCGTGGCTCCATAAGAAGCATTTCAAGGTCCTGTAGTGGTCTAGCCAGTCTCCAGACCTGAACAAAGTAGAAAATCTTTGGAGGGAGCTGAAACTCAATATTGCCCAGCAACAGCCCCGAAACTTGAAAGATTTGGAGAAGATCCGTATGGAGGAGAGGGCCAAAATCCCTGCTTTATTGTGTGTAAACTTGGTCAAGAACTACAGGAAATATCTGACCTCTGTAATTGCAAACAAAGGTTTCTGGACCAAATATTAAGTTCTATTTTTCTATTGAATCAAATACTTATTTCATGCAATAAAATGCAAATTAATTATGTAAAAATCATACAATGTGATTTTTCTGGATTTTATTTTTAAACTCGGTCTCTCACAGGTGAAGTGTACCTACGATAAAAATTACAGACCTCTCCATTCATTGTAGGTGGGAAAACCTGCAAAATCGTCAGTGCATTAATCCTTCTTTTCCCCACTGTATACCAGTCTGCCCTCCTAATGGAAGTTGGATCTGGATCCGCCAGTGTGGGGCTGATAAACCATCAATGTCCCAGTCTATCCTCCTAACTGGAGGAGCATGATGGACGGAGTTATACCGCTTCTAGTGACAATATTCCAAGACCGGCAGATCCTCTTGGTTGAAGTTGGAAAATGGCCATATTAGAAATGAAGTCGGTGGAGCCATTCTACCCAATAAGTATTTCAGGACTGAAGTCCTAAAATTGGTAGATTGAACTAAGTGGTGAGTTGGTTAAATATCCGGTCAATGCGCTTTTTGGGTGATTAAAACGGCAATTCTGCAATAAATCTACAAGGGGAGGAATTGATGGATGAGATAAAATGTCCACTTACCTGTCAGACTCCTGTAGCAAAGGAGTAACCTCTCCGCTAGTCAAGACGAATGCCTTCTCACTGCGTTTCTTCAGACGTCTTAACGTTCCGCCCTATGGGACAAAGCAAAAAAAAAAAGATTGGTGAAGTCTGATTGAAATAAGGTCCTAAATATTCTGCTTTCTGGATCCCCTTTGGCATTCTGGGATGCTCAATCTACACTTGATAGCAAAAAGTGGGGTAGATATTTTTGAACCATTAGGTGGTCATTGAGACTGGAAGGGTTTCTTACTGTCCAGACCTTCGCCTTAGGGGGGGCCTTACTTCACTGGAAAATATCAACAATATTGTGTTTGTGATCCAATCCATTCTCCATCTTCTCAATTGTGTGAGTCAGCCGGCATATATTGGACTGCACTCGGATGACATCTGAGTGCAGTCCGATGTTTTTCACGTATCCATAGACTTGTATGGGCGCGTCGTCTGATATACTCTGCCAATTGCAGCATGCAGCAATTTTTTTCTCATGCCGACTTGGCATGAGAAAATAAACACTAGTTGGCACTGCCCCATAGTATAACATTGGAGTGAGAGCTATACTCATCCGAGTTATATACCGGCTACTCACCAGTGTCAGCCATCCCTAAAGGCATCACCTTGACAATCACAGCAATAAACACATGACACAGACGTGTTGGCTCTGATTTTTTGGGGGGCAAAATGGTGCAGTGCTGAACTTCACCACAAACACCCCCAGCTACATGATGTGTAAACAGGACCCCAAGATTGTGTGAAGAGACGCTTACCTGGACCAGTCTCCTTCAAGCTGTCCGGGTTTAATGACATAAAATGATTCCGGTTTAGCAATGTGTCCATTCTATGTCATCTGTGATGTCATGGAATGTCGATGATGTCACGCGTGTTGTCATTAAAACTCTCACTGCTTTTTATGGATCCAGTTTACAACATCAACAACAAATTAACTCAATAAAAAGACAAAACCCCGACCTCATTGTATAATTCTATGACGCACATTGAAAAGGAGCCTTTTATTTTATCTATATTACCTACTGCTCTATGTACTAAAATAACCCCCAGGACCCCATACTGCCATTCCTGACCCCAGTAACCTACAACTCCAATGTCCCCCCCGAATCCAACAGGAGCAAAAGAGCTGACAACAGAGAATGATGGCATTTGCCACTAAATGTCTGTTACAAAGTGCTGTAATTCTACCACGTCAATGGCAAAACCATCCAAAAATGGAGCCCCATAAAGATGTCCCAACTTGAGCCCCCCCTATCTACATGCCTTACTAGAGCATAGGGGGGACATAGGGGGCGAGCTCCATTGTAGTCTTCCATAGTGGGGGGCCAGTGCAAAGAGCTGGAAGACCCCCAACAAATATGGATCATCACATTGTCATCCTCCTACTATAGGGGGCATGTAAAACGCTGCTTCCCCAGCAATATAGCAGCTCATTGCTGGGGGTTTAGCTGCCATACTTGTTAATATCAGCAGATCATCAGTGACTCCTCATTTAGGTAAGGGGTGGTCCTGAAAATGTCTTATTACAGAGTGTTTCTGGCCATCCATGATAAATCCGGGGGATACGCTATAAGTATACCAAAGCTTAAAAGTAATGTGCTCCCTACCTGGACTCGTCCCCTTCCAGCTGTCAGATCCTAGTGACACAAGATGGCTCTGGTGCAGAGCTTCATACATTCTACTCCAGCTGTCATGTCTATGATGTCATGTGCATTGTGATGTCATCAGAGCTCTCACTGTTATTTCACATTTACAACCACAAGAAAAAGTTGATTTTAATTGTTTAAAAAAACAAAACTAAAAAACATTGCGGGTAATTGCAGCCTGTGATTATTTTACACACTATCATTAATATTTGGGGGGATTAGTCATGTCCTTCGCCTTCCCCTCCTGCACTGCACTTGATATGTTGTATATTATAATAATGGACAATCCTCAAGCCCTGCTTGTACAATATGTAATATATATATATACTAGATGGAGGCCCGATGCTATGGCATCAGGAGGGCAGTAATGTCACGATGGGGACAGGCTTTGCAGCGCTGAGAATCTCTCCCCCCCCATGTGCTCACCCACCTATCCACTCTCTCTCTCCCCCATCTGCTGTCTTCTCCTCTCATGTGATCTCTTCTTTGACCTGTCTACCCCATGTGCTCTCCCCCTTGTCTGCTGTCTCTCTCCCCCTGTACTCTGTCTCTCCCCCCCTGTGCGCTTTCTCTCTCCCCCATCTGCTGTCTTCTCCTCTCATGTGATCTCTTCTTTGACCTGTCTACCCCATGTGCTCTCCCCCTAGTCTGCTGTCTCTCTCCTTCCGGTGCTGTGTTCTCCCCTCATGTGTTCTCTCGTTTGGGCTGTCTCCCCCCCTGTGCTCTGTCTCTCTCCCCCTGTGCGCTTCCTCTCTCCCCCATCTGCTGTCTTCTCCTCTCATGTGATCTCTTCTTTGACCTGTCTACCACATGTGCTCTCCCCCTTGTCTGCTGTCTCTCCCCTTCCGGTGCTGTGTTCTCCCCTCATTTGTTCTCTCGTTTGGGCTGTCTACCCCCCTGTGCTCTGTCTCTCTCCCCCTGTGCGCTTCCTCTCTTCCCCATCTGCTGTCTTCTCCTCTCATGTGATCTCTTCTTTGACCTGTCTACCCCATGTGCTCTCCCCCTTGTCTGCTGTCTCTCTCCCCCTGTGCGCTTCCTCTCTCCCCCATCTGCTGTCTTCTCCTCTCATGTGCTCTCTTCTTTGACCTGTCTACCCCATGTGCTCTCCCCCTTGTCTGCTGTCTCTCTCCTTCCTCTGCTGTGTTCTCCCCTCATGTGTTCTCTCGTTTGGGCTGTCTCCCCCCCTGTGCTCTGTCTCTCTCCCCCTGTGCGCTTTCTCTCTCCCCCATCTGCTGTCTTCTCCTCTCATGTGATCTCTTCTTTGACCTGTCTACCCCATGTGCTCTCCCCCTTGTGTGCTCTCTCTCTCCACCCCTGTGCTGTTGACTCGCCCTCCCTGAGCGGTGGGGTTACTCGGAGCCGGGCCTTGCAGCTGTTGCGGGGATGCAGTCGTTGCCTCGACCCGGTCCATGCCCATGGCTGTCACATGAAAAATGGGCTTTTTGGATGAGTGGTTGTTCGACTATGCCACCTATGGTTTCTGGTGAAGGCCACCAGCGCTGCGACAGTCCTCTGAGGCTGGAGTTCTGGCAGCTTGGTTGGTACTACTCCCCACAGGCGGAGTAGGCCTCAGGGCAGTGATTGTTGAACTGTGTGGAGGTATGTTGGGTGCAGTGCCACGCAGGAATAAACAAGCGGAGGCGGTGAATGAAGTCATCCGGGTCTTTACTCACTTTAGATGCACTTTCAGCCGCAAAGCTTCTCTTTGCTACACAGGGCGTACTGCGGCCATCAGAAAGGGGGTTCAGCACTTCCCAGGTAGATCAGGAGCACCTGTTAAGACCCCGCTGGTGTGTTCCTCTCCTTCTTATCTTCTCCCGCTTGTGTTCCTTCCTGGGATCCACTAAGCCGCGGGGCTTTTCCAACAGTGACATGAAGTACACAGTCAGATATCAGGGGCCGGTCACCCCTCTTGCAGCAGGAGTCCCTCTGGCTAAGCCAGAGTTAAGAATACAGTTGGCGACTCCGCTCCGTCCGTATCCTCCTGGGATCCTTTTGCCTGTGGAGCCTATCTCCTCCGCTCCCCTCCAAGGCCTTCTTAGAACAGGACCCTGACCGGGCAGAGACACTTGTTAACTCTAACCCGCTCCTCGTCTCAAGGCTAGAGAGCGAGGACCGCGAATCTTCAGCCAGCTACAGACTCTTGCTGGACCCTGACAGAAGACCCACAATCAAAGACCTTGAACTAAAGATGGCCAACTAATTTATATGATTCTATAAGTGCTTCCTGTAAGTGTTTCCTCCACCCTCACCCACTACTTGGTTCCCCCTATCTTTGGCTCCCCCCCATCTCCTCTATCCCGGGCCGGGGCAGCACCCTGGTGCATTTAGGCCCCCTACAGGACAGGAGTGGTGTAGTGTTGAGTGTGAAGTGGGGTCCTGAGTGATGCTCCATCCTTACCTGGGAGAAGAGATGCCACACCTCTGGGTGAGGTGCAGTACCCCTGTGGCGACTGAACCCTCAGGGGCGCCACACTGTCTTCTTCCCTCATGTGTTTTCTCGTTTGTGCTGTCTCCCCGTGCAGTAAATCAGATTGCCGCCATCTTTGTGCAGGCAGATAGCGGCGGTCACATTAAAACTGCGAATGCGCTCCTCCTGTACAAAGATGGCGGCTGTCAGTGAATCATTCGGCTGATCCCGGCGGCGGCGTGTTTGCGACAGTGTTCCGCTGGTGGTACCACGCAAGAGGCTGCGTACGGCGTATACAGTGTGTGTGTGGTGCGTACGGCATATACAGAGTGTGTGTGGTGGTGTGTACGGCGTATATAGAGTGTGTGTGGTGGTGTGTACGGTGCATACAATGCATGTTGTATGTACGGCGTATACAGTGTGTGTGTGGTGCGTACGGCGTATACAGTGTTTGTTTCTTATGGCGTATAGAGTGTGTGGTACGTATGGCGTATACAAAGTGTGTGTGTGTGTGGTGGTGCATACAGCGTATACAGTGTGTGGGTGGGTACGTACGGCGTATACAGTGTGTGTGGTGTTGCATACGGCGTATACAGTGTGTGTGTGTTGCGTACGGTGTATACAGTGTGTGTGTGGTGTGTATGGCGCATACAGTGTGTGGTGCGTACGGCGTATACAGTGTGTGTGTGTGTGTGTGTGGTATGTACAGCGTATACAGTGTGTGGTGGTGTGTACGGCGTATACAGTGTGTGTGTGGTGCGCACGGCGTATACAGTGTGTGTGTGGTGCGTACAGCATATACAGAGTGTGTGTGGTGGTGCAAACGGCGTATACAGAGTGTGTGTGGGGGGGGTGCGTATGGCGTATATAAAGTGTGTGTGTGTGTGTGGTGGTGCATACGGCGTGTACAGTGTGTGTGTGGGGGGGTGCGTACGGCGTATACAGTGTGTGTGTGGTGCGTACAGCATATACAGAGTGTGTGTGGTGGTGCAAACGGCGTATACAGAGTGTGTGTAGGGGGGGTGCGTATGGCGTATATAAAGTGTGTGTGTGTGTGTGTGGTGGTGCATACGGCGTATACAGTGTGTGTGTGGGGGGGTGCGTACGGCGTATACAGTGTGTGTGGTGGTGCATATGGTGTATACAGTGTGTGTGCGTACGGCGAATACAGTGTGTGTGGTGCGTACGGCGTATACAGTGTGTGTGGTGCGTACGGCGTATACAGTGTGTGTGTGTGGTGCGTACAGCATATACAGAGTGTGTGTGGTGGTGCGTACGGCGTATAAAGTGTGTGTGTGGGGGGTGTGTACGGCGTATACAGTGTGTGTGTGGGGGGGTGTGTACGGCGTATACAGTGTGTGTGTGGGGGGGGTGTACGGCGTATACAGAGTGTGTGTGTGACGCGCCCCCTGGGCCATGTTCAAGGGACACCCGGAGCCGGATCTGGATAGGGGTAGTAGTCCGTGTGGCGGTGACCCGGTCCGTGCCCAGGGTGGTCAAACTAAGTGTGTGGCAGTCTTTTGTAGATGTTGTTTAAGTGTCGACTACGCCACCCGTTGATTGCGGCTAGGAGGCCGCCGCTGCAGAGCAGACCGCTGAGGCCGGTGGTAGGATTGTGCAGCAAGGATGGTATAACCCCCAACGGGAGGGGTATGGCCTCAGGGCAGCAGATGTGGAAGATGGTGGTTGTGATGGTGCAGCAAGGAAGCTCAGAGACATGCGATGCAGTTTCAGGGTTTTTACTCACTGGTGTTGTTCCGGTCACTCCGGCCTTGAGTGACCACCCGAGCCGTGCTGCGTCCACCAGGTGTGGGACTCGGCCAACTCCCAGGCAGTCCAGAGCGTGGTCCTGAGCTCCCCTCTCTTCCTTCCTACTGGCCGTTCCCACCAGGGATCCACCTTTGTCCGGCTCCCTTGGGCCTCTTGGTGGTAAAACCTTCTCTGGCTTTCCTGACCCTATTCGTGGTGTGCCTTCCTGGTGGATGTGGTGAGGGTCGCGCCAAAACTTGACCACGACCTCCGGTTCCTGGCTGAGGATCATTAGCCTCCACCAGTTTGGGTTCCGGTACCCTTTTCTGCCAACCCTTCACCCTTTTGGTTTACTTCTGGGATCTCAGGGTTCCCTCTTGTCTTGCGTCTCTGGGCCTCTCTTCCTCCTCCTCTCCACTGCAGGCCTGGCCCTGGAGCTGGGCCCAGCCGGAGCCACAGCTCCCTGTCAGCCCTCCTGGCTGAACTCTCCCTCTGACTCTCTCAGCTCTGCTCTCCCTGTCTCTAGATGGTGCCCACCATATATACTCCCTCTATGTGTGAGCCCAGGTGACTAGCACCCAATGGGCTCCTACCTCTATGCCCAGAGTCCCTCCCCTATCTGCCCCTACACTACTGGGATGTTCCTCCCCCCCTCCCACTCCAGCCAGGGACAGACGCTGCCGTACCTGCACATCTATCTGGTGGGAGTACCGTTGTTCTGTCCCCCGGAAATGGGATGAGTGTAGTGCATGCAGCTAGCTGAGCTCAGTCCCACACTCCATCCTTACCCGGGAGTGGAATACCACACCTCTGGATCGAGGTGCAATACCCCTGTAGCAGCCGAGTCCTCGGGGTGCTACATTCCCCCCTGGTAAATCACAGCACGTCCTCGGGCTGTAAAAGAATAAAACATACCAAAACATACAAAATTTTTTAAAACATACTAACATATAAAACATTATAAAACATTATCAGAATATAATATGACAGGTAACTTATATATTATTCTAGCAATATAAACTTTTTCATATAAAACGTTCTTGTTCCTCCGGTCACGGTGCAACTTATGACCGGGTAAAGTGCAACAGTCACTAGAAGAAAATCAGTTCTTCCTATAAAACCGATAGGGGGCGCTTTAGGAAGCGCAACTATTTACAGGGTATGGCCGCTCTCAGTCCTCGGCCAGTGGGGAAAAGGAATGGCTGCTCACAGTCCTCAGCCTGTGGGGAAGAGGGATGGCTGCTCACAGTCCTCAGCCTGTGGGGAAAAGGGATGGCTGCTCACAGTCCTCAGCCTGTTCAGGGATAGGGACACACAGCAAACAGTTCACACTAGTCCCAACGGGGACCACACTCTGATTTGCATCATATCAAGTACCCCTACGGGTAACTATCTACAGTTTCAGTCTATGCTACTTCCCTTCAGCAGCGGTGTCCTCTCCTTATCTCCTCTTGAGGGTAATCTTCAAACCCGTCCGGGTCCTTTTGTTCCTCCTCATACCGCAGTTCTTCCTCCGTCAGCCGGTGCACATGAAGGGCGTACGGTCCTTTGGCACACTGATGCCGGGTGAAGGTGACCTCGTCACCCAGGTAAAGGTCACGTCCGCGGTGTCTCTCCGGCAGGTGAGATTCGACACCCCTGCGGGTGACAAAGACGTCGCCGGGGGTTTTGTGATCCCTGATAAAGCCCCAGCCGTGCTCCAGTTGGAACTTAATTACAGTCCCGGTGGCGCGGGGACCGTGGGCTGCACGGGGGTTTCTCCGGGTCCGGCTTTTCTGCTCTGCGCTCTGGACCTGCAGCCGCTCCTCGCGGATCCGCCTCTCTCGCCGTTCTTTGTTGAAGACCTCCAGTTGTTGTCGGCAGCACTCCGCACGCTGGGCTGCGGCCGCCCGGGTCTCTTGGGTGAACCCCATGAGGTTTTCACCGGTGGGGTCCCATGCGAACTGCGCCTCCTCCAACGGGAGTGGGGTGATCTTGGCGGGTGCCGGAGCCGGGATCAGGGGCTCACACAGGGGCCATTCCTTCCGGAATCGGGGATTGAGGTATTCCGGTGGCCACTCAAAGGGCTGCCCATCCGGGCAAGTATGTTGCACAAGTAGGTCTTCGCCTAGGGGCAGCACTATGGAGGTCGAGGGCGCGGTGGTGGTAGCGGCGCCCGGATTCACCAGGCCTTGCGACCAGGCCGGTGGCACTTTAAAGGTGAAGGGCACTGTGGAGACGGCGGCGCCCGGGGGCACTTGGCCTTGCGACCAGGCCGGTGGCGTTTCCTGCTTGGCCGCGCTCAGGGTTAAGGCGCGTGACGTCACAGGGGGCGTGGCCGCGGCTCCTGCCGCTTGAGGCCTAGTTCGGAGCGGTGGCGGTGCAGCAACGGGCACGGTCGGTGGGATTTCGGGCTCTGCGACGGGGAGCTGGGGCAGGCTTACGGCTACTAGGCTTGGGGTAGTAACGTCCGCTTTACCTGCTTCCATCTCTTCAGCTCCTTCCACGGCGTCGTCTCCGGCCTTCGTCCCTCCTGCACCATCCTCAGAGGCAGACAGACTCCTCGTCCCGGGTGGCGTCCTTTGCTGGCGGGTTCCAGCCTGCAGGGCCATTTCTCTGCTCCACTCTGTCAGCACTTCTTGCTGCACTCGGGCCATCTTCCGAGCCAAGCCCTCCAGCGCGGTCTGTGCATGCTCCCGATCTTTGGGGAGCTGTGCCAGGATCTCCACCAGGCCTTCTGGGGTGGCGGCCTGCAACAGGCTCCTAACCAGAGGGTCGGTGCTGCCTGACTCTCCCTCCATCTCCGGGTGCGATCTCTCCAGACTCCTCCAGGCTGCACCCATCCTCTCACCTTTGTTCTTGATCCGCCCATACTGAGGGCGGTCCTGGGGCAACTTGGTGATTGTCAGTTTCAGGGGCAGACCCCTCGCTCTGATGGACATCTCTATCATTGCAGTCTCTGCTGGTGGGGGCGGTCTCCGCTTTTGGCGCTCTTCTGGGACCAGGCCCACGATGGGAGGTGGTCTCTTGCCACCCTCTGGCACGCCCATAATGGCGTCCGCTCTGCCAGGGCGGGAAATCGTCTCAGATGGCGGGAATCGTCTCCTAATGGCGGGAAACTCCGTGGATGGCGGGAAAAGGCTGCAGATGGCGGGCAAACGGCGGGAAACGACCCGAGATGGCGTCCGATGGCGGGGACCCTCCGGAACCGGCGGGAGACTTCTTCTTACGGTAAATATGAACTTTTCTTCAGGCACGCAGTACCCGGTGGTTGCGGGCACGTGATCCTGCCGACTACGCCAAAGTTGACGCGCCCCCTGGGCCATGTTCAAGGGACACCCGGAGCCGGATCTGGATAGGGGTAGTAGTCCGTGTGGCGGTGACCCGGTCCGTGCCCAGGGTGGTCAAACTAAGTGTGTGGCAGTCTTTTGTAGATGTTGGTTAAGTGTCGACTACGCCACCCGTTGATTGCGGCTAGGAGGCCGCCGCTGCAGAGCAGACCGCTGAGGCCGGTGGTAGGATTGTGCAGCAAGGATGGTATAACCCCCAACGGGAGGGGTATGGCCTCAGGGCAGCAGATGTGGAAGATGGTGGTTGTGATGGTGCAGCAAGGAAGCTCAGAGACATGCGATGCAGTTTCAGGGTTTTTACTCACTGGTGTTGTTCCGGTCACTCCGGCCTTGAGTGACCACCCGAGCCGTGCTGCGTCCACCAGGTGTGGGACTCGGCCAACTCCCAGGCAGTCCAGAGCGTGGTCCTGAGCTCCCCTCTCTTCCTTCCTACTGGCCGTTCCCACCAGGGATCCACCTTTGTCCGGCTCCCTCGGGCCTCTTGGTGGTAAAACCTTCTCTGGCTTTCCTGACCCTATTCGTGGTGTGCCTTCCTGGTGGATGTGGTGAGGGTCGCGCCAAAACTTGACCACGACCTCCGGTTCCTGGCTGAGGATCATTAGCCTCCACCAGTTTGGGTTCCGGTACCCTTTTCTGCCAACCCTTCACCCTTTTGGTTTACTTCTGGGATCTCAGGGTTCCCTCTTGTCTTGCGTCTCTGGGCCTCTCTTCCTCCTCCTCTCCACTGCAGGCCTGGCCCTGGAGCTGGGCCCAGCCGGAGCCACAGCTCCCTGTCAGCCCTCCTGGCTGAACTCTCCCTCTGACTCTCTCAGCTCTGCTCTCCCTGTCTCTAGATGGTGCCCACCATATATACTCCCTCTATGTGTGAGCCCAGGTGACTAGCACCCAATGGGCTCCTACCTCTATGCCCAGAGTCCCTCCCCTATCTGCCCCTACACTACTGGGATGTTCCTCCCCCCCTCCCACTCCAGCCAGGGACAGACGCTGTCGTACCTGCACATCTATCTGGTGGGAGTACCGTTGTTCTGTCCCCCGGAAATGGGATGAGTGTAGTGCATGCAGCTAGCTGAGCTCAGTCCCACACTACATCCTTACCCGGGAGTGGAATACCACACCTCTGGATTGAGGTGCAATACCCCTGTAGCAGCCGAGTCCTCGGGGTGCTACATGTGCGTGTGGTGGTGCATACAGCGTATACAGTGTGTGTGGGGGGTGCAAATGGTGTATACAGTGTGTGTGTGGGGGGGTGTGTACGGCGTATACAGTGTGTGTGGTGGTGTATATGGCGTATACAATGTGTGGAGCATACGGCGTATACAGTGTGCGTGTGTGTGTGGTGTGTACGGCGTATACAGTGTGTGTGTGTGGTGCGTACGGCGTATACAGAGTGCGTGTGCGTGGAGCTGCGTACGGCGTATACAGTGTGTGTGTGATGCGTACGGCGTATACAGTGTGTGTGTGGTGGTGTGTACAGCATATACAGTGTATGTGGTGTGTATGGCATATACAGTGTGTGTGGTGCGTACGGCGTATACAGTGTGTGTGTGGTGTGTACGGCATATACAGTGTGTGTGTGATGTGTACGGCGTATACAGTGTGTGTGTGGTGTGTATGGCGTATACAGTGTGTGTGTGGTGTGTACGGCGTATACAGTGTGTATGTGTGTGTGGTGTGTACGGCGTATACAGTGTGTGCGGCGTGTACAGTGTGTGTGTGGTGCGTACGGCGTATACAGTGTGTGTGTGGTGTGTACGGCGTATACAGTTTGTGTGTGTGGTGTGTACGGCGTATACAGTGTGTGTGTGTGTGGTGTGTACGGCGTATACAGTGTGTGTGTGTGGTGTGTACGGCGTATACAGTTTGTGTGTGTGGTGTGTACGGCGTATACAGTTTGTGTGTGTGGTGTGTACGGCGTATACAGTTTGTGTGTGTGGTGTGTACGGCGTATACAGTGTGTGTGTGTGTGGTGTGTACGGCGTATACAGTGTGTGTGTGTGGTGTGTACGGCGTATACAGTGTGTGTGTGTGTGGTGTGTGCGGCGTATACAGTGTGTGGTGTGTACAGCGTATACAGAGTTTGTGTGTGGTGTGTACAGTGTATACAGTGTGTGTGTGGTGTGTACGGCGTATACAGTGTGTGTGTGGTGTGTACGGTGTATACAGTGTGTGTGTGGTGTGTACGGCGTATACAGTGTGTGTGTGGTGCGTACGGCATATACAGTGTGTGTGTGGTGTGTACGGCGTATACAGTGAGTGTGTGGTGCGTACGGCATATACAGTGTGTGTGTGGTGTGTACGGCATATACAGTGTGTGTGTGGTGCGTACGGAGTATACAGTGTGTGTGTGTGGGGGGGGTGTACGGCGTATACAGTGTGTGTGTGGTGTGTACGGCGTATACAGTGTGTGTGTGTGGTGCGTACGGAGTATACAGTGTGTGTGTGTGGGGGGGGTGTACGGCGTATACAGTGTGTGTGTGGTGTGTACAGTGTATACAGTGTGTGTGTGGTGTGTACGGCGTATACAGTTTGTGTGTGTGGTGTGTACGGCGTATACAGTGTGTGTGTGGTGTGTACGGCGTATACAGTGTGTCTGTGTGTGGTGTGTACGGCGTATACAGTGTGTGTGTGGTGTGTACGGCGTATACAGTGTGTGTGTGGTGTGTACGGCGTATACAGTGTGTGTGTGGTGTGTACGGCGTATACAGTCTGTGTGTGGTGTGTACGGCGTATACAGTGTGTGTGTGGTGTGTACGGCGTATACAGTGTGTGTGTGGTGTGTACGGCGTATACAGTGTGTGTGTGGTGTGTACGGCGTATACAGTGTGTGTGTGTGTGGTGTGTACGGCGTATACAGTGTGTGTGTGTGGTGTGTACGGCGTATACAGTGTGTGTGTGGTGTGTACGGCGTATACAGTGTGTGTGTGGTGTGTACGGCGTATACAGTGTGTGTGTGGTGTGTTTACGGCGTATACAGTGTGTGTGTGGTGTGTACGGCGTATACAGTCTGTGTGTGGTGTGTATGGCGTATACAGTGTGTGTGTGGTGTGTACGGCGTATACAGTGTGTGTGTGGTGTGTACGGCGTATACAGTGTGTGTGTGGTGTGTACGGCGTATACAGTTTGTGTGTGTGGTGTGTACGGCGTATACAGTGTGTGTGTGGTGTGTACGGCGTATACAGTGTGTGTGTGTGTGGTGTGTACGGCGTATACAGTGTGTGTGTGGTGTGTACGGCGTATACAGTGTGTGTGTGGTGTGTACGGCGTATACAGTGTGTGTGTGTGTGGTGTGTACGGCGTATACAGTGTGTGTGTGGTGTGTACGGCGTATACAGTGTGTGTGTGGTGTGTACGGCGTATACAGTGTGTGTGTGTGTGGTGTGTACGGCGTATACAGTGTGTGTGTGTGTGGTGTGTACGGTGTATACAGTGTGTGTGTGGTGTGTACGGTGTATACAGTGTGTGTGTGTGTGGTGTGTACGGCGTATACAGTGTGTGTGTGTTGTGTATGGTGTATACAGTGTGTGTGTGGTGCGTACGGCATATACAGTGTGTGGTGGTGTGTACGGCGTATACAGTGTGTGTGTGGTGCGTACGGCGTATACAGTGTGTGTGTGGTGTGTACGGCGTATACAGTGTGTGTGTGGTGTGTACGGTGTATACAGTGTGTGTGTGTGGTGTGTACGGCGTATGCAGTGTGTGTGTGGTGTGTACGGCGTATACAGTGTGTGGTGGTGTGTACGGCGTATACAGTGTGTGTGTGTGGTGTGTACGGCGTATACAGTTTGTGTGTGTGGTGTGTACGGCGTATACAGTGTGTGTGTGGTGTGTACGGTGTATACAGTTTGTGTGTGTGGTGTGTACGGCGTATACAGTGTGTGTGTGGTGTGTACGGCGTATACAGTGTGTGTGTGGTGTGTACGGCGTATGCAGTGTGTGTGTGGTGTGTACGGCGTATACAGTGTGTGTGTGGTGTGTACGGCGTATACAGTGTGTGTGTGGTGTGTACGGCGTATACAGTGCGTGTGTGGTGTGTACGGCGTATATAGAGTGTGTGTGTTGTGTACGGCGTATACAGTGTGTGTGTGGTGTGTACGGCGTATACAGTGTGTGTGGTGTGTACGGCGTATACAGTGTGTGTGGTGTGTACAGTGTATACAGTGTGTGTGTGGTGCGTACGCCGTATACAGTGTGTGTGTGTGGTGCGTACACCGTATACAGTGTGTGTGGTGCGTACGGCGTATACTGTGTGTATGTGTTGCGTACGCCGTATACAGTGTGTGGTGTGTACGGCGTATACAGTGTGTGTGTGTTGCGTACGCCGTATACTGTGTGTGTGGTGTGTACGCCGTATACAGTGTGTGGTGTGTGTTGCGTACGCCGTATACAGTGTGTGTGCGGTGCGTACGCCGTATACAGTGTGTATGTGTTGTGTACGGCGTATACAGTGTGTGTTTGGTGCGTACGCCGTATACAGTGTGTATGTGTTGTGTACGGCGTATACAGTGTGTGTGTGTTGCGTACGCCGTATACTGTGTGTATGTGTTGTGTACGGCGTATACAGTGTGTGTTTGGTGCGTACGCCGTATACTGTGTGTGTGGTGTGTACGCCGTATACAGTGTGTGTGTGGTGCGTACGCCGTATACAGTGTGTATGTGTTGTGTACGGCGTATACAGTGTGTGTGTGGTGCGTACGCCGTATACAGTGTTTATGTGTTGTGTACGGCGTATACAGTGTGTGTGTGTGGTGTGTACGCCGTATACAGTGTGTATGTGTTGTGTACGGCGTATACAGTGTGTGTTTGGTGCGTACGCCGTATACAGTGTGTATGTGTTGTGTACGGCGTATACAGTGTGTGTTTGGTGCGTACGCCGTATACAGTGTGTATGTGTTGTGTACGGCGTATACAGTGTGTGTGTGTTGCGTACGCCGTATACTGTGTGTATGTGTTGTGTACGGCGTATACAGTGTGTGTTTGGTGCGTACGCCGTATACTGTGTGTGTGGTGTGTACGCCGTATACAGTGTGTGTGTGGTGCGTACGCCGTATACAGTGTGTATGTGTTGTGTACGGCGTATACAGTGTGTGTGTGGTGCGTACGCCGTATACAGTGTTTATGTGTTGTGTACGGCGTATACAGTGTGTGTGTGTGTGGTGTGTACGCCGTATACAGTGTGTATGTGTTGTGTACGGCGTATACAGTGTGTGTGTGGTGTGTACGGCGTATACAGTGTGTGTGTGGTGCGTACGCCGTATACAGTGTGTATGTGTTGTGTACGGCGTATACAGTGTGTGTGTGGTGTGTACGCCGTATACAGTGTGTGGTGTGTGTTGCGTACGCCGTATACAGTGTGTGTGCGGTGCGTACGCCATATACAGTGTGTATGTGTTGTGTACGGCGTATACAGTGTGTGTTTGGTGCGTACGCCGTATACAGTGTGTATGTGTTGTGTACGGCGTATACAGTGTGTGTGTGTTGCGTACGCCGTATACTGTGTGTATGTGTTGTGTACGGCGTATACAGTGTGTGTTTGGTGCGTACGCCGTATACTGTGTGTGTGGTGTGTACGCCGTATACAGTGTGTGTGTGGTGCGTACGCCGTATACAGTGTGTATGTGTTGTGTACGGCGTATACAGTGTGTGTGTGGTGCGTACGCCGTATACAGTGTTTATGTGTTGTGTACGGCGTATACAGTGTGTGTGTGTGGTGCGTACGCCGTATACAGTGTGTATGTGTTGTGTACGGCGTATACAGTGTGTGTGTAGTGTGTACGCCGTATACAGTGTGTATGTGTTGTGTACGGCGTATACAGTGTGTGTGTGGTGCGTACGCCGTATACAGTGTTTATGTGTTGTGTACGGCGTATACAGTGTGTGTGTAGTGTGTACGCCGTATACAGTGTGTATGTGTTGTGTACGGCGTATACAGTGTGTGTGTAGTGTGTACGCCGTATACAGTGTGTATGTTTTGTGTACGGCGTATACAGTGTGTGTGTAGTGTGTACGCCGTATACAGTGTGTATGTGTTGTGTACGGCGTATACAGTGTGTGTGTAGTGTGTACGCCGTATACTGTGTGTGTGGTGTGTACGCCGTATACAGTGTGTGTGTGGTGTGTACGGCGTATACAGTGTGTTTGTGTGTGTGGTGCGTACGCCGTATACAGTGTGTGTGGTGTGTACGCCGTATACTGTGTGTGTGGTGCGTACGCCGTATACAGTGTGTGTGTGGTGCGTACGCCGTATACAGTGTGTATGTGTTGTGTACGGCGTATACAGTGTGTGTGTGGTGCGTACGCCGTATACAGTGTTTATGTGTTGTGTACGCCGTATACAGTGTGTGTGTAGTGTGTACGGCGTATACAGTGTGTGTGTGTTGTGTATGGCGTATACAGTGTGTGTGTAGTGTGTACGCCGTATACAGTGTGTGTGTGTGGTGTGTACGCCGTATACTGTGTGTGTGGTGCGTACGCCGTATACAGTGTGTGTGAGTTGCGTACGCCGTATACAGTGTGTGTGTGGTGTGTACGCCGTATACAGTGTGTGTTTGGTGTGTACGCCGTATACAGTGTGTGTGTGTGGTGTGTACGCCGTATACAGTGTGTGTGTGGTGCGTACGCCGTATACTGTGTGTGTGGTGAGTACGCCGTATACAGTGTGTGTGTGTAAATTAACCTTAAAGAGTAAATGAACTTTTTGGAGGTTTTTTAATGTGGTTTAGGGTCATTAATTCTGAGCAGATTTGTGGGGACCCCAATCCTTTGCTCCTTTGCTTAAAAGACCCCCTAGAAGAGCGCAGCTCAGTAGATAGGAGAGTGCACTGGGCAGAGCGAATGCCGCAGACAGTCATAGTCATGTCTCCTCACCTCTTCTCTTCTAAGAGATCTTTTGAGTGATCGGGGTCTCAGATTCCCACTAAGCTGCTCAAAATTATTGCCCCTAAATCATGTAATATATATCCCAAAATGTAAGTTACTCTTTAAACGTTTAATAGTTCCACTGCTTCCATCTAATCAGTACTTTGGTTCCTATATGGTCCACAGTCTGATGATGACTGGTAACAACTCCCAGTATCTCCATACCATTACTAAGGACATACTGGGAGTTGTAGTTAAGTCCTCCATTCTCTGGAATTCCTATTGTTAGCAATGCCCTTCCTCCACCAATTGCAAATACAAAGGATCCATCCAGGGGGGTGAGATCTTGGGAATAATTGAATTGTACCTACATTTAAAAATAAATAGATCTCCTATTCTTAATAATTACCGTATTTTTCGGACTATAAGACGCACTTTTTTCCTCCAAAATTTTGGAGGAAAGTGGGGGGAGCGTCTTATAGTCCAAATACTGTATTATTGTATGGTCGCATGGTGGTGGGTGTGGAGGAGCCGCAGCGGGGGATCAGCGGGGCACAGGAGTTAGCAGCCGCCTGCTGCAGCCTAGCTGTGCCCGCGACTAAAGAAAATGAATATTCCCTGCTCCCCATATCCATTGGCGTGGAGAGCAATTGTGGCGCCCATGTGGGTTCAGTCGCCACAGAGGTACTGCATCTCACCCAGAGGTGTGGTATCTCACTCTCAGGTAAGGATGGAGTACTGCCCGGGACCCTAACACCTGCATTCATTACACCACACTTCAGAGGGCAGGGCGAGATTGCTCCTACGGGAGAGCACAGTCCCTGGTCCCTGGTTGGAGTGGGGGGGGGCAAGTGAGCGGGAACCATGTAGTGGGTGTGGGTGGAGGACGTAGATCGGGGGAGCACTTCAGTAGCTGTATAAAGAGGGGAGCCATCTTAGAAAGACAAGCCAGTCAGAGGAGGAAAGTGAGGGGAGCAGAGGCTCTGCAGGAACTCTGCTCCAGAGCGGGCCTGAGGTGAGGCCCAAGTCTGAAGAGAGAGAGAGAGGAGCGGGAGGAAGGCTCCAGAAGGAAAGAAGGGATCCCAGGGGTACGGGAAGTGCTGGAGGCCACCCGTATGCCCGAATCTGCCAGGCGGTGGAGGGATCGAACCGCAGAGGGGACTGGCCCCTTAACTAGTGGAGAACTACAAGGCTCAGCCAGGAACCGGAGGCTGCTGTACTTGCAAGGTGCAATAGCCACATCTGCAATTATATCGCCGAGAAGGTGGCCACAGAGGGTCCAGGGGACTGCAGGTTGCCCGACAAGACCCGAGGTTTCCGGATTGGGACTCTGATTGCAAGGCGCAGGGCATGAGGGCGAGAGCCAGTGCAGGAAGACGACTGAGAAAGGCACACAGAAAGGGGTCCCGTTAAGTGCTCCTGAATTATCTGGGGGATTTCTGAACCACTGCTTGGTGAACGCAGCGCGACGTGGGAGGATGTACCTGTACAGTGCAGCCTGAAGAACTTAAGAACTGTGAGTAAGCTTGGAAGACTGCATCCCACTGTCTCTGTGATTATTGCCTGCGCCATCACCCCCCCTGCACTACAACGCCCAGCACAACCTACCCCATCTACACTGCCCTGGAGCTAAGCTCTACCTGTGGAGAGCCACACAATCCCTGCTGCAGTAGCATCAGCTTCAGAGGACTTGCTCCGCAGCGGCGGCTCCCTTAGCCGCATACCACAGGGGGCGTCATGAACTTTATATATAAACTATAAATCCCCTGTAAATAATCCCCTTTTTATTGACTGACCTGGGTCACGGACCGGGTCACCGCCACTGTGACATCCCCCAGTATCTACTGGCCCGGCACCGGGTACCCCACGGCTCAGGGGGCGCGTCATACTTGGCATCATGAACAGGATATGTAACCCACCCGTTATCACCGGGTGTTGTGCGCCAGAAGAACGGGCGCCATTATGTGCGTGATCAAAGACAACAATACAGAACCTCCCATCGTGGTCCGGGTCCCAGAATGGTGCCAAAAGCGCAACCCGCCCCCTGCAACTGTGGCCATACACATAGATGTGTCCATCAAGGTGGGGAAGACGCCCCCAGTTGTGACCGACAGCAAACAGCCTTGGGACCGCCCCAGAAAGGGGAGAGGGGAAAAGAAAACTGGGAACCAGGGTGTGGTCTCCAGCAGACCAGACAGACCACACCCGGCAGGCAAGATGGAGGGAGGTGAGCCTGAGACCCTGGCCCACGGCCTGCAGCCAAGCGAGACACCTCTTTCCCTGGCAGAGGTGATCTACAAGTTGACCCTGGAGGATGCGGAGTTCCTCCATGCCGAGATGCGTGAGCTCAGCCGGCGGGTAGGGGAGGCCATCGCCGGCTGGAAGGAGGAGGTGCTGGGTAAGATAGAGGCCAGGTGGCAGCAAGTCCCGTGTTCCACCGACAGCGCCCCAGCCCCGGCGGAGCCAAACCAGGACCAGGAGGCAGAGAGCAGCCAAGGAGTGGCCGCGGGAGCAGGTAGGAAGAGTTGTCCTGTCCCGGGCACAGACCGCGCTGACCTGCTCCTGGGCCCCCTGTAGGCGCCTCCATACCCGGGCACGCACGCTTCCGACTTGCTCCCAGGCCCAGAATCTACTACACTGGGTGCCTGTTCCGCCGATCATCTCCGCGATCCCCTGGCAGAATCCTCCTATCACCTGGCCAGCTCCACCGATCCGCTCCTCGATCCATTGGCGGAATACTCATACCACCCGGGCGCCTGCTCAGCTGACCTGCTCCTGGGCCCCCTACCGGAGCCACCAGCCCCCGCACCTGAGTGGGCATATGGAGGCCCGACTTATGACTGGTCCGCCAGGAATGCTGACCAGGGTGGACTACCTCTGACGCCCACGCCTGCACCCCCGGTCGCCTGCCCAGGAGGAGAGGAGTTCTGGTGAGACGACTGGGAAGGGGACCTCATGGGGTTCCCGAGGGAGACGCAGGCCCAGGCACTCCGGAGGGAAGAGCACTGCAGGAGGGAGCTCCTACAGCTGGAAAAGGAGTGATATGACCGGGAGGTGCAGTGGGAGCGCATGGAAGCCCGGAACATGGCGGCCAAGACCCACTATACCCAGTCCCCGTCTGGAGGGGATGGTGCTGAAGTTTGACTTGGACGCCAGGTGGGGCTTCATCCGAGAGCCGCAGACGGATCGAGATGTCTTTGTCAACCGGCAGGACGTAGAACCCCACCTCCAACAGGGGCATCCCGGCCGAGACCTCTATCCCGGTGACTGTGTCACCTTCACCCGTCAAAAGGGAAAGCGCAGGTGGTATGCCCTCCAAGTCTACAAGGTGGCGAAGGAGAGAAAGGACATGCCCCCGCAGAACAAAGCTGAAGATCCTGCTGGGTCAGTCGGTAAGAATCAGGAGTTCCCCCGGCGGGAACCCCAATATTGAACTGCGTATTATGGAGGCTGTATATAGTTACCTGGAAAGGTATGGCAGAGACACTGCAAGTTAATAGAGTTTGTGTGTGTTACCCAGTTACCCGGTAAGGGTATACAGACATTAAGGTAGAGGACGGTGATCTCCCTAAAAACTTTCCATTGTACATAATTGCACTCTTAAAGTGCCCCCTATTGGTTTTATGTATCAACGAATGACCTCAGAACAAAAACCCGTTTGGTGTGGACGAAGACGTGGTCTAACACCTGGATCACCTATGCCCTGCAGCCTTGCCCAGGGCCTACGTTGAGGGTTTTCGGACGTGTCCCTCATGCTGCTCATGTTGCACCTTTACCAGTGAAAAGGACATTCTGCTATAAATTTCACTGCAGTTGATTACAAACGTTTTATATGAAAAATGTTTTATCAGTGTAAAGAAGAAAAATGTGTTCTTTAAAAAGTTTTATGATGTTTTGATAAAAACGTGACCAGTAACATTCAGGAAAAGTGCCTCCCGTAAAGGGAAGAAAAAGTTTTGCTAATCGATCTTATATGTGATGCATCTAAAAATTTGCATGTCTGTAACATACCCTGTTTTTACTCTGTTTCAGCCCGCGGACATGCTGTGTTTTACCAGGGGGGTATGTGGCGCCCCTGCGGGTTCAGTCGCCACAGGGGTACTGCATCTCACCCAGAGGTGTGGTATCTCACTCTCAGGTAAGGATGGAGTACTTAGCAAAATTTGGATATATAGATCCATTGATTATACATAAGGAGTTACCCAAACAATTCCAAAACATCTATTGTTCCTCCCTTATTAAATGTATAAATATCACATAGAGTAGTCATATAAATTAGTTTCATAGAAATGCTTTATTTAGACACAGCAAGCAAAAAGTAAATATTTAAAATTTCATCATTCTACCCCTAAAAACACCTATTAAAAATTCCGTGCAGTGTGGTATACATATATCCTCATAGTACATAAGTTGTTATAGATGTCATTATATATCATTAAGTATAGATTAATCCTATGCCATATTAGAGATTCTGGTCACTCAGATCAGGTATCAGTGAATTTCCAAGAGTACAGACACGAAATACAGATAACAGATACAAATTTCTCAGGTCAAGCATCAATATGACATTTCATTAGTACATATAGTATTCCAATATCTCAGGCATATATATTAGGGTTTTTTCAATACACATCAAAGTACCAACCATGTGCCATAATGAGGTCCCACACTGCCCAGCACCCCTATGAGCGTTTCGCGTGTCTGCTTCCTCGGGGGGTACTGGGACGATGTGCAGGCTGATCTTATGTAGCGGTGCAGGTGGGCTGAGCAAAGGGGCACAGCCAATCAGTAATCTATTCTTTACCTAATTAAATAGTGCTGTTTGGTACACATGATTTTTCCTCTTCTTACCATATACCGATGGCGTGTAGCGTCGCGCCCCCGCTGCCCATCCAGCGTCGCCAACCGCGGTCGGCGCCCCGGAAGTCCGATCGCGCATGCTCGCGTATCGGAACCTCTGATTGGACGCCGAGCGCAGGAGGCGAGGCCGAGATGATGCAGCAGGGACGCGCTCCCACCAAGGGTTGTCGGGCACCATTATACTTACTTATACTAACCATACGTATAAACCGGACAAAGTCGCAGTATCATTATATAATCTTCAGTCTTTTAGGCAGTCAGTTCCAATATAACATTATTTATGCTGATTCTTCTCCTTTTTTCTGAAGAGGTTTTTTTCTGCATGGGTTTGTTTCCCTATGTCGCAGATACATGAAGTATTTTCAGGAGCTGGACCCTTTACTTAAAACAGGATCAGAGCGTAGAATAGGCCAGTATTTATTAATAATGTCATACATCTCCCTCCATTAACCATGATAGGGAGTACTGTAATGAATCTCACCCTCTGATCCTGTTTTTTAATTCTGGGTTTAAGGAGTTCATCCCTAGTAGTCATTTTAGCTCTCTGATAACCATTTTGAATAACGTCATTCCTATAATTACGAGCATTGAATCATTTTTTCAAATCCGCAGCCGGTTTTTCAAATAAAACATCGGTTGATCAGATGCGTCGAGCCCTTAGGAACTGACCAGTAGGTATTGATCTAATGACTTGAGGAGGGTGAGATGATTTAGCATTTAGAATAGCATTAACAGCCGTGTTTTTTCTATAGATATCCGTAGATATTGTTCCACTTTCATCTTTTCTGATTTTTAGATCCAAGAAGTCAATTTCCTCAGGGCTCGAGGCATAGGTCAACCTGATATTATGTGTATTGGAATTTAGGTTCTGAAAAAATTCCTCCAAAAGTACTTTTTCCCCTTGACATATAATAAATAAATCATTGATGAATCTCACCCACATGTGGACCGCACCATTTTCTTCTGCTGGGAAAGTAATATTATGTTCCTAATACCCAAGAAAGAGGCACGCATATGCGGGCGCACAAGACGCCCCCATTGCGGTACCTCTCTCCTTTAAGTATATTCTATCTTTGAATAAGAAAAAATTGCGTCTTAACACAAAATCAAGTAGATGCAGAATCAATTGAATTAGGTGAAGGTCCAGATGTGTTGTTTTTAGGAAAAACTCTACTGCCCTAAGTCCATCCTCATGTTTAATTGAGGTATAAAGAGACTCGATGTCTGCTGTAGCCATGATGATGTTTTGATCAAAGAAAATGTCTTGAAGTCTTATCAGTAGGTCAGTAGAGTCCCTAATGTAAGATGGTAAATTTTGCATAAGGGGTTTCAAATAATAGTCCAAAAATTTGCATGTTGGTTCACAGAGACTATTGTTGCCCGAGACAATGGGTCTGCCGGGTGGGTCAGCAATGTCTTTGTGAACTTTGGGTAGAAAATATAAAGTTGGTATTACCGGATTTGAAACAATAAGGCCATCATATACTGATTTAGGGATAATGTTTTTTTGCAATGCATCATCCAAAATCCTCATCAGTTCTTTACTGAAAGCTAATGTAGGATTTTTACCCAATTTTCGATAACATAGCTTATCATTTCATTGTCTATGAGCCTCCCTTTCATATTTTATAGTAGGCCAGACAACAACGTTGCCTCCCTTGTCCGCTCTTTTTATAACTATGTCTTTCATCTTTTTTAATTCAGTTAATGGGTTCTCTGACCAAAGCTCAAATTCTCATGAGATCTTTTACTAGGAAGATGTCTCAGCTCTTCAGTGACTAGTTTTGTAAACATTTCTATTACTGGGCAAGCAGACAGGGGAGGAAACATTGTTGATCTTTTTTTGGTGTATGGAGGGAATTTTACATTTTCCTCAATAGTCCCATCCTGTTCATTGAGGAGTGATTCCAATATTTGGACTGCTTCTCTTTCTTCGGCTGATGCCTCTCTAAGAAAGACATCTTCCGATTTAGAGAAATGTTTCTTAAGAAGCAGTTTCCGACTAAATAGATTAATATCTTTTATAGCAGTGAACTGATCGAAGTTTGAAACAGGGGAGAAGGTAAGTCCCCTGCCTAAAACCTCGATCTGTTCATCTGTTAATATTTTATCAGATAAGTTAATTACCTTCAATTCATCTTTTGCTGCCGTTCCCTCCATGGTGCTCCTGTCTTTTTTTTGGTATTGGTGAAATTTCTGGTTTCCATTCGCCTTCCCTTTTCTGGACCTGGATCGTCCTCTGCGGCTAGGCGTTTGGCTAAAACACGAACCGCAGGGTTGCTTTCACTTGAAGAGATAGAGTCACTTCTAGATAATGATGGTGTACAAAAATTTTTCTGGCCTTGATGCCATTTAAACACCCGATCATTTTGATAGTCCAAGATATCACGGTGATATTTTTTCATCTTAAAGTTTTTTATATCCGTCTCCCATTTTTCGTATTCGTTAGTTAATTCTTTATCAAACATTTCCAGGGCTTCTTTTGAAGATTTGGACTTCAGTTCTTTTTGAATGCCTTCTATCTCCAGTTCTAAGTTCTCTAGTAATTTGTTATCAAGGCCAATTAAGAGCTCTATCATAGTACGAGAACAAAGTTTACATGCATCTTCCCACCTTTTTTTTTAAATATTGTCATCCACTGAGAAGGATGGATATACCTGGACACGTAAGCCTCTGGGTGTAATGTCTTTACTCAAATATTGTTCGAGTGTGGCTTTATTCCACCAAGTTTTTGTACGTTTATATAGTAATTTTTTAAGGTTTGTTTCCAACTCACGACACTGCTGCATTGAGGGATCCGATCCTACATGACAGTCTTTACCAAAGATATCCGCCGACCGCGGTTGGCGACGCTGGATGGGCAGCGGCGGCGCGCCGCTACACGCCATTGGTATAGGGTAAGAAGAGGAAAAATCATGTGTACCAAACAGCACTATTTAATTGGGTAAAGAATAGATTACTGATTGGCTGTGCCCCTTTGCTCAGCCCACCTGCACCGCTACATAAGATCGCTTGCACATTGTTCCAGTACCCCCCGAGGAAGCAGACACGCGAAACGCGCGTAGGGGTGCTGGGCAGTGTGGGACCTCTATTATGGCACATGGTTGGTACTTGGATGTCTATTGAAAAAAACCCAATATATATGCCTGAGATGTTGGAATACTATATGTACTAATGAAATGTCATATTGATGCTTGACCTGAGAAATTGGTATCTGTTATCTGTATATCGTGTCTGTACTTTTGGAAATTCACTGATACCTGATCTGAGTGACCAGAATCTCTAATATGGCATAGGATTAATCTATACTTAATGATATGTAATGACATCTATAACAACTTATGTACTATGAGGATATATGTATACCACACTGCCCGGAATTTTTAATAGGTGTTTTTAGGGGTAGAATGATGAAATTTTAAATAATTACTTTTTGCTTGCTGTGTCTAAATAAAGCATTTATATGAAACTAATTTATATGACTACTCTATGTGATATTTATAAATTTAATAAGGGAGGAACAATAGATGTTAAGGATGGAGTATTGCCCAGGACCCTAACACCTGCATTCATTACACCACACTTCAGAGGGCAGGGCGAGATTGCTCCTACGGGAGAGCACAGTCCCTGGTCCCTGGTTGGAGTGGGGGGGGGACCAAGTGAGCGGGAACCATGTAGTGGGTGTGGGTGGAGGACGTAGATCGGGGGAACACTTCAGTAGCTGTATAAAGAGGGGAGCCATCTTAGAAAGACAAGCCAGTCAGAGGAGGAAAGTGAGGGGAGCAGAGGCTCTGCAGGAGCTCTGCTCCAGAGCGGGCCTGAGGTGAGGCCCAAGTCTGAAGAGAGAGAGAGAGAGGAGCGGGAGGAAGGCTCCAGAAGGAAAGAAGGGATCCCAGGGGTACGGGAAGTGCTGGAGGCCACCCGTACGCCCGAATCTGCCAGGTGGTGGAGAGATTGAGCCGCAGAGGGGACCGGCCCCTTAACTAGTGGAGAACTACAAGGCTCAGCTAGGAACTGGAGGCTGCTGTACTTGCAAGGTGCAATGGCCACATCCGCAATTATATTGCCGAGAAGGTGGCCACAGAGGGTCCAGGGGACTGCAGGTCGCCCGACAAGGTCCAAGGCAACCGGATTGGGACACTGGTTGCGAGGCGCAGGGCAGGAGGGTGAGAGCCAGTGCAGGAAGACGACTGAGAAAGGCACACAGAAAGGGGTCCCGTTAAGTGCTCCTGAATTATCTGGGGGATTGCTGAGCCCCTGCTTGGTGAACGCAGCGCGACGTGGGAGGCTGTACCTGTACAGTGCAGCCTGAAGAACTTAAGAACTGTGACTAAGCTTGGAAGACTGCATCCCACTGTCTCTGTGATTATTGCCTGCGCCATCACAACCCCAGCACTACAACGCCCAGCACAACCTACCCCATCTACACTGCCCTGGAGCTAAGCTCTACCTGTGGAGAGCCACACAATCCCTGCTGCACTAACATCAGCTTCAGAGGACTGCTCCGCAGCGGCTGCTCCCTTAGCCGCATACCACATACCGCATATCAACTTTATATATAAACTATAAATCCCCTGTAAATAATCCCCTTTTTATTGACCGACCTGGGTCACGGACCGGGTCACTGCCACTGTGACATCCCTCAGTATCTACTGGCCCGGCACCGGGTACCCCACGGCCCAGGGGGCGCGTCACAATGAATATTCATTTCTCGTAATAGCCGGCTCACTGTAGCCGCAGCGCGGCTCCTGCTGCGCTCTGTGGTCAGTGTGCCCGCTATTAAAGCTCATGAATATTCGCTACAACCCACTCCCATGGGTTGTAGAGAATATCTATGGTCTTTAATAGCAGGCACACTGACCGCAGAGGGACAGCAGAAGCCGCGCTGCGGTACAGTGTGCCGGCTATTGAACAGACTGCTCCCCACACACAGAGTCCCGGCGTGGGGAGCAGTGACTATTCCAGCACAGCGACTCACACTGTGTGAGGGCGCATGGCAGGGATGCCATGCGTGCCCTGCCATGCGCCGCTCTCACAGTGAGAGTGTCAGCAGCAGAGCGGGACAGTGCTGGAGGAGAGAGGAGGTGAGTATGATTGTTCATTTTTTTTTTTTGTAGGCAGCGTGATGGGGGCTCAGAGGATGCCATACATACCAGGATGGGGCTCAGAATGTGCCATACATATCAGGATGGGTGCTCAGAAGGTGCCATACATACCAGGATGGGGCTCAGAAGGTGCCATATATACCAGGATAGGGGCTCAGAAGGTGCCATGCTTACCAGGATGGGGGCTCAGAATGTGCCATACATACCAGGATGGGTGCTCAGAAGGTGCCATACATACCAGGATGGGGCTCAGAAGGTGCCATATATACCAGGATGGGGGCTCAGAAGGTGCCATGCTTACCAGGATGGGGGCTCAGAAGGTGCCATACATACCAGGATGGGTGCTCAGAAGGTGCCATACATACCAGGATGGGGGCTCAGAGGGGGTGCCATGCATACCAGGATGAGGGCTCAGAGGGTGCCATGCATACCAGGATGGGGGCTCAGAGGGTGCCATGCATACCAGGATGGGGGCTCAGAGGGTGCCATGCATACCAGGATGGGGGCTCAGAAGGTGCCATACATACCAGGATGGGGGCTCAGAAGTTGCCATACATACAAGGATGAGGGCTCCGAGGGGTGCCATGAATACCAGGATGGGGGCTCAGAGGGGTGCCATGCATACCAAGATGGGGTATAAAGGGGTGTCATGCATACCAGGATGGGATGGGGGCCACTTATATCAGGAAGGAGAGGCCATACATACCAGGATGGAGGATATTAACAGAATTGGGGGACATTACCCCAATACCAGTGTCTGCAGCAGACTCCCTCCCCATAACAGGGCATCATGACCACATTTTTTGCTTAAATTTTTTTTCCTATTTTCCTCCTTTAAAACCTAGGTGCGTCTTATGGTCCGGTGCGTCTTATAGTCTGAAAAATACGGTAACCCCTTTACCCCCGAGGGTGGTTTACACGTTAATGACCGGGCCAATTTTTACAATTCTGACCACTGTCACTTTATGAGGTAATTACTCTGGAACGCTTCAATGGATCCCCCTGATTCTGAGAATGTTTTTTCGTGACATATTGTACTTCATGATTGTGGTAAAATTTCTTCGATATCACTGGCGTTTATTTGTGAATGGAAATTTGGTGAAAATGTAGAAAATTTTGCGATTTTCAAAATTTGAATTTTTATGCCCTTAAATCAGAGAGATATGTTACACAAAATAATAATAACATTTCCCACATGTCTACTTTACATCAGCACAATTCTGGAACCAATTTTTTTTTTATTAGGGAGCTATAAGGGTTAAAAGTTGACCAGCGATTTCTCATTTTTCCAACAAAATATACAAAACCATTTTTTTAGGGACCACATCACATTTGAAGTCACTTTGAGGGGCCTTTATGACAGAAAATACCAAAAGTGACACCACTCTAAAAACTGCACCCCTCAAGGTGCTCAAAACCACATTCAAGAACTTTATTAACCCTTCAGGTGCTTCACAGGAATTTTTGGAATGTGGAAGAAAAAAATGAACATTTAACTTTTTTCACAAAAATGTTATTTTAGACACAATTTTTTTATTTTCGCAGGGGTAACAGGAAAAAATGCGCCAATACCCCATATGTGGGGAAAAGACAGTGTTTGGGCGCACGGCAGAGTTCAGAAGGGAAGGAGCACTGTGTGACTTTTTGATCGCAAAATTGGCTGGAATTGAGAGCGGACGCCATGTCGCAGTTGAAGAGCCCCTGATGTGCCTAAATAGTGGAAACCCCCCACAAGTGACCCCATTTTGGAAACTAGACCCCTCAAGGATTTTATCAAGGGGTATAGTGAACATTTTGAACGCAGAGGTATGACACAGAATTTGATAACATTAGGTCATCATATTGAATAAGTTGTCATTAGTCTTGAGTGCAAGTGCTCGCTACTTGAGTTTGCATTGGGTACTCGGGTATGCACCATGTATCGCACGTGCTCGAGTGACATGCTCAAGTCCCCGCTCGCATGCTTCGCGGTTATCAGACACCCAAAAAAAAAACATCCGGGGATCGCTCGTGCATGGCAGGCAATCCCTGCGAGGTTTTTTTGGCCACGAAGCATATGGGGCGGAGACTCGAGCATGTCACTCGAGCACCCGCGATACTCAGTGCATACCCGAGCACCCGATGCAAACTCAAGTAGCGAGCACTTGCGCTCAACACTAGTCACTAGTGCTGAGAGAGCACCAAAATGCTCGGGTGCTCGAAGCTCGGGCCGAGCTCGCCGTGATACTTGGGTGCTCGACCCGAGCAACGAGCCCAATGTTAGTCTATAGGAGACCCCAGCATTTTTGCGGCGGCACCCCCGGCAGTCTGTAGAAAGCCTAAAAAGTGCCCAAAACGATAGTGACAGTGCTCAAACGACATGGGGACAGCATGGGGATCGCCCCAGGAAGCATTTCTGACCCCCAGGTCACTGCTGTCAACAACGTGGTCAGAGGTATTAAGCCACTTTTACGGGCTCACAATAAAAAGTTCAAAAATGAAACTGAAACTGCTTTCCTGTGAAATATGTTAAGGAACATCCTTTCCGGGGTAAACACTTGTGTATAAGGTAAAATAAATAATCAAAAACAAAAACACTTCTCCACACCTTGGGCTATGTTCACAAGTAGCATTTTTTTATGCGTTTTTGCACTTTTGTATTGCTTTCAACCGTGACAAATGTATTCACCGGGAAATGTCATTTTAACATTTTACAACCTTATCTGGCCATGTGCTGTGTGACACATGCATACAGTGCTGAATAGACATGAGAACAGCATGGGGAAGACCCCTGGAAGCAATTCTGACACCCAGGTCACTGCCTAAAAGTGTGCCCATCAGAAGTGATCCTTGCCGCATCAGAAGATGCAGACTTGCAACTATCCCCGTGCAAGTCGTTGTCCAAGGGCAGTGTTCAATTGTACCTCCCCCATTCCTTGCAATGCAAGCGCAAGTATGCAGCCTGCCACCCACCCACCCCCAGGCTGCAATACCATACTGCTTGCTTGCTTGCACTTGAAATTGGGCCTTTTAGGCATCTGGATGCGGAATCTGGCCATCGCGTCATGGCTGCGTCGGCGGCCTGGTATCCATACTCAGTCCCCAGCCTCCCGGCGGCCGGGTGTCCACGCTTGGTCCCCAGCCGCCGGGGGGCGGCCGGGTGTCCATACTCGGTCCCCAGCCGCCCCGCGGCCGGGTGCCCACACACGGTCCCCAGCCGCCTGGGGGCGGCCGGGTGTCCATAAACGGTTCTCAGCCACCCCTATTTGAAGGACAGCCTAACCACAAACACGTGGACAAGTCAATGTGGCCAGGGATGGTCCATCTCACTGATGCCTTCACACTGGGTTAATATTGTGGAAGCCGGGACACAGTTGGACACTGGGATGCAACACATCCTCCAGACATAGAGGACTGCGGGTCCTGGGTCAATCAGGCTTCAACACAAAGTTCAGAAGGTAGACAGCAGCAGTGGTCGGCCTCCAACACAACGAGTAAAGTATTCATGATCATGAGGCCATCCAACTCCTTAGCTTTCTGTTCCTTGGAATGCAAGCACATGTATGTAGTAGCGGCTAGGCCTGAGGTGGTCAGCGTTTTGGCGCATATCCTACTTCCTCCGAGGATTGCTGGATGATTTCCTACTACTATCCCAGTTCTATGACTCCCGTTAAAACAAAGCTTCAAGTGATGAATGATGGATGAGGAGGAGGAACAGGGACCATTCACTTCAATATCAGGCCAGTCAACCACACATGTCTTGTAGGATACGTTTCTGTACCAAAAGGAGCGGTTTGGCTACACAGTTATAGGGCATACAGTGAGTGCAATGCCTACCCAAAATTTCGAGGCCCTCCAATGCCCCTTGTAAGTGACATGGAGGTCAAAGGGCCTTAACTAAACCGTTTGTTCCATTTATAGCAACTGGGTCTCCTGTACACTGTTGGCCTAAGCAGTGAATGGAAGGCTTTCCAAAAATTATGAGGAACTGCAATGCCCCTTGAAACAGACGTGGATTACAGCGTACTAAAAACCTTCTACCCATTATTGGGGAGTGGGTCTCCCTTAGTGTTCGCCTATGTGACTCGCCCCCTGGGCCGTGGGGCACTCGGAACCGGGCTTCAGTGTGATGATGGGGGTAGTAGTGGCAATCCGGTCCGTGGCTCAGGGTGGTCAGACCAGTGGTAGTATACTATGTGTTTTGCAATGTCCGACTACGCCACCGGTGGATTGCAGCTATTATGAACCGCCGCTGCAAGGCAGTCCCCTGAGGCTGATGGTGTGTGCAGCTGAGATAGTATAACTCCCCACGGGAAGAGTGTAGCCTCAGGGCAGTGTAGTAGATGGTGGGGGTGATGGTGCAGGGAGTCCCAGTACTGTTAGTGCTGGCGAAGTAAGAAGCACAAAGACAACGTGTTGCAGTCCAGGGTCTTTTACTCACAGTTCGTATACTCCAAGCCACTTCTGTACAGGTAGTGACTGCCCAAGCCGTGCTGCGTCCACCAGGTGAGGGGCTCGGTCAACTCCCAGGCAATTCAGGAGCATGGCACAGGACCCCCTTCTGTCCTCTCTCTGGCACGTGCCCCACCAGTGACCAAACTTCTGTCCAGCTGCCGCGGATTTATGCGGGCAAACGTGGGCCCCGTTTCCCGCTATCCTATATGGTGCCTTCGTAGCAGGTTTAGCGAGAGGTCGCACCAATATATGATCATGACCTCCGGTTCTTGGCTGAGGATTATTTGCCTCCACCAACTTGGGATCCGGTACCCTTTCCTTGCCTGACCCGTCACTCGTAATTTCCTGGGTCCTTAGGGTCCCTTCTTCCTTCGTGTTCCTGGGCCTTTCTCTTCGGTTCCTTTCTCTTTCTGTTCTGTTCCTTTCCTTCTCTCCCTCTCGCCCGGCCCGTGTCCCTAGGCCTGGCTCTGGAGCAGAACTCCAGCGGAGCCTCTGCTCCCCTCCTCCTCCACTCTCACTTCCTCCTCACAAACTGAACTTCTTCTTCTCTCCCAGAACTAAGATGGTGCCCACCTTTTATACCTCCTCCTCTGTGTCTGAGCCCAGGTGACCTGCAACCAATGAGCTCCTTCCCATGCCCAGGAACCAGCCCCTATCTGCTCCCACATCACTAGGGTCCCCCCCCCCCTCCCCACTCCAGCCAGGGACATAGTCAGTCGTGCCTGCATACTAATGGGAGCACCGTAGAGCTGTCCCCCGGAAATGAGGAGTGTATATGTGTGCAGCTAACTGAGCCCTGGTTCATACTCCATCCTTACCCGGGAGTGGAATACCACACCTCTGGTTGAGGTGCAATACCCCTGTAGCGGCCGAACCCTCAGGGCACTACATATGCATTGAAAAGCAAAAACTAACTAAAATTAGGAGGAAATGCAATGCCCGTTGGAAGAGTCGTGGAGGTTAGAGGTAATTAAAAACAACATTTCAATGCCCCTTGGAAGAGCTGTGGAGTTCAGAGTGGTTTAACAAGACGGTTTTAATGCCCCTTGGAAGAGATGTGGAGGTCACAGTGGAATAAAAATACAATATCAATGCCCCTTGGAAGAGTGGTGGAGGTCGCAGTAGCTTAACAAGACAGTGTTAATGCCCCTTGGAAGAGTGGTGGAGGCCGCAGTAGCTTAACAAGACAGTTTTAATGCCCCTTGAAAGAGACGTGGAGGTCACAGCGGAATAAAAAGACAATATCAATGCCCCTTGGAAGAGTGGTGGAGGTTGCAGTAGCTTAACAAGACGGTTTTAATGCCCCTTGGAAGAGTGGTGGAGGTCGCAGTAGCTTTACAAGACGATTTTAATGCCCCTTGAAAGAGTGTTGGAGGTCGCAGTAGCTTCACAAGACGGTTTTATTGCCCCTTGGAAGAGTGGTGGAGGTCGCAGTAGCTTAACAAGACGGTTTTAATGCCCCTTGGAAGAGACGTGGAGGTCACAGTAGCTTAACAAAACGGTTTTAATGCCCCTTGGAAGAGTGGTGGAGATCGCAGTAGCTTAACAAGACTATTTTAATGCCCCTTACAAGAGCCATGCAGTACAGCATATTCAAAACCTTATTCCCATTATTGGGGAGAGGGTTTCCCATAGTCTTTGCCTATGCCTTCTAAGCAAAAGCTGCCAAAAATTAGGATGGAGGAACTTGCAATGCTGGCAAACAAGAGCCATGCAGTACAGCATATTCAAAACCTTATTCCCATTATTGGGGAGAGGGTTTCCCATAGTCTTTGCCTATGCCTTCCAAGCAAAAGCTGCCAAAAATTAGGACAGAGGAACTTGCAATGCTGGCAACACGGACCACGGTCACCCTGATGGTATAGTGGTGGTAGAGGCTGAGGATAAGGAGAGGAGCAAAATACAGCCGAAATGAGGAAGCGTATTCCCATGTGTGGGTGTGAAGCGGTGCAAGGGAATACACCTCCCAAAATAACACAGTGGATTTGACTTTATGTTACTCTGCTGTCATTTGGTGGTGATGAGAAGTCTGGCCCAATCCAGCCCTTGTTCATTTTGATAAGGGTCAGCTTGTCAGCATTGTCAGTTGACAGGCGAGTACGCTTATCAGTTATAATTCCCCCAACGGCACTAAAAACAGGCTCCGATAACACACTAGCAGCAGGGCAGGCCAGGACCTCCAAGGCGTACAGAGCGAGTTCATTCCAAGTGTGCAGCTTGGATACCCAATAATTAAAAAGCACAGAGGAATCACGGAGGACGCTGGTACAGTCGGCAAGGTACTCCCTCGCCATCTTTTGAAACTTTCCACTCCTTGTGAGAGTACCCCACGCCTCAGGGCCTGTAAGCAGTGTTCCCCTGCCTCTATTAGATTGGAGTTGCGTCTCTCTCGCCTGTAGGCCTTGGTTGGTCAACGAACTGTGACCTCTGCCGCTAGCGCGTTCAGATGGGAATTTTTTTAACAGTTCTGCAGCAAGGGCCTTCTGGTACTGCCACATTTTTGTAGACCTCTCCACCTCAGGAATAAGAGAGTGAAAGTTCTCCTTGTAGCGGGGGTCTAAAAGTGTCACCAACCAGTAATGAGTGTCACCCAACATTTTGACAACGCGAGGGTCACGGTTAAGGCAGCGTAACATAAAGTCAGCCATGCGTGCCAGATGTAACGGGCAAGACTTCCATGTCCTCACCAAGATGATGACTGACCATGCTCTCCTCCTCCTCCTCCCCCCTGTCCTCAGGCCACCCACGCTGAACCGACGGTATGGCAGTTGTACAGGTACTACCGTCTACAGGGCATGATACCAGCTCCTGTTCTTCCTCATCCTCCTTCTCTCCCTCATTGTCCCCCAATGCACGTTGGGATGAGATGAGGCTGGGCTGTGTGTAATCGCCCGTTACGGCTTCTTGATCCATCTCATCATACTCTGACTGCAATGCCTCCTCTTTAATTCTCTGCAGAGAGCGTTGCAAAAGACAGTCAAGTGGGATGCTGACGCTAATGATGGCGTCATCGCCACTCACCATCTTGGTGGACTCCTCAAAGTTTGTCAGGATGGTACATATGTCAGACATCCAGGTCCACTCCTAAGGTCTTATATGTGGAGTCTGACCTGAATATCGACGGCCTTGTTGCAGCTGGTACTCCACAACTGCTCTCTTCTGCTCACAAATCCTTTGCAACATGTGGAGGGTAGAGTTCCAACGTGTTTGGGACTTCACACACCAGTCAGTGTGCCGGAAGTTGCAAACGCTGCTGCAACACAGCAAGGGCGGCGAAGCTGTAGCCGACTTCCGAAAATTAGCTGACAGGCGGCGTACTTTGACGAGTAGATCTGGCAACTCGGGGTACAATTTAAGAAACCGCTGAACCACGAGGTTAAGCACATGAGCCAAGCATGGTAAGTGTGTGATCTCGCCTCGCCTCAGTGCCGCCACCAGGTTACGGCCATTGTCACACACGACCATGCCTGAAAGTAGGTTCAGCGGTCTCAGCCACAGATCTGCCTGCTCTTTCACAGCTGTCCATAACTCACAAGCAGTGTGAGGTTTATCACCTAAGCTTATGAGTTTCAGCACAGCCTGTTGCCGCTTGCCTGAGGCAGTACTGCAGTGCTTCCAGCTTGTAACTGATGTGGTGATATCTGAGATGGAGGCTGAACATGAGGAGGAGGAGGAGGATGATGTGCAGGAGCTGTACACTGTGGGGGCAACTCTGACTGACATAGGGCCCGCAATCCTCGGTGGGGGAGGATGTGTTCTGTCCCAAGGTCCGACTGGGTCCCGGCTTCCACTATGTTTACCTAGTGTGCCGTCAGGGAGATGTACCGTCCCTGGCCACAAGCACTTGTCAACGTGTCCGTTATCAGGTGTACTCTCCCAGTAACTGCGTTGTTGATGGCACGGCAGATGTTTTGGGACACTTGCTTGTGTAGTGCGGGGATGGCACACCGGGCAAAATAGTTTCGGCTGGGGACTGAGTACCGAGGGACGGCCACCGCCATAAGGTTGCAGAAGGATTCTGTCTCCTCCAGCCTAAAAGGCAGTATTTCCAACGCAAGTAGTCGTGAAATGTGCGAATTTAGGACTGTGGCCTCTGGGGCATTGGCTGCGAATTTGCGCTTTCGTTCAAAGGTCTGGGATATGGACAACTGAACGCTGCATGCAATATGGACAGAGGATTGCCTTGCACGCACAACAGGGGGTACTCTTACACGCACAACAGCGGAAGAAGCAGTGGTGACACCCGCTGACACTGGTCGTGGACCCTGCGGTTCGCCCCACAAAGTCGTGTGCTTTGCTGACATGTGCCTGATCATGCTGGTGGTGGTCAGGCTGGTAGAATTGTCACCCCTGCTGATGCTGGCATGGCAGGTGGTACAAATGGCCTTTTTGGGGTTATCAGCAGAGTCTTTAAAAAGTTCCAGACTCTGGAAGACCTACCGGTTGTACTGGCAACGTCCCTCATGTTGGTGTTACGGGGAACTGTTGCCCGCCTTCTGTGTGCTGCCACCACACTGCTTCTTCCTGCCTGTTGGGGTACTCTGCCTCCCTCCCCCTGTGTGCCGCTGGCCTCACTTTGCGTGTCCTCCTGCCACGTTGGGTCAGTTACTAGATCATCCACCACATCCTCCTCTTCCACTTGCACACCACGATCCTCCTCCTCACTTTGTGGCAATTGTGTCTCGTCATCGGCCACCTCTTGTGATAAATTGCCAGCCAGCGTCGCCTTTCTGTGGCCGTGGCTGTTCAAATATTTGGGCATCCCTACATGGGATCTCCTCTTCCACCACTTCAAGCGCAGCAGGCAAGGGGCACAAATATAGAAATGGACCAGTGAACAGCTCTTCAGTGTCCAACTGTGGGATCAGTTGCTGTCTGACGACACTCAGCGTGGTGGGAGGAGGGAGCATCAGGGTGAGGGGGAGTATGCGGTCGAGACTCACAGCTACTAAAACTTGACCGTGTGGAAGACAAACCGGTGGTGCTGGTGCCCAGGTAACTGGAAGTATTATCTGCTATCCAATTAATAACCTGTTCACACTGATCAGTTTGCAATACTGGTGTTGTAGTGTGCTTCCCTAGTAATTCGGTCAAGAAGTGGGAGCGAGAAGATGTGGCTGTTGGTTGTGGCACATTTTCACCTTGGCCACGGCCCTGTCCTCTGCACGCACCATCACCAGAACGTCCAGTTCCATGTCCCTTGCCACGCGCCTTGCCCATTGTAAATGAAGTAAAATAGCTTACACTCGCACTATCAATGGAAAAAGGGTAATAGAAAGGAGATTAGAACCGTGGAAGAGGAAAACCTCCGTTCTATTTCTCTGGCCTACACCCCACTCTTTTAAACAGATATATTGGTGTCTGAACAGTCAGGGAGACACTATTACTGTTTTTTTTATGTTAAAAAGGCCAAAAGCAGGATAATACAGAGATTTGAACCGTGGAACTGCAAAACCACAGTTATAGTTATGTGGCCTACACTACTCTTTTAAACAGATATATTGGTGTCTGAACAGTCACAGACACACTAAATTTTTTTTTGGGGGGGGGGGGCGAATACTAAAAGGTTAATAAGACGCGTATTTGTACAGTCTGACTGAGGAAAAAAAAATACAGGATTTAGATGAAAAAAAAAGGATTTTTCCTGGCCCCTGAGACCGGGGGATAAGTCTAGCAATTTGACCAGCAGGAGCACGCAGGACTGTAATGCACTGTTTGTTGGTATAACCACTGCGTCTCCTATACAGCCTGCCTGCCTGTCTGCCTGATATCTGGGATGGATATTAGTCCTGAGAAGGACTATTTGTTTGATCTGGCAGCCTTTAGA
Source organism: Phyllobates terribilis (assembly GCF_046119375.1). Lineage (NCBI taxonomy): Eukaryota > Metazoa > Chordata > Amphibia > Anura > Dendrobatidae > Phyllobates > Phyllobates terribilis. The sequence continues at coordinate 433,069,032 of NW_027362767.1, read as the reverse complement.
GACCCTACACTAACTATTTCGCACTATATATCTCTCCCTAACTCAGCAGCACTCTCCCTACACTGTCTGATCCCGGGCGACTGTGTCCAGGATGGCGGCGCCCGGTTTTAAATACTCGAGGTGATGCTGTGCGGCCAGCCAATCACTGTAATGCCCGCATTACAGTGACTGGCTGGCAATCCCTGCATGTTCATTGGCTCTGTAAAGAGCGCCAAACCTGCAGGGCGGAGACCCGAGCTCCCGCCCAAGTAACCCGGAAATGCTCGGTGCTCGCCGAGCATCCCGAGTAGCGAGATGCTCGGGCGAGTAACGAACAGTATCGAGCACGCTCGCACAACGCTACTAGTCACCATATCGTCATCTTTTTTTTTTTACTTTTGAAAAAAATCCCAACCCTAATACAACCCTAACGCCAACCCTAATACAACCCCAACCCTAATCCTAGCCCAACCCCAACCCCATCCCTAACCCCAACCCTAGCCCAACCCTAACCCTAGCCCACCCCAAACCCCAACCCAAATACAACCCTAACCCTAGCCCAACCCTAGCCACAACCCTAGCCCAACCTTAACCCCAACTTTAACCCCAACCCTAACCCCAACCCTAGCCCAACCCTAACCCTAGCCCAACACTAACCCCAACCCTAACCCTAATACAACCCTAAGCCTAGAGTTTATTTTTCACGCCGTCCCTCGTACGGTATAAGTGATTAGACGACTTTATTCTTCGGGTCGGTGCGATTTCAGTGATACCAGAATCATGTCTGGTTTTTATGATTGACAGCTGTCACACACTAAAAGACGCATTTTTTTGTAAAATCTAGTTTTTGCATCGCCATATTTTGAGAGCTATAATTTTTCCATATTTTGGCCGACAGAGTCATGTGACAGCTTGTTTTTTGGGGGACGAGTTGACGTTTTTATTGGTGCCATTTTCAGGCACTTGACATTTTTTGATCGCTTTCTATTCCGATTTTTGGGAGGCAGAATAAACAAAAAACAGCAATTCCGGAATTGTTCTTATGGTTTTTTTTTTATGCTGTTCCGCGTGTGGTAAAATTGATAAAGCAGCTTTATTCTTCGTGTCAGTACGTTTACAGCGGTACCACATTTATATCGTATTTCTATGTTTTGGCGTTTTTACACAATAAAAGCTATTTTACAGAAAAAAGAATGTTTGCATCGCTTTATATTGAAAGCTATAACTTTTTTATTTTTCGGCTGATGGAGCGGCTTGTTTTTTGCGGGACAAGATGACGGTTTTCAGTGGTACCATTTTTATTTACATTCGCCTTTTTGATCGCGTGTTATTCCATTTTTTGTTTGGCGGTATGATGATAAAGCATTGTTTTTTGCTTCGCTTTTTTTTTTACCATGTTCCCTAAATGGGGTTAACTAGTGGGACAGTTTATAGGTCAGGTCATTCTGGACGTGGCGATACCAAATATGTGTTCTTTTATTGTTTTTTTCATAATATTTATTGATGGGTACATTATATATTTTTTTTTGGTGGATTTTTTTTAAATATTTTTACATTTTTATTTTTTTTATTTTTTAACACTTTTTGGACTTTTATTCTGTTTCCCACTATGGGACTTTCACTGTTTTTATTCTGATCGCCTGTATAGCACAGGGATGGAGCACCATCCCTGTGCTATAAAGACTGTCAGCGCTGCAGACGCAGAAGATACTTTGGTCATGCACTACGCATGACCAAAATATCTTCCTGCTGTCTGGTGACCCGGATGTTGTCATGATGACATCCGGGAAGCCGCGGCAGACAGCACTGGAGGCCGGGAGAGGAGCTGAGTTTTGCGATCACCTCCCCTTGCCCCCGCAATGCTGCGATCGACTTCGACCGCAGCATTGAGGCGGTTAATGTGCCGGGAGCTGTGCGGGACCGCTCCCTGCACATAGTCACAGTTAATACCCGGTGCTATTAGCTGACACCCGGTGGCGATCTCCTCGCACCGCTTGTGGGAAGGCGCGATGGCCATGTGACCTAATAGTACGTCATTGGTCCAATCGGCCCAGGTCACCATGACGTACTATTAGGTCTGACGCGCCCCCTAGGCCGTGGGGTACTAGGCAGCCGGGCCTCTTACGGATGCCGGTATGGGGAGTATCACGGTGGCTGGCCCGGTCCATGACCCAGGGCGGTCAGTAAAAAGAGGAAGATATTTATAGGGAAATTTGGGGAAAGTTCGTGATGCCACCTGTGGATTGCAGCTAAAGGGGCCGCTGCTGCGGAGCAGTCCTCTGGAGCTGGTGCAGAAGGGATGGTGTGGCTCTCCACAGGTAGAGCTAGCTCCAGGGCAGTGAAGGAAGTGAGAGTTTCGCTGGGCGTTGTAGTGCCGGGAGGGAGGGATGGCGCAGATGAATGAAGGGATGGAGGCAGTGCGGTGCAGTCATCCGAGTTTTTACTCACAGTTCTTATGACAGTTCCACTGGTGCACTGTACAGTTGTCGGCCTCCCACGTCGCGCTGCGTTCACCAGGCAGAGGTTCAGCTCTTCCTCAGGCAGATTAGGAGCACCTGACAGAACCCCACTTTCTCGTGTTCCTAGCTAGACCGTCTTCACGCTGGGTCTTTCTCCCTCCTGCCCTGCACTTCCCCACTCTTAATCCCGCTCGAGTGCTCTGAAGTCCCTCCTGTCTCGTCGGAGTTCCCGGACCTGATTGACCCTCACAGAGATTAGAATGGGGCTTCGGCGACCGACTATATAAGCCAGAAGCCTCCGGTTTTCCCTTCCGGGATGTAGAGTAACACAGCTGGCCCAGGGGCCGGTCCCCTTCTTGCGGCCTACGATCCCTCTGTCTTCTGACAGATACAGGGCGTACGGGTGCCGTCCTGCACTCGCCATACCCCCTAGGATCCTTTCTGTAGAACGGAGCCTACTCCTCTGCTCCCCACCTGGGTCTCTAGGACTGGGCCCTGCTTGTGGAGCAGAGCTCCTAAAGAGCCTCTGCTCCCAGACTGACTTCTCTCACCGACTCCTCTTACTCCACTGCCACCCTAAAATGGCTTTCCATTTTATACCTCCTTCTATAGTGCTCCCCTAAACTGCTTCCTCCACCCACACCCACTACTGGTTCCTCCTACCTCTGGGTTCCCCCCACTCCAGCCAGGGACAGGGCTCAGCATTAAAACACATTGCATCTTGCCCTTCCAGCTGGCCTGGAGCAGTGTAGTGTTGGATGCAGGTGTTGGGGTTTCGGGCAGCACTCTATCCTTACCTGAGAGAAGGGGATACCACACCTCAGGGACGCCACAGGTCACACGTCAGAAAGGAGTTACTTTTAGTGTATTATTGGTTTTAATGATTTGTAATCATGAAAATTATATGTAGATTTATTCATTTCTAAAGCCTGTATGCAATTATCAATCACATCAGTGCCTATCTATTTAAAGCACTCAGCGTGGTATACATTCTGGAATTACCTGAAGAAGGGGACAGATCGTCTCTGAAACACGTTATGTGTTGAATAAATCGACTTCTCTTGCCTAACCTGGTGGTTCCTAACTCAGAGCGTGGCGACCTGTGGATCTCCACCACCCACTATTCATTATCTTTCGCTGTATCCTGGCTCCAGAGCATGATGCCGGAGAGGGCAGAAGGTGCTGCAATGCTCCAGGACCGCAGTCATTTACCGCGTAGTATCAGCTTTGTGTCTGGCATGCACGACTACCAGACGTGAGTGGAATACCTCTCACCCCTCCATCTATATGCTGTGACATTCTTCACATGGCGCGCCTTCTCTTTTTGCTTTATTTTCTCATTTTTCTGTCTGTTTTCATAGAGCTGATGTGACTTGCCAAAAAGCACAGGTTTGTTTCATCTGTCCAAAGGACATTCTCCCAGAAACTTTGGAAAATTCTTGTCTTGCTTTTTTTCTGATTTGCTTTTGACTCGCCCCCAGGGCCGTGGGGTACTCGGCAGCCGGGCCTCTGGATTCCGGTTGGCGGGGAATATCACGGTGGCTGGCCCGGTCCGTGACCCAGGGCGGTCAGTAAAAAGGGGAAGATTATTATAAGGGATTGGAAAGTTCGTGACGCCACCTGTGGTGTCTGGTGAGGATCACAAGCGCTGCAACAGTCCTCTGAGGCAGATGTTAGGGCAGCTTGTGATGGGACGGCTCCCCACAGTTGGAGCAAGCCACAGGGCAGTGTAAGATGGAGTGGTAGTTGCGCTGGGCATTGTAGTGCAGGGAGGGAATGATGGCGCGGACGAAATAACTGGACAGAGGCGGTGCGGTGCAGTCATCCGTGTCTTTATTCACAGTTCTTTAGTTCCACAGGGTGCACTGTCAGATTACAGCCCCCCACGTTGCGCTGCGTTCACCGGGCAGGGGTTCAATCCTTCCTCAGACAGCTTGGTAATACCTGGCAGAACCCCACGTTCTCGTGTTCCTATTTTGACCGACTTCACACTGGTCTTTCTCCCTCCTGCTCTGCGTTGCCCACTCTCAGTCCTGTTCAGGTACTCTGAAGTCCCTCCTGTCTGTCGGAGTTACACAGACTTGCTTGACCCTCAAGGGACTAGAGTACCCCCTGGAATCCACGGAGCCTACTCCCTGCTCCCCTCCGGGGCCTTCAGACTTGGCCCTACTTGTGGAGAAGATCCCCTAATGAGACTCTGCTCCCGGACTGTTCTTTTGAACTGTCCCGAGCTGTTCTTCTGAACTGCTCCCGCTCACTAGACTGCCACCCTAAGATGGCTTCCCTATTTATACTCCTACAAAGTGCTCCCTCTAACTACTTCCTCCACCCACACCCACAACTGGTTCCCCCTACCTTTGGGTTCCCCCCACTCCAGCCAGGGTCAGGGCTCAGCAGCTGCGCTCTGCATGTTGCCCCTCCTGCCGGCCTGGAGTAGTGTAGTGTTGGATGTGTGGCGCCCCTGAGGGTTCAGTCGCCACAGAGATACTGCACCTCACCCCGAGGTGTGGTGTCTCCCTCTCTCAGGTAAGATGGGAGTGTTGCACGGAACCCCAAACACCTGCATCCATCACCACACTGCTCCAGGCCGGCTGGAGGGGCAACATGCAGAGCGCAGCAGCTGAGCCCTGTCCCTGGCTGGAGTGGGGGGAACCCAAAGTTAAGGTGAACCAATAGTGGGTGTGGGTGGAGGAAGCAGATACAGTAACCACTTATACAGTAGATATAAAAGAGAAGCCATTAGAGTGAGGTCAGTTGAGTAGTAGTCGTTTTAGTGAGGGCTGTTCAGAGGAACAGTCCGGGAGCAGAGGCTAATCAGGAGCTCTGCTCCACAAGTTAGGGCCTAGGATAGAGGCCCCGGAAGGGAGCAGGGAGTAGGCTCCATTCTATGGAAAGGATCCCAGGGGGTACGGCGCGTGCAGGATGACACCCGTACGCCCCGCTCCTGCCAGGTGTCAGGAGGGATCGGTTGCTTCATTCTAATCTACAGGGGGTCAGGTTAGTCCCGGATCCGACGTACAGGAAGGACTTCAGCATACCCGAGCGGGATTGAGAGTGGGCAGCGTAGGGCAGAGGAGAGAAGGACCAAGTGTAAAGACGGTCAAAGTAGGAACACGAGAAAGTGGGGTTCCGCTAGGCATTCCTAAGCTGCTTGAAGAAGGATTGAACCCCTGTCCGGTGAACGTGGCATGATGAGGGAGGCATTCACCTGTAAAGAGCACTTGTGAATTGCCTAAGAACTGTAAGTAAAATCTTGGACGACTGCATCGATCGGTCTCTGACCGTTTCTTCACCGGCGCCATTCTTCCTCCCCCGCACTACAACGCCCAGCGCACTATACATCTATTTTACTCTGCCCTGAGGCCCGCTCCGCCTGTGGGGAACTGTACCATCTTTAGCTGCCCTGACATCTGCCTCAGAGGACTATTGCAGCGCTGGTGATCCTCACCAGACACCACAGGTGGCGTCACGAACTCTCTGAACTTTTTACTAATTAGTGATACCCCTTTGTGCACTGACCGCCCTGGGCCAGCCACCGTGATTCCTCCCAAAGAGTGCCCCACGGCCCTGGGGTCGAGTCATTCAATTGGCGTCACGAACAGGATGCGTAACCAACCCGCCATCTGTGGGTATTGTGTGCCTAAAGAAGTGTTTTCTGCTCTGAATGTAGCACCCGCCCCAGAAGAACGGGCGCCATTATGGGCGTGTTAAAGGACAACAAAATGGAGCCTTCCATCTTGGGCCGGGTCCTAGAATGGCGCCAAAAGCAGGCCCTGCCCCTTGGAAGTGTGACTGTCCGCGTAGATGTGTCCGTCAAGGCAGGAAGGCCGTCACAGGGAGTGACCGACAACAAATCGCCATGGGACCGCCCCCAAAAGAGGAGAGGAGGAGGAGAAAAGGAATGGAGACAGGGAGTGGCCTCGACCCGTCTAGCCAGACCGCACCCGGCAGCCGAGATGGAAGGAAGCAAAAACCAAGCCACTGCCTCCGGCCTGCCGCTGCACCAAGCCACCCCCTCCACCATGGAGGAAGATATAGAGAAGCTATCCCCGGAGGATGTGGAGTTTCTCGAGAGCGAGTGGAGCGAGCCCAGCATGCAGAGGTCGCCCGGTGGAAAAGTGAGCTGCTGGAGAAACTAGCCGCCCGCCGGAAAGTGAGACCGGATGCCAGCAGCCGCACACCAGCCCCGGCGGAGTTTACAGGAAACCAGGAGGTCGAGTGGAACACAGGAGCAGGTAGGAGAGAATCCCCAGCCCCGGGCGCTGCCAGTGCCGACCTGATCCTGAGCCTCCTGCCCCAGCCCCCACCATATGCTGCCGCACTCTGGCCGGAACCGATATGCAGCCCGGAATCTCCACCCCCGGGCGCGGAACCTGAAAACCCCGCACCAAGGGCCTTCCCGGAACCCCTGCCTCTAACCGCTGCACCAGAGGGTTCCCCATACGGCGTCCCCCCGGAACGTCTAATCCCGGGCGCCGAAGCTGCGGGCCTGTTGCTGAGAGCCCTCCCGCCACCACCGCCACCGGCGCTGGAGTGGATCTACAGTGCGCCGGTCTTTGACTGGTCCGCCCACTTTGAGGATCAGCAGCCGTGTCCGCTCCTCACAATACCAGCACCCCCGGTTGCCTGCCTCAGCACAGAGGAGTTATGCTGGGACAACCGGGGGTGGATCTGATGGGGCTCTCCTATGAAACAGAGTCTGCCGCCCAGCAGAGGAAGGAATTCTGCCGGCGGGAACTCCGGCAATTAGAGAGGGAGCGACACGCGTGGGAAGTGCACAGTGAGCGCCTGGAGGCCCGTGATAAGGCCGCCAAGGCACAAGTCCGCCAGGCGGAGACAGCCAACCCCAGCCCCCGTGAGGAAGGCCTCATCGTTAAGTTTAACCTCAAGGATGGGTGGGGCTTCATCCGGAGTCCCGAGTTTAACAGGGACATTTTCGTCAACCGACGGGATGTGGAGCCTGAGCTGGAAGAAGGCCATTCCGACCGGAACCTGTATCCGGGAGATCAAGTCACGTTCACCCGGCACCATGGTGAGCGTGGCTGGTATGCCCTGCATGTGCACCACGCCAACAAGGACGCACCGCTGCAGGAAGTCCCTCGTGACCCGGCTAGGTCAGGGAAAAATGAAGAATACCCCAGGAGGGGTCCCCAGTACTAGGCTTAGTACTGGGACTGTGAAACTGAATGTAGTCACCCGTCCGGGTGCAGTGTTACAGTTTGTGTGAAGTTAAAAGTAATGTTTTTTCTAATAGTGTGAGTTTTTCTACCATCACCCGTCAGGGTGTACAGGCTGAGAACTGTGAGCAGTCAGACATTGACATTGTAAAAAGTTTAGCACTTCTTAAAGTTCACCCTTCTGGTTTTATAAGTGCAATCCTTACCTCAGAACAAAAACCCGTTTGGCGCGGCGGAAGACGAGGTCCAGTAACTGGATCATCTATGCCCTGCAGCCACGCCCAGGGCCTACGTTGGGGGTTTGCGGACGGGTCCCTCATGCTGCTACAGTTGCACCCTGGTGCAGGAACTCTATTGAAAATGTTTCATATGAAAAGTGCTTTTATAATCTTTTATAATGTAATGTAACCAGTAACGTTTAGAGAAAATGTGCCTCCCATAAAGGGAAGCAATGTTATGTGTTTATGATCTTATATGCGGATGCATCTTAAAAATTTTGCATGTCATTTATTCTGAGTTTTGCTTTGTTCCAGCCCGCGGACGTGCTGTGTTTCACCGGGGGGAATGTGGCGCTCCTGAGGGTTCAGTCGCCACAGAGGTATTGCACCTCACCCAGAGGTGTGGTGTCACCCTTCTCTCAGGTAAGTAAGGAGTGCTGCATGAAACCCCAAACACCTGCATCCAACACTACACTGCTCCAGGCCGGCTGGATGGGCAAAATGCAATGTATGTTTCTGCTGAGCCCTGTCCTTGGCTGGAGTGGGGGAAACCCAAAGGTAGGGGGAACCAGTAGTGGGTGTGGGTGGAGGAAGCAGATACAGTAACCACTTATACAGTAGATATAAAAGAGAAGCCATTAGAGTGAGGTCAGTCGAGTAGTAGTCGTTTTAGTGAGGACTGTTCAGAGGAACAGTCCGGGAGCAGAGGCTCATCAGGAGCTCTGCTCCACAAGTTAGGGCCTAGGATAGAGGCCCCAGAGGGGAGCAGGGAGTAGGCTCCGTTCTAAGGAAAGGATCCCAGGGGGTACGGCGCGTGCCAAATTTGGAGCCAATTTTTTTTTTTTTTTTTAAAGACCACAATATTAAATGTGCAGTATTTAAAATAGGAGGAAGGTCATGGAAGGTTATTTAAGCCCAGAGCACGAGCATCTTATTAACTGCAAACACAGATTAAAATGATACCTGGGTTGACGAAATCTGTCTTATGGTTCTTGTTTAATCAGTGTAACAGTGCCAACCTTTCACTGCCTGTAGTTTACTTATCAAAATCCTGATGACAGGAGCGCCGCATAAAAGCAGGAATATGCGGCTATTATGCCGCGTGGGAACGTAGCCTAAGGGACTCCATCTTTAATAGAAAAAAAAATCCTCGCTCCGATGTAATCCATGGGTCTTCTGTCTTCAGCTCTGCTACATCTTTGCCATCAGACAAATATGTCTGCTGACAGATGAGCAGGCACAGAATGACGCTGGAGCACTGTTACTGTGTAGTGCCACACTATGTTGCTTTTTTGTCATTTCATGTAGTGTAGAAGTCTTGGGAAAAGTGTGGATTGTGCTCTGGAAGTGATCAGTTATAGCTAACTATGTTATTTTCTGCAGAGATAAGTCCTGCATAGAAGATGTGATATCGGTCTGCGACAGATAAAGAACTTGTGAGTATGTGTATTACCTATACACGCACACTGACACTATATACAGAGCTTCTGTGTATAATGTCACTGGTGATCATTGCATTACCTGTACACTGACACTATATACAGAGCTTCTGTGTATAATGTCACTGGTGATGACTGTATAACCTGTACACTATATACAGAGCTCCTGTGTATAATGTCAGTGGTGATCACTGTATAACCTGTACACTGACCCAATATACAGAACTTTTTTTACATTTGTATTATTTTAGTATTATTTGTCACTATGTGGTGCCATTATGTGCTTTGGTCATGACATGACGATATTTGTCCCTTGTATGTGGTATTATTCGGTCACTATGTGGTGGTAATATGTGGTCTCATGGTGTGTCAGTATTTATACCTTGTATCTGGAAGCATTTGATCACTATGTGGTGGTATTATGTGCTTTGGTCATGGTGTGGCGGTATTTGTGTCTTGTATGTGGCATTATTTGGGCACTATGTGGTGGTAATATGTGATCTGGTCATGGTGTGGTGGTATTTCTGCCTTCTATCTGGTAATATTGGACTTGGTTGGTCATTTGTTTTATCTGATATCAATAAGGGGAAACCTCATTATTTCCAATAGATATTAAATACTTGGATGTTTAACCCCTCCCTGTCTTGTGACTATTACACAGCAGCAGAGATGCCGTTACAGAGGTTCACCAGAGAAAGCAAGTTGGCATTTGGTGAGATTTTCACCTCTGTATTTATAAGACGAAACCAGGAGTGGGTGAGAAATGCATAAAACATTAACTCGGATTGCTCCACTCCAGGTTTTGTCTTACAAATACTGAGGTAAAAATCTCACCAAATACTCAAACTGCCACAATCTTCTGACAGTGCGGATTCCACCAATAAATAAGTGATCCCCTTCCCAACCTGTGCATCGCTCAGAACTTGTTTTCACCAATAAAAACACTTTAATGCAAACTACAGAAATTGTACATCGCAGTTCTGGTGAGCGCACAGTGATGGGCAGGAGCCGCCAATATAATGGGTATAACGGCTAACAGATATCTGCAAATAGCTGGAGGGTGGGCCCGGGTGGGTGGGCCCCTGGAGTTAATTTCCCTCGTGGGCCCCAGACACCCCAGTCCGGCGCTGCCCGTAGGATCTTGTCTGTGTTGTCAGAGGAGAAAAAATATCTTTTTTCCCTTCTTGTGGGGATTCTGAGCAGATCTTGCCTTCCTCATCCTGATCAGAATCAAGGGATTGTATGTCCTCTTCTGAGCTTAGCTCCAGCTCCCATCTTGGTCTCTTAGCACGGGGACCTGGCTGAGATGTCTGTGGGGGAACGAAATTAGAGATTGAAGTTTGCACCTCCTCTCTAATCATGGACCTCATGTCAGATAGAAAAGTAGACTGTTCACCCCTGATGATTTTAGAGGTACACCTCTCACATAGCTGTTTCCCAGGCAATTTTATACTGCAGAGAGCACATCTTCTAGATTTCCCTGAGACCTTGACAGCCCTTTTGGGTGCAGATACTGGTGCAGCAGGGGCGCCCTTGTCCTAGAATTGTAAGAATGGGGAAGATACTAAGTATGCAGGATTTTTAATAGTGAGTAATCTCTTTACCAATTACTCACATGTACCAGGGTCTGCTCTGCAGGGGCATCTGATCGACCAGAATCCAAAAGGAGGAGACAGTTAAGCAAAAGGCATCAATAGGTGGGAAATACAGCTGGGAAGAGCAGAGGCATGGGAAGTGCTTCCATACACCCAAAGTGCTTCAGCCTCGTTTGCTTATCCATTCAAATGCAGCTTTCTCTGTAACGGAGGAATAAACTCTAGCAAAAGGAATGACTGTACTTGTATTTGCAAGAGTTACATGTGCATATAAATAGTTTTGAGGCGTGTAATCCTTCTGACAGATTCCTTTTAAAGGGTACCTGTTCTTTCAGGTGACTAGTCAGAACAGGCTGTCACTATTTCTGGTTATTATATGACTTGAATCGTGTGCTTTCATCAGTTTCCCCTCTGCAGGCTCTATCTCTGATTTTCAGTCCTCTCTGAGCTAGTGGATGGAGATTAGCTACTATGATGTCTATACCGTACACGGATATGATGGATTCTTGCTGCTCTTGCTCTAAGCACAAAGACAGTAGCTACAGAAGCAATGCGGACATAATGTAACACAGGTACTTTAGATGCAGTGACACAGAAGCACAGAGCAGCCAATACAGGGTTAATAAACAGGGAAAGTTTATGATAGCAAGGTGAATCTCCACGCAGGGAGTAACAGGGGGAAATATGGGGAAATAGCAGGTATTAGTCTGTAACTGACAGCTTACAGTTTAACTAGATGTAGCAGAGTCAAACGGGTAACAAACTACAGTTTTTTCACTTAGCTGATTGTATACTCTACAAGGCAGTTGCCAGCTGGTGCTGGTGACGCTGTCTTCAGGCTTCCCCGCCCAAACAATGCTCCGTGTTCTGGCGGCAGCGGGCGGTCTCCGGTTTTACCCGCTGAGCCCCTAGTCCATAACACGGCACTTCACGTGCTCAGCTCCACGGACCCTGCGTCTCTTCTCCATACAGTTAGCTTGACTCCTCCGGTCCACTGCACTCGGATCCCTTGCTCCAAGTCCTGTAGCCAGGAGCCTGGACCCTCTCACACTGCTCTGCTCCGCAGGCCTCAGCTCCGCTTTCCCACGCAAACGTCCTCATCTCTCCCTCTCTCTCGTCACACCAGGAGTCCTTCTGTCACCTGACCTCCCAGCTCTCTCTCGACACACCCCCTGCTTCCCTGTCACATGACTCCTCTGCTTGCAGTCTGTCTTCCCCCTGCAACAAGAGGCACGGCCCCGGCAGTTCCGGACCTTTGCTCTGAAAGCACTTACACCCCGGTCTTCCCCTTACACTCCCGCCCTCCTTTAACTCGCCATTCCACGGGCGAGAGTTCCTTCATCAAATGTTCACATACGGTACCATATGAATGGATCTTGTTCGTAACGTTGAGGAGGCACTCCTGCTGTTGTCCGTTCTGACCGGCGTAACTCAGTTTGACCGATGTGGGGTACAGGGTCACTCGGATTTCCAATCTTCGCCTGTCCAGTGGCTTCAACCGATGTTGTTCCCTCGCCGCCTGCACTGGGGACTGCAGGTAATCGAGTGCTGGGGCTCGGAGGTAGAACAACTCTTCTTCGTCCACATCGTGGCTTGGGGCAACTGTGGCAGGTCCCTCTCTAGAAGCAGGTGATTCTTCTTCATCCTCGTCATCTTTAGACAGACAGGATCGCAGCATACTACGATGAACCACTCTGGCAGGGGCTCCTTCAGCCCCCTCGGGTTGAACTTCATACACAGGTCTTTCAGCGCCAATCCTGCGCTTCACTCGGTGCGAGGTCCGTTCCCACCGCCTACTCAATTTTCCCCGGTGCCGCTCTGCCGATATATATATGTGCGTGTGTATATAATATAATGTGTGTATGTATATAATGTGTGTGTGTATATATCTATATATATATCTATATATACACAGGTCATTTTCATTTTCTCAGATTTTTCTCTTTCTAGGTATATTTTTGAGTAAAATGTACATTGTTGTTTTATTCTATAAGCTACTGACAATGTCTCCAAAATTCAAAGCGAAAAATTTTGTATTTATTTGCAGCAAATGAGAAATCGGCAAATCTCGCTCAACACTTTTCTTTCCACCTCCTTTGGCATGGCTACAAGTTATCTTTTCATTCAAATTCCTTTTGGGCCGTTCCTAGCACTTGTTTTGTCCCATTGCTGGAGGATTGTGAAGAGCACCGCAGTGTTTCTTATACTTTCCCTGGTTACATAAGATTTGGTTCCGGTGATCACCTAATCAGAAGCACATTAAGGAGAAGGAGGTGGACGGTGGGTGGAAATCAGCTGACGCTGGAATGGAACGGCCGTCAGACATGGAGAGATGGGGATTGCTAGAAAACTGTGCAGTGGTCTCTTCATTTTTGCCAGAACTATATGTATGTATAGTGTGTGTGTATAATGTGTGTGTGTGTATAGTGTGTGTGTGTATGTATAGTGTGTGTGTGTGTGTATGTATAGTGTGTGTATGTGTGTATGTATAGTGTGTGTGTGTGTATGTATAGTGTGTGTGTGTGTATGTATAGTGTGTGTGTGTATGTATAGTGTGTGTGTGTATGTATAGTGTGTGTGTGTATATATAGTGTGTGTGTGTGTGTGTGTATGTATAGTGTGTGTGTGTGTGTATGTATAGTGTGTGTGTGTATGTATAGTGTGTGTGTGTGTGTATGTATAGTGTGTGTGTGTGTATGTATAGTGTGTGTGTATGTATAGTGTGTGTGTGTGTGTGTATGTATAGTGTGTGTGTGTATGTATAGTGTGTGTGTGTGTATGTATAGTGTGTGTGTGTATGTGTATAGTGTGTGTGTGTGTATGTATAGTGTGTGTGGGTGTGTGTATGAATAGTGTGTGTGTGTGTGCATAGTGTGGGTGTGTGTGTGTGTGTATGTATAGTGTGTGTGTGTGTGTATGTATAGTGTGTGTGTATGTATTGTGTGTGTGTGTATGTATAGTGTGTGTGTATGTATAGTGTGTGTGTATGTAGTGTGTGTGTATGTATAGTGTGTGTGTGTATGTATAGTGTGTGTGTATGTATAGTGTGTGTGTATGTATAGTGTGTGTGTATGTATAGTGTGTGTGTGTATGTATAGTGTCTGTGTGTGTGTATGTATAGTGTGTGTGTGTATGTATAGTGTGTGTGTATAATGTGTGTGTGCATGTATAGTGTGTGTGTGTATAATGTGTGTATGTATAGTGTGTGTGTGTATGTATAGTGTCTGTGTGTGTGTGTGTATGTATAGTGTGTGTGTATGTGTAGTGTGTGTGTATGTATAGTGTCTGTGTGTGTGTGTGTATGTATAGTGTGTGTGTGTGTATGTATAGTGTGTGTGTGTGCATGTATAGTGTGTGTGTGTGTGTATGTATAGTGTGTGTGTATGTATAGTGTGTATGTATAGTGTGTGTGTATGTATAGTGTGTGTGTGTATGTATAGTGTGTGTGTATGTATAGTGTGTGCGTGTATGTATAGTGTGTGTGTTTGTATGTATAGTGTGTGTGTGTATGTATAGTGTGTGTGTATGTATAGTGTGTGTGTGTGTGTATGTATAGTGTGTGTATGTATAGTGTGTGTATGTATAGTGTGTGTATGTATAGTGTGTGTGTGTGTATAATTTGTGTGTGTGTATTTTTTTTTTAAGTTAAAAACAAGTAAAATGCATGTGGCATCAATATCAAGACTCCAGATATAAGGGCCTATTCACACTGAATTTTGCAATGCATTCATCTCCCCTTTCCAGGCTTCTATCTAAATACCTGAAAAATGGCATTCAGATGTACCTTGACATAGCCATTGATTTGAACAAAGGTAAACCGAGGCTAAAGTCTGAATCTTCAGGCTCCATTTGCTCTGCTTTCAGATGTCTCATTTCAGACAGCACAATCCTGAATTTCAGGGATTCAGTTGTAAGCCTTGTGTAAAGACCTGAATGCAGCGCTGAATGTAGTGTGAATAGGTCCTTACATCCTACACCACCTCAGGGGATTGTTGTTATGGAGTATTGCCCCTGGGTGGCCGCAGTTATGACCACCACCAGGGCTCGCGGTCCCCCACCCTAGCTTTGGTATTCTGAGGAGCTGGTATAATGAATATCTGAGAAGAGCCCTAGAGAAGCAAGAACATTGGACAACCAAGAGGTGGTGGCCTCAAGTCAGGTGTAGTGTTCAACAGGGCGAGACTTTCTACCTTGTATCTATTGTGTATGGGGATCGTGGTTGTGGGGGGCTTCATGTGTCCAGTAACCATAGTGGATGCCCATTCCTAAACTAATGAAGGATTCCTGTGGACCTATTGAGCTAATAGAACCCGCAGTCAAATCAATGTCCCAAATTATCCACATGGTGAATGAATAACTAATATGGAGTTAGGTAATGCACCCGGAGCATGATGCTTCGCACTTGTCTTTGGTTTGCTGCTGATTGCAGGAGGTTTATGGACTAGTTGATGTGCGGCCCCACAACATGTCGTCTATAGTAGATACCAACCCCATCATCTTTTTTTCAACCTTTGTATGTGAGGACCCTGCACACGACTGCTCCCATTTCCATACTTTTTCCATTAATAGCCGGTCATAATAGAGTAAACCAGAGATGGGGGTCGTCCATTTCAGGTGTTGTAGGTGGTCTCAGTCTTCCGAAATCCCTTTAAAGAGAACCTGTCACTTTCCATAACGATGTAATTTTTTCCCTGGTGTAAATGCCCCTGTTCTGGATACGGCGTTGCTTTTCTCGTCTTCCTGCCCCTCTGTCCCTCTTCCCTGGATGTAAATCATCTTTTTAGCCAAGTGGACTAAGAGTGGGATATATCAACCAATTCGTCTCCCCCCACCTGTCAGACAGATCTGTGTACATCTCCTCAGATGGATGCCAGCTCTGCAGGGAATTATTTGATATAAAGAGGTTGTCCGGCGCCACTCACATCTGCATTGGTGGTGAGCGACACTGATGACATTGCTCTGGGAGAAACAAAACAGGACGTGTACTTTATTAAAGGGAATCTGTCAGCAGATTTTTGCTACTTAATCTGAGAGCTGCATGATGTAGAGCAAGATATCCTGATTCCAGGGATGTGTCACTTATTAGGCTGTGTGTTGTAGTTTCAATACAATCCATGTTTTATCACCAGGAGATGATCACTGCCTGACTAGGTCTCAGGTACAGGCCAGTCAGGCTAATCTGTGTAACCTCGCCCTCACCACTGATTTGCAGTTTGTACACAGGAATCTGCCAGCGTGGGCGGGGTTACACAGGGCTTAACATTCTGAGCACTGCTTCATTTACAACAGAGAAAGCAGGGATTCTATCAAAACTGCACCAAGCAGTCTAGTAAGTGATACATCGCTGGAATCAGGCTCTCTGCCCCTACATCATGCTGATCTCGGATTACGTAGCAAAACCTTCTGACAGATCCCCTTTAACTGGAATTGTGTATCTATCCTATCCTATTGCAATAACTAAAGATGCAAGTCGGAAACGCATTTGCGGTTAAACATTATTCTGGTTAGGTTCCTGACCTATGGTGATGTTTTTATATATTTTTTGCTACAAATAAACTTACAAGATTTTTAACCCTATCCTGACCCTGTAACACGATTTTCTTCGTTCTAATAAATAGGTGGAAAATTTGGCACAAATCCCTCCAAGTATCTGCTTTCCTCCCTATAGCCAGCCTTGGTAAATGGGCTATTGTGGTCATTTCTGAGTGAGGCCCTAGTTTTGTCTTGGGGCCCATGGCTACTTATTGCACCCTGTGACACCTATTTAGCCATTTTCCCGGGTTTCCTGCATTCTGCTTTGCTGTGATCTGGTCATCAGTCTTTCAGGTAGTGTGTTTTATAGGACCAATACAATATAAGTGCCCCCATCACAGAGACCGACCCCCAAAACACTGGTGATGTCACTTGGGCTGGAGTTATCTGTCACCTGCTCTATGTACAGGAGCATCTCACAAAACTACAAGATCATCAAAAAATTACTTTATTTCAGTTCTTCAATACAAAAAGTGAAGCTCCTATATTATATAGAGTCATTACACACAGAGGGATCTATTATATAGAGTCATTACACACAGAGGGATCTATTATATAGAGTCATTACACACAGAGGGATCTATTATATAGAGTCATTACACACAGAGGGATCTATTATATAGAGTCATTACACACAGAGGGATCTATTATATAGAGTCATTACACACAGAGGGATCTATTATATAGAGTCATTACACACAGAGGGATCTATTATATAGAGTCATTACACACAGAGGGATCTATTATATAGAGTCATTACACACAGAGGGATCTATTATATAGAGTCATTACACACAAAGGGATCTATTATATAGAGTCATTACACACAGAGGGATCTATTATATAGAGTCATTACACACAGAGGGATCTATTATATAGAGTCATTACACACAAAGGGATCTATTATATAGAGTAATTACACACAGAGGGATCTATTATATAGAGTCATTACACACAGAGGGATCTATTATATAGAGTCATTACACACAGTGATCTATTATATAGAGTCATTACACACAGAGAGATCTATTATACAGAGTCATTACACACAGAGGGATCTATTATATAGAGTCATTACACACAGAGGGATCTATTATATAGAGTCATTACACACAGAGGGATCTATTATATAGAGTCATTACACACAGAGAGATCTATTATACAGAGTCATTACACACAGAGGGATCTATTATATAGAGTCATTACACACAGAGGGATCTATTTCACGTGTTTATTTCTGTTAATCTTGATGATTATGGCTTACAGCCAATGAAAATACAAAAGTCATTATCTCCGTAAATTAGAATACTTTATAACAGCTTGAAAAATTATTTTAAAATCTGAAATGTTGTCCTACTGAAATGTCTGTTCTGTAAATGCCCTCAATACTTGGTCGGGCTCCTTGTGCATCAATTACTGCATCAATGCGGCAATGTGGCATGGATGGATCAGCCTGTGGCCCTGCTGAGGGGTTATGGAAGCCCAGGTGGCTTTGATAGCAGCCTTCAGCTCGTCTGCATTGTTGGGTCTGGGGTCTCTCATCTTCCTCTTGACAATACCCCAGAGATTCTCTGACCAATCAAGCACAGTGATACTGTTGTGTGTAAACCAGGTATTGGTACTTTTGGCCGTGTGGACAGGGGCCAAGTCCGGCTGGAGAATGACATTTCCATCTCCAAAAGTTTGTCGGCAGAGGGAAGCATGAAGTGCTGTAAAATGTCCTGGTAGACGGCTGCACTGACTTTGGTCTTGATAAAACACATTGGACCTACACCAGCAGATGACATGGCCCCCAAACCATCACTGATGGTGGAAACTTCACACTAGACCTCAAGCAGCTAAACCTCTGGACCTTGATTTCCAAATGAAAATTGGAACTCTGGGACCTTGTGGAGTGTGTCAATGACTGCCTTCTGGACATCTGTCAAGTCAGCAGTCTTCCCCATGATCGTGGAGCCTACTGAAACAGACTAAGGGACCTTTTTAAATGCTTAGGAAGCCTTTGCAGGTGTTTTTTGTTAATTATTTAAGTTTACTGAGATAATGACTTTTTTGTGTTTTCATTGGCTGTAAGCCATAACCATCAACATTAACAGAAATAAACACTTGAAATAGATCACCCTGTGCGTAATGACTCTATATAATTTATGACTTTCACTTTTTGTATTGAAGAACTGAAATTAACTTTTTTAATGATATTCTAATTTTGTGAGATGCACCTGTATATAGCACCCTCTATACTCCCTGGTCCTGCAGCAGCTGTCATCATGTATACAGCAGATGAGACAGACACTTTATTATATGCCGGATCAGCCAAGTCTGGTTCTAGCTCTGGAATATTGAGCGTCAGCGTTCACTCTCATCATTGTCTCTGTAGGGTAAAGTGCACACAAATAAAACACACAACACAATATATTATTATTATTTTTTTTATTGGAACAGCAATAAGCCACATTGTAATAAAAATATTACTGGCCCTTTAATAAATTAAAGTTCACAATGACTCTCAGGTCAGGCCCGATAGAGACTACAGAACTTGCTGCGGATAGTGCAGACCTGATGAGAGCCACTGGAACCAAAGATCCAGAGGAAGGCGAAGAAAACCCCCTAGGGGGGAAAAAAATTCCTTCCTGACCCCAGTTCTGGCGATCGGATATCTCCCTGGATCTTGTCTCGCCTGCTGCATATTGCTGTATATCTGTACGTCATGGGCGGACATAGCCAGAAGAGGGCCCCTCTATCAGAACAGTATATGTAGCCTGTGTCTGAACTGTTGGGTGGGCTGCTTCGGGCCTGGCCCCGTGTCTGGACTGTTGGGCCGCCCGCCTCGGGCCTGGCTTTGTGTCTGGACTGAGGGACTTCCTGCCTCGAGTCTGGACTGTTGGACCTACCGCTTCGGGTCTAGACAGTTGGGCCGCCCGCCTCGGGTCTGGACAGTTGCCCCTCTATCAGTATATTGGCATAGCTCATCATAATGCACAATTCACTTGATTAGGAGGTGGTGGTGGCCCCTTTACATCTTGGGTCCCTGTGCGACTGCACAGGTTGCACCAAATGGCCGCCCTCCTCGGGTCTGGCCCCATGTCTGGACTGTTGGGCCACCAGACTCGGGTCTGGACTGTTGGGCCGCCCGACTCGGGTCTGGACTGTTGGGCCGCCTGACTCGGGTCTAGACTGTTGGGCCGCCCGACTCGGGTCCGGACTGTTGGGCTGCCCGACTCGGGTCTGGACTGTTGGGCCCGCCCTCCCAGTGTCCTAACTGTGGGGCCAGCCCGCCCCATGTCCGGACTGTGTGGCCCGTCCGCCCTGTGTCCGGACTTTGGGGCCGCCTGCCCCAGGTCTAGCCCCAGGTCTGGACTGTGGGGCCGGCTGCCCCGGGACTAGCCCCATGTCTGGACTGTGGGGCCCGTCCACCCCGTGTCCGGACTGTTTGGCCGCCTGCTCCGAGTCTAGCCCCAGGTCTGGACTGTGGGGCCCGCCACCCGCCCCGGGTCCGGACTGTGGCGCCTGCCCACCCTATGTCCAGACTGTGGCCGCCCCGTGTCCGTACTGTGGGGCCCGTCCACCCCATGTCCAGACTGTTGGGCCGCCTACCCCGGGTCTAGCCACAGGTCTGGACTGTGGGGCCCCCCGCCCGCCCCGGGTCCAGACTGTGGCACCTGCCCACCCTATATCCAGACTGTGGCCGCTCCGTGTCTGGACTGTGGGGCCCGTCCACCCCGTGTCCGGACTGTGGGGCCGCATGCCCGGGTCTAGCCCCAGATCTGGACAGTGGGGACCCCCGCCCGCCCCAGTTCCGGACTGTGGGGCCCCCCGCCCGCCCCGGGCCTGGACTGTTGGGCAGGCTGCGCCCCGCCCGCCCCGGGTCCGGACTGTGGCGCCTGCCCACCCTATGTCCAGACTGTGGCCGCCCCGTGTCTGGACTGTGGGGCCCGTCCAGCCCGTCTCCGGACTGTGGGGCCGCCTGCCCCGGGTCTAGCCCCAGGTCTGGACTGTGGGGCCCCCCGCTCCAGTTCCGGACTGTGGGGCCCCCCGCCTGCCCCGGGTCCGGACTGTGGCGTCCGCCCGCCCTATGTCCGGACAGTGGCCGCCCCGTGTCCGGACTGTGGGGCCCGTCCACCCCGTGTCCGGACTGTGTGGCCGCCTGCCGCCCCGGATCTAGCCCCAGGTCTGGACTGTGGGGCCACATGCCCACCCCGGTTCCAGACAGTGGGGCCCCCCGCCCGCCCCGGGTCCAGAATGTGGCGCCTGCCCGCCCTATATCCGGACTGTGGCCGCCCCGTGTCCGGACTGTGGGTCCCATCCTCCCCATGTCCGGACTGTGGGGCCGCCTGCCCCGGGTCTATCCCCGAGCCTGAACTGTGGGGCCCGTCCGCCCTAGGTCCAGACTGTAGCCGCCCGTAACCGGACTGTGAGGCCCGTCCACCCCGTGTCCGGACTGTGGGCCGCCTGCCCCGAGTCTAGCCCCAGGTCTCGACTGTGGGGCCCCCCGCCCGCCCAGGGTCCGGACTGTGGCGCCTGCCAACCCTATGTCCAGATTGTGGCCGCCCCATGTCCGGACAGTGGGGCCCGTCCACCCCGTGTCCGGACTGTGGGGCCGCCTGCCCCGGGTCTAGCCCCAGGTCTGGACTATTGGGCTCCCCGCCTGCCCCGGTTCCGGACTGTGGGGCCCCCCGCCCGCCCCGGGTCCGGACTGTGGCGCCTGCCCGCACTATGTCCGGACTAAGGCCGCCCGTATCCGGACTGTAGGGCCCGTCCACACTGTGTCCGGACTGTGGTCCGCCTCCCCGAGTCTAGCCCCAGGTCTGGACTGTGGGGCAACCCGCCCGCCCCGGGTCCGGACTGTGGCCCCTGCCCACCTTATGTCCAGACTGTGGCCGCCCCGTGTAAGGACTGTGGGGCCCGTCCACCCTGTGTCCGGACTGTGGGGCCGCCTGCGACTGGTCTAGTCCCAGGTCTGGACTGTTGGGCCCCCCGCCCTATGTCCGGACTGTGGCCGCCCGTATACGGACTGTGGGGGCCGTCCGCCCCGTGTCTGGACTATGGGGCCCCCCGCCCGCCCCGGTCCAAACGGTGGGGACCCCTCCCGCCCGAGTCCGGACTGTGGGGCCCCCCCCGCCCGCCCCGGGCCTGGACTGTGGGGCCGTCTGCCCCCGGGTCTAGCCCCGAGCCTGGACTGTGGGTTCCGCCCGCCCTATGTCCAGACTGTGGCCGCCCCGTGTCCGGACTGTGGGGCCCATCCACCCCATGTCCGGACTGTGGGGCCCCCGGCCCCGGGTCTAGCCCCGGTTCCGGGTTGTGGGGCCCCTCGCCCATCCCGGGTCCGGACTATGGCGCCTGCCCGCCCTATGTCTGGACTGTGGCCGCCCCGTATCTGGACAGTGGGTCCCGTCCGTCCCGTGTCCGGACTGTGGGGCCGCCTGCCCCGGGTCTAGCCCCGAGCAGGGACTGTGGGGCCCGCCCTGTGTCTTGACTGTGGCCGCCCCGTGTCCGGACTGTGGGGCCCGTCCACCCCGTGTCCGGACTGTGGGGGCACCTGCCCTGGGTCTAGCCCCAGGTCTGGACTGTGGGGCCCCCCGCCTCTCCCGATTCCGAACTGTGGGGCCACCGCCCACCCTGGGTCCGGACTGTGGCGCTTGCCCGCCCTATGTCCGGAGTGTGGCCGCCCCATGTCCGGACTGTGGGGCCCGTTCGCCCCGTGTCCGGACTGTGGGCCGCCTGCCCCGGGTATAGCCCCAGGTCTGGACAGTGGGGACCCTCGCCCGCCCCGGGTCCAGACTGTGGGGCCCCCCGCCCGCCCCGGGCCTGGACTGTTGGGCCGGCTGCCCCCGGGTCTAGCCCAGAGCCTGGACTGTGGGGTCCGCCCACCCTATGTCCAGACTGCGACCGCCCCGTGTCCGGACTTTTGGGGCCCGTACACCCCATGTCCGGACTGTGGAGCCACCTGCCACGAGTCTAGCCCCAGGTCTAGACT
This sequence comes from Phyllobates terribilis, assembly GCF_046119375.1. Classification (NCBI taxonomy): domain Eukaryota; kingdom Metazoa; phylum Chordata; class Amphibia; order Anura; family Dendrobatidae; genus Phyllobates; species Phyllobates terribilis. The sequence continues at coordinate 433,046,659 of NW_027362767.1, read as the reverse complement.
GTGGGGCCCCCCGCCTGCCCCGGGTCCGGACTGTGGCACCTGCCCACCCTATGTCCAGACTGTGGCCGCCCCGTGTCCGGACTGTGGGGCCCGTCCACCCCGAGTCCGGACTGTGGGGCCGCCTGCCCGGGTCTAGCCCCAGGTCTGGACTGTGGGGCCACCTGCCCGCCCCGGTTCCGGACTGTGGGGCCACCCAACCGCCCCGGGTCCGGACTGTGGCGCCTACACGCCCTATGTCCGGATTGTGACCGCCCCGTGTCCGGACTGTGGGGCCCGTCCACCCCGTGTCCGGACTGTGGGGCCGCCTGCCCTGGGTCTAGCCCCGGGTCCGGACTGTGACGCCTGCCCGCCCTATGTTCAGACTGTGGCCGCCCCTTGTCCAGACTGTGGGGCCTGTCTGCCCCGTGTCCGGACTGTGGGGCCGCCTGCCCTGGGTCTAGCCCCGGGTCTGGACTGTGGAGCCTGCCAGCCCTATGTCCAGACTGTGGCCGCCCCGTGTCCGGACTGTGGGGCCCGTGCGTCCCGTGTCCGGACTGTCGGACTGCCTCCCCCGGGTCCAGCCCCGAGCCTGGACTGTGGGGTCCGCCCGCCCTATGTCCGGACTGTGGCCGTCCGTATACGGACTGTGGGGCCCGTCCGCCCCGTGTCCGGACTGTGGGGCCACCTGCCCTGGGTATAGCCCCAGGGTCTGGACTATGGGGCCCCCCGCCCGCCCCGGTCCAAACGGTGGGGACCCCTCCCGCCCGGGTCCGGACTGTGGGCCCCCCCCAAGCCCGCCCCGGGCCTGGACTGTGGGGCCGGCTGCCCCCGGGTCTAGCCCCGAGCCTGGACTGTGGGTTCCGCCCACCCTATGTCCAGACTGTGGCCGCCCCGTGTCCGGACTGTGGGGCCCATCCACCCCATGTCCGGACTGTGGGGCCCCCGGCCCCGGGTCTAGCCCCGGTTCCGGGTTGTGGGGCCCCCCGCCCGTCCCGGGTCCGGACTATGGCGCCTGCCCGCCCTATGTCTGGACTGTGGCCGCCCCGTATCTGGACAGTCGGTCCCGTCCGTCCCGTGTCCGGACTGTGGGGCCGCCTGCCCCGGGTCTAGCCCCGAGCAGGGAATGTGGGGCCCGCCCGCCTTATGTCTTGACTGTGGCCGCCCCGTGTACGGACTGTGGGGCCCGTCCACCCCGTGTCCGGACTGTGGGGCCACCTGCCCTGGGTCTAGCCCCAGGTCTGGACTGTGGGGCCCCCCGCCGGTCCCGGTTCCGAACTGTGGGGCCACCGCCCACCCTGGGTCCGGACTGTGGGGCCTGCCCGCCCTATGTCCGGAGTGTGGCCGCCCCATGTCCGGACTGTTGGGCCCGTTCGCCCCGTGTCCGGACTGTGGGTCCCCTGCCCCGGGTATAGCCCCAGGTCTGGACAGTGGGGACCCTCGCCCGCCCCGGGTCCAGACTGTGGGGCCCCCCGCCCGCCCCGGGCCTGGACTGTTGGGCCGGCTGCCCCCGGGTCTAGCCCAGAGCCTGGACTGTGGGGTCAGCCCACCCTATGTCCAGACTGTGACCGCCCCGTGTCCGGACTTTTGGGGCCCGTACACCCCATGTCCGGACTGTGGGGCCGCCTGCCACGAGTCTAGCCCCAGGTCTAGACTGTGGGGCCCCCCGCCTGCCCCGGGTCCGGACTGTGGCACCTGCCCACCCTATGTCCAGACTGTGGCCGCCCCGTATTCGGACTGTGGGGCCCGTCCACCCCGAGTCCGGACTGTGGGGCCACCCGCCGGCTCCGGTTCTGGACTGTGGGGCCCCCCGACCGCCCCGGGTCCGGTGTGTCGCCTGCCTGCCCTATGTCCAGACTGTGGTCGCTCCGTGTCCGGACTGTGGGGCCCGTCCAGCCCGTGTCCACAATGTGGGGCTGCCTGCCCCGGGTCTAGCCTAGGGTCCGGACTGTGGCGCCTGCCCGTCCTATGTCCGGACTGTTGCCGCCATGTGTCCGGACTGTGGGGCCCGTCCGCCCTGTGTCCAGAGTGTGGGGCCACCTGCCCTAGGTCTAGTGCCGAGCCTGGACTGTGGGGCCCGCCCTATGTCCGGACTGTGGCCGCCCGTATCCGGACTGTGGGGCCCGTCCGTCCCGTGTCCGGACTGTTTGGCCGCCTGCCCCGAGTCTAGCCCCGGGTCTGGACAGTGGGGACCCCCGCCCGCCCCGGGTCCAGACTGTGGGGCCCCCCGCCCGCCCCGGGCCTGGATTGTTGGGCCGGCTGCCCCCCGTCCGCCCCGGGTCCGGACTGTGGCGCCTGCCCACCCTATGTCCAGACAGTGGCCGCACCGTGTCCGGACTGTGGGGCACGTCCACCCCGTGTCCGGACTGTGAGGCCGCCTGCCCCGGGTCTAGCCCCAGGTCTGGACGGTGGGGCCCCCCGCCCGCCCCGGTTCCGTACTGTGGGGCCCCCCGCCTGCCCCGGGTCCGGAATGTGGCGCCTGCCCGCCCTATGTCTGGACTGTGGCCGCCCCGAGTCCGGACTGTGGGGCCCGTCCACCCCGTGTCTGGACTGTGGGGCCGCCTGCCCCGGGTCTTCTCCATGTCTGGACAGTGGGGACCCTCGCCCGCCCCGGATCCAGACTGTAAGGCCCCCCGCCCGCCCCGGGCCTGGACTGTTGGGCCGGCTGCCCCCGGGTTTTGCCCCGAGCCTGGACTGTGGGGTCCGCCCACCCTATGTCCAGACTGTGGCCGCCCCGTGTCCGGACTGTGGGGCCCGTCCACCCCGTGTCCGGACTGTGTGGCCGCCTGCCATGAGTCTAGCCCTAGGTCTAGACTGTGGGGCCCCTCGCCTGCCCTGGACTGTGGCGCCTGCACACCCTATGTCCAGACTGTGGCCGCCCCGTGTCCGGACTGTGGGGCCCGTCCACCCCTTGTCCGGACTATGGGGCCACCTGCCACGAGTCTAGCCCCAGGTAAAACTGTGGGGCCCCCGGCCACCCCGGGTCTGGACTGTGGCGCCTGCCCACCCCATGTCCAAACTGCGGCCGCCCCGTGTCCGGACTGTGGGGCCCGTCCACCCCGTGTGTCCGGACTGTGGGGCTGCCTGCCCCAGGTCTAGCCCCGGGTCCGGACTGTGGCGCCTGCCCGTCCTGTTTCCGGACTGTGGCCGCCCCGTGTCCAGACTGTGGGGCCCGTCCGCCCCGTGTCCGGACTGTGGGGCCGCCTGCCCCGGGTCTAGCCCCGAGCCTGGACTGTGGGTCCCGCCCGCCCTATGTCCGGACTGTGGGGCCCGTCCACCCCGTGTCCGGACTGTGGGCCGCCTGCCCCGAGTCTAGCCCTAGGTCTGGACAGTGGGGAAACCCGCCCGCCCCGGGTCCAGACTGTGATGCCCCCCGCCCGCCCTGGGCCTGGACTGTTGGGCCGGCTGCCCCAGGGTCTAGCCCCGAGCCTGGACTGTGGGGTTCGCCAACCCTGTGTCCAGACTGTGGCCGCCCCGTGTCCGGACTGTGGGGTCCGTCCACCCCGTGTCCGGACTGTGGGGCCGCCTGCCCCAGGTCTAGCCCCGTGTCTTGACCGTGGGGCCCCCCGCCCGCCCCGGATGTGGACTGTGGGGCCACCTGCCCTATGTCCGGACTGTGGCCGCCCCGTGTCCGGACTGTGGGGCCCGTCCACCCCGTGTCCGGACTGTGGGGCTGCCTGCCACGAGTCTAGCCCCTGGTAAAACTGTGGGGCCCCCGGCCGCCCCGGGTCTGGACTGTGGCGCCTGCCCACCCTATGTCCAAACTGTGGCCGCCCCGTGTCCGGAGTTTGGGGCCCGTCCACCCCGGGTCCGGACTGTGGGGCCGCCTGCCCGGGTCTAGCCCCAGGTCTGGCCTGTGGGGCCCCCCGAAGGCCCCGCTTCTGGACTGTGGGGCCACCCGCCCTGTGTCCAGACTGTGGCCGCCCCGTGTCCGGACGTTGGGGCCCGTCCACCCCGTGTCCGGACTGTGGGGACGCCTGCCACGAGTCTAGCCCCAGATAAAACTGTGGGGCCCCCGGCCGCCCCGGGTCCGGACTGTGGCGCCTGCCCACCCTATGTCCAAACTGTGGCCACCCCGTGTCCGGACTGAGGGGCCCGTCCACCCCGAGTCCGGACTGTGGGGCCGCCTGCCCGGGTCTAGCCCCAGGTCTGGACTGTGGGGCCACCCGCCCGCCCCGGTTCCGGACTGTGGCACCTGCCCACCCTATGTCCAGACTGTGGCCGCTCCGTGTCTGGACTGTGGGGCCCGTCCACCCCGTGTCCGGACTGTGGGGCCGCATGCCCGGGTCTAGCCCCAGATCTGGACAGTGGGGACCCCCGCCCGCCCCTGTTCCGGACTGTGGGGGCCCCCGCCCGCCCCGGGACTGGACTGTTGGGCCGGCTGCCCCCCGCCCGCCCCGGGTCCGGACTGTGGCGCCTGCCCACCCTTTGTCCAGACTGTGGCCGCCCCGTGTCTGGACTGTGGGGCCCGTCCACCCCGTCTCCGGACTGTGGGGCCTCCTGCCTCGAGTCTAGCCCCAGGACTGGACTGTGGGGCCCCCCGCCCCAGTTCCGGACTGTCGGGCCCCCCGCCTGCCCCGGGTCCGGACTGTGGCGCCCGCCCGCCCTATGTCCGGACAGTGGCCGCCCCATGTCCGGACTGTGGGGCCCGTCCACCCCGTGTCCGGACTGTGTGGCCGCCTGCCGCCCCGGGTCTAGCCCCAGGTCTGGACTGTGGGGCCACATGCCCACCCCGGTTCCAGACAGTGGGGCCCCCCGCCCGCCCCGGGTCCAGAGTGTGGCGCCTGCCCGCCCTATATCCGGACTGTGGCCGCCCCGTGTCCGAACTGTGGGTCCCATCCTCCCCATGTCCGGACTGTGGGGCCGCCTGCCCCGGGTCTATCCCCGAGCCTGAACTGTGGGGCCCGTCCGCCCTAGGTCCAGACTGTAGCCGCCCGTAACCGGACTGTGAGGCCCGTCTACCCCGTGTCCGGACTGTGGGCCGCCTGCCCCGGGTCTAGCCCCAGGTCTGGACTATTGGGCTCCCCGCCCGCCCCGGTTCCGGACTGTGGGGCACCCCGCCCGCCCCGGGTCCGGACTGTGGCGCCTGCCCGCACTATGTCCGGACTAAGACCGCCCGTATCCGGACTGTAGGGCCCGTCCACACTGTGTCCGGACTGTGGTCCACCTGCCCCGAGTCTAGCCCCAGGTCTGGACTGTGGGGCAACCCGCCCGCCCCGGGTCCGGACTGTGGCCCCTGCCCACCTTATGTCCAGACTGTGGCCGCCCCGTGTAAGGACTGTGGGGCCCGTCCACCCTGTGTCCGGACTGTGGGGCCGCCTGCGACTGGTCTAGCCCCAGGTCTGGACTGTTGGGCCCCCCGCCCTATGTCCAGACTGTGGCCGCCCGTATACGGACTGTGGGGCCCGTCCGTCCCGTGTCTGGACTATGGGGCCCCCCGCCCGCCCCGGTCCAAACGGTGGGGACCCCTCCCGCCCGGGTCCGGACTGTGGGGCCCCCCCCGCCCGCCCCGGGCCTGGACTGTGGGGCCGGCTGCTCCCGGGTCTAGCCCCGAGCCTGGACTGTGGGTTCCGCCCGCCCTATGTCCAGACTGTGGCCGCCCCGTGTCCGGACTGTGGGGCCCCCGGCCCCGGGTCTAGCCCCGGTTCCGGGTTGTGGGGCCCCCCGCCCGTCCCGGGTCCGGACTATGGCGCCTACCCGCCCTATGTCTGGACTGTGGCCGCCCCGTATCTGGACAGTGGGTCCCGTCCGTCCCGTGTCCGGACTGTGGGGCCGCCTGCCCCGGGTCTAGCCCCGAGCAGGGACTGTGGGGCCCGCCCGCCCTATGTCTTGACTGTGGCCGCCCCGTGTCCGGACTGTGGGGCCCGTCCACCCTGTGTCCGGACTGTGGGGCCACCTGCCCTGGGTCTAGCCCCAGGTCTGGACTGTGGGGCCCCCCGCCTGTCCCGGTTCCGAACTGTGGGGCCACCGCCCACCCTGGGTCCGGACTGTGGCGCTTGCCCGCCCTATGTCCGGAGTGTGGCCGCCCCATGTCCGGACTGTGGGGACCGTTCGCCCCGTGTCCGGACTGTGGGCCGCCTGCCCCGGGTATAGCCCCAGGTCTGGACAGTGGGGACCCTCGCCGGCCCCGGGTCCAGACTGTGGGGCCCCCCGCCCGCCCCGGGCCTGGACTGTTGGGCCGGCTGCCCCCGGGTCTAGCCCAGAGCCTGGACTGTGGGGTCCGCCCACCCTATGTCCAGACTGTGACCGCCCCGTGTCCGGACTTTTGGGGCCCGTACACCCCATGTCCGGACTGTGGGGCCGCCTGCCACGAGTCTAGCCCCAGGTCTAGACTGTGGGGCCCCCCGCCTGCCCCGGGTCCGGACTGTGGCACCTGCCCACCCTATGTCAAGACTGTGGCCGCCCCGTGTCCGGACTGTGGGGCCCGTCCACCCCGAGTCCGGACTGTGGGGCCGCCTGCCCGGGTCTAGCCCCAGGTCTGGACTGTGGGGCCACCTGCCCGCCCCGGTTCCGGACTGTGGGGCCCCCCAACCGCCCCGGGTCCGGATTGTGGCGCCTACCCGCCCTATGTACGGATTGTGACCGCCCCGTGTCCGGACTGTGGGGCCCGTCCACCCCGTGTCCGGACTGTGGGGCCGCCTGCCCTGGGTCTAGCCCCGGGTCCGGACTGTGGCGCCTGCCCGCCCTATGTTCGGACTGTGGCCGCCCTTTGTCCGGACTGTGGGGCCTGTCTGCCCCGTGTCCAGACTGTGGGGCTGCCTGCCCCGGGTCTAGCCCCGGGTCTGGACTGTTGCGCCTGCCAGCCCTATGTCCAGACTGTGGCCGCCCCGTGTCCGGACTGTGGGGCCCGTGCGTCCCGTGTCCGGACTGTGGGGCTGCCTGCCCCGGGTCCAGCCCCGAGCCTGGACTGTGGGGTCCGCCCGCCCTATGTCCGGACTGTGGCCGTCCGTATACGGACTGTGGGGCCCGTCCGCCCGGTGTCCGGACTATGGGGCCACCTGCCCTGGGTATAGCCCCAGGGTCAGGACTATGGGGCCCCCCGCCCGCCCCGATCCAAACGGTGGGGACCCCTCCCGCCCGGGTCCGGACTGTGGGGCCCCCCCCCGCCCGCCCCGGGCCTGGACTGTGGGGCCGGCTGCCCCCGGGTCTAGCCTCGAGCCTGGACTGTGGGGCCCGCCCTATGTCCGGACTGTGGCCGTCCGTATACGGACTGTGGGGCCCGTCCGCCCAGTGTCCGGACTGTGGGGCCACCTGCCCTGGGTATAGCCCCCGGGTCCGGACTGTGGGGCCCCCCCCCGCCCGCCCCGGGCCTGGACTGTGGGGCCGGCTGCCCCGGGGTCTAGCCCCGAGCCTGGACTGTGGGTTCCGCCCGCCCTATGTCCAGACTGTGGCCGCCCCGTGTCCGGACTGTGGGGCCCATCCACCCCATGTCCGGACTGTGGGGCCCCCGGCCCCGGGTCTAGCCCCGGTTCCGGGTTGTGGGGCCCCCCGCCCGTCCCGGGTCCGGACTATGGCGCCTACCCGCCCTATGTCTGGACTGTGGCCGCCCCGTATCTGGACAGTGGGTCCCGTCCGTCCCGTGTCCGGACTGTGGGGCCGCCTGCCCCGGGTCTAGCCCCGAGCAGGGACTGTGGGGCCCGCCCTGTGTCTTGACTGTGGCCGCCCCGTGTCCGGACTGTGGGGCCCGTCCACCCCGTGTCCGGACTGTGGGGGCACCTGCCCTGGGTCTAGCCCCAGGTCTGGACTGTGGGGCCCCCCGCCTCTCCCGATTAAGAACTGTGGGGCCACCGCCCACCCTGGGTCCGGACTGTGGCGCTTGCCCGCCCTATGTCCGGAGTGTGGCCGCCCCATGTCCGGACTGTGGGGCCCGTTCGCCCCGTGTCCGGACTGTGGGCCGCCTGCCCCGGGTATAGCCCCAGGTCTGGACAGTGGGGACCCTCGCCCGCCCCGGGTCCAGACTGTGGGGCCCCCCGCCCGCCCCGGGCCTGGACTGTTGGGCCGGCTGCCCCCGGGTCTAGCCCAGAGCCTGGACTGTGGGGTCCGCCCACCCTATGTCCAGACTGTGACCGCCCCGTGTCCGGACTTTTGGGGCCCGTACACCCCATGTCCGGACTGTGGAGCCACCTGCCACGAGTCTAGCCCCAGGTCTAGACTGTGGGGCCCCCCGCCTGCCCCGGGTCCGGACTGTGGCACCTGCCCACCCTATGTCCAGACTGTGGCCGCCCCGTGTCCGGATTGTGGGGCCCGTCCACCCCGAGTCCGGACTGTGGGGCCGCCTGCCCGGGTCTAGCCCCAGGTCTGGACTGTGGGGCCACCTGCCCGCCCCGGTTCCGGACTGTGGGGCCCCCCAACCGCCCCGGGTCCGGACTGTGGCGCCTACCCGCCCTATGTCCGGATTGTGACTGCCCCGTGTCCGGACTGTGGGGCCCGTCCACCCCGTGTCCGGACTGTGGGGCCGCCTGCCCTGGGTCTAGCCCCGGGTCCGGACTGTGACGCCTGCCCGCCCTATGTTCGGACTGTGGCCGCCCCTTGTCCAGACTGTGGGGCCTGTCTGCCCCGTGTCCAGACTGTGGGGCTGCCTGCCCCGGGTCTAGCCCCGGTTCTGGACTGTGGAGCATGCCAGCCCTATGTCCAGACTGTGGCCGCCCCGTGTCCGGACTGTGGGGCCCGTGCGTCCCGTGTCCGGACTGTCGGACTGCCTGCCCCGGGTCCAGCCCCGAGCCTGGACTGTGGGGTCCGCCCGCCCTATGTCCGGACTGTGGCCGTCCGTATACGGACTGTGGGGCCCGTCCGCCCCGTGTTCGGACTGTGGGGCCACCTGCCCTGGGTAAAGCCCCAGGGTCTGGACTATGGGGCCCCCCGCCCGCCCCGGTCCAAACGGTGGGGACCCCTCCCGCCCGGGTCCGGACTGTGGGCCCCCCCCAAGCCCGCCCCGGGCCTGGACTGTGGGGCCGGCTGCCCCCGGGTCTAGCCCCGAGCCTGGACTGTGGGTTCCGCCCACCCTATGTCCAGACTGTGGCCGCCCCGTGTCCGGACTGTGGGGCCCATCCACCCCATGTCCGGACTGTGGGGCCCCCGGCCCCGGGTCTAGCCCCGGTTCCGGGTTGTGGGGCCCCCCGCCCGTCCCGGGTCCGGACTATGGCGCCTGCCCGCCCTATGTCTGGACTGTGGCCGCCCCGTATCTGGACAGTGGGTCCCGTCCGTCCCGTGTCCGGACTGTGGGGCCGCCTGCCCCGGGTCTAGCCCCGAGCAGGGACTGTGGGGCCCGCCCGCCCTGTGTCTTGACTGTGGCCGCCCCGTGTACGGACTGTGGGGCCCGTCCACCCCGTGTCCGGACTGTGGGGCCACCTGCCCTGGGGCTAGCCCCAGGTCTGGACTGTGGGGCCCCCCGCCGGTCCCGGTTCCGAACTGTGGGGCCACCGCCCACCCTGGGTCCGGACTGTGGCGCCTGCCCGCCCTTTGTCCGGAGTGTGGCCGCCCCATGTCCGGACTGTGGGGCCCGTTCGCCCCGTGTCCGGACTGTGGGCCCCCTGCCCCGGGTATAGCCCCAGGTCTGGACAGTGGGGACCCTCGCCCGCCCCGGGTCCAGACTGTGGGGCCCCCCGCCCGCCCCGGGCCTTGACTGTTGGGCCGGCTGCCCCCGGGTCTAGCCCAGAGCCTGGACTGTGGGGTCCGCCCACCCTATGTCCAGACTGTGACCGCCCCGTGTCCGGACTTTTGGGGCCCGTACACCCCATGTCCGGACTGTGGGGCCGCCTGCCACGAGTCTAGCCCCAGGTCTAGACTGTGGGGCCCCCCGCCTGCCCCGGGTCCGGACTGTGGCACCTGCCCACCCTATGTCCAGACTGTGGCTGCCCCGTGTTCGGACTGTGGGGCCCGTCCACCCCGAGTCCGGACTGTGGGGCCACCCGCCGGCTCCGGTTCTGGACTGTGGGGCCCCCCGACCGCCCCGGGTCCGGTGTGGCGCCTGCCTGCCCTATGTCCAGACGGTGGTCGCTCCGTGTCCGGACTGTGGGGCCCGTCCAGCCCGTGTCCACAATGTGGGGCTGCCTGCCCCGGGTCTAGCCTAGGGTCCGGACTGTGGCGCCTGCCCGTCCTATGTCCGGACTGTTGCCGCCATGTGTCCGGACTGTGGGGCCCGTCCGCCCTGTGTCCAGAGTGTGGGGCCACCTGCCCTGGGTCTAGTGCCGAGCCTGGACTGTGGGGCCCGCCCTATGTCCGGACTGTGGCCGCCCGTATCCGGACTGTGGGGCCCGTCCGTCCCGTGTCCGGACTGTTTGGCCGCCTGCCCCGAGTCTAGCCCCGGGTCTGGACAGTGGGGACCCCCGCCCGCCCCGGGTCCAGACTGTGGGGCCCCCCGCCCGTCCCGGGCCTGGATTGTTGGGCCGGCTGCCCCCCGTCCGCCCCGGGTCCGGACTGTGGCGCCTGCCCACCCTATGTCCAGACTGTGGCCGCACCGTGTCCGGACTGTGGGGCACGTCCACCCCGTGTCCGGACTGTGGGGCCGCCTGCCCCGGGTCTAGCCCCAGGTCTGGAAGGTGGGGCCCCCCGCCCGCCCCGGTTCCGGACTGTGGGGCCCCCCGCCTGCCCCGGGTCCGGAATGTGGCGCCTGCCCGCCCTATGTCTGGACTGTGGCCGCCCCGAGTCCGGACTGTGGGGCCCGTCCACCCCGTGTCTGGACTGTGGGGCCGCCTGCCCCGGGTCTACTCCATGTCTGGACAGTGGGGACCCTCGCCCGCCCCGGGTCCAGACTGTAAGGCCCCCCGCCCGCCCCGGGCCTGGACTGTTGGGCCGGCTGCCCCCGGGTTTTGCCCCGAGCCTGGACTGTGGGGTCCGCCCACCCTATGTCCAGACTGTGGCCGCCCCGTGTCCGGACTGTGGGGCCCGTCCACCCCGTGTCCGGACTGTGTGGCCGCCTGCCATGAGTCTAGCCCCAGGTCTAGACTGTGGGGCCCCCCGCCCGCCCCGGACTGTGGCGCCTGCCCACCCTATGTCCAGACTGTAGCCGCCCCGTGTCCGGACTGTGGGGCCCGTCCACCCCGTGTCCGGACTGTGGGGCCACCTGCCATGAGTCTAGCCCCAGGTAAAACTGTGGGGCCCCCGGCCACCCTGGGTCTGGACTGTGGCGCCTGCCCACCCCATGTCCAAACTGTGGCCGCCCCGTGTCCGGACTGTGGGGCCCGTCCACCCCGTGTGTCCGGACTGTGGGGCTGCCTGCCCCAGGTCTAGCCCCGGGTCCGGACTGTGGCGCCTGCCCGTCCTGTTTCCGGACTGTGGCCGCCCCGTGTCCGGACTGTGGGGCCCGTCCGCCCCGTGTCCGGACTGTGGGGCCGCCTGCCCCGGGTATAGCCCCGAGCCTGGACTGTGGGTCCCGCCCGCCCTATGTCCGGACTGTGGGGCCCGTCCACCCCGTGTCCGGACTGTGGGCCGCCTGCCCCGAGTCTAGCCCTAGGTCTGGATAGTGGGGAAACCCGCCCACCCCGGGTCCAGACTGTGATGCCCCCCGCCCGCCCCGGGCCTGGACTGTTGGGCCGGCTGCCCCAGGGTCTAGCCCCGAGCCTGGACTGTGGGGTTCGCCCACCCTGTGTCCAGACTGTGGCCGCCCCGTGTCCGGACTGTGGGGCCCGTCCACCCCGTGTCCGGACTGTGGGGCCGCCTGCCCCAGGTCTAGCCCCGTGTCTAGACCGTGGGGCCCCCCGCCCGCCCCGGATGTGGACTGTGGGGCCACCTGCCCTATGTCCGGACTGTGGCCGCCCCGTGTCCGGACTGTGGGGCCCGTCCACCCCGTGTCCGGACTGTGGGGCCGCCTGCCACGAGTCTAGCCCCTGGTAAAACTGTGGGGCCCCCGGCCGCCCCGGGTCTGGACTGTGGCGCCTTCCCACCCTATGTCCAAACTGTGGCCGCCCCGTGTCCGGAGTTTGGGGCCCGTCCACCCCGGGTCCGGACTGTGGGGCCGCCTGCCCGGGTCTAGCCCCAGGTCTGGCCTGTGGGGCCCCCCGAAGGCCCCGCTTCTGGACTGTATGGCCACCCGCCCTGTGTCCAGACTGTGGCCGCCCCGTGTCCGGACTTTGGGGCCCGTCCACCCCGTGTCCGGACTGTGGGGACGCCTGCCACGAGTCTAGCCCCAGATAAAACTGTGGGGCCCCCGGCCGCCTCGGGTCCGGACTGTGGCGCCTGCCCACCCTATGTCCAAACTGTGGCCGCCCCGTGTCCGGACTGAGGGGCCCGTCCACCCCGAGTCCGGACTGTGGGGCCGCCTGCCCGGGTCTAGCCCCAGGTCTGGACTGTGGGGCCACCCGCCCGCCCCGGTTCCGGACTGTGGCACCTGCCCACCCTATGTCCAGACTGTGGCCGCTCCGTGTCTAGACTGTGGGGCCCGTTCACCCCGTGTCCGGACTGTGGGGCCGCATGCCCGGGTCTAGCCCCAGATCTGGACAGTGGGGACCCCCGCCCGCCCCGGGACTGGACTGTTGGGCCGGCTGCCCCCCGCCCGCCCCGGGTCCGGACTGTGGCGCCTGCCCACCCTTTGTCCAGACTGTGGCCGCCCCGTGTCTGGACTGTGGGGCCCGTCCACCCCGTCTCCGGACTGTGGGGCCTCCTGCCTCGAGTCTAGCCCCAGGTCTGGACTGTGGGGCCCCCCGCCCCAGTTCCGGACTGTCGGGCCCCCCGCCTGCCCCGGGTCCGGACTGTGGCGCCCGCCCGCCCTATGTCCGGACAGTGGCCGCCCCGTGTCCGGACTGTGGGGCCCGTCCACCCCGTGTCCGGACTGTGTGGCCGCCTGCCGCCCCGGGTCTAGCCCCAGGTCTGGACTGTGGGGCCACATGCCCACCCCGGTTCCAGACAGTGGGGCCCCCCGCCCGCCCCGGGTCCAGAGTGTGGCGCCTGCCCGCCCTATATCCGGACTGTGGCCGCCCCGTGTCCGGACTGTGGGTCCCATCCTCCCCATGTCCGGACTGTGGGGCCGCCTGCCCCGGGTCTATCCCCGAGCCTGAACTGTGGGGCCCGTCCGCCCTAGGTCCAGACTGTAGCCGCCCGTAACCGGACTGTGAGGCCCGTCCACCCCGTGTCCGGACTGTGGGCCGCCTGCCCCGGGTCTAGCCCCAGGTCTGGACTATTGGGCTCCCCGCTCGCCCCGGTTCCGGACTGTGGGGCCCCCCGCCCGCCCCGGGTCCGGACTGTGGCGCCTGCCCGCACTATGTCCGGACTAAGACCGCCCGTATCCGGACTGTAGGGCCCGTCCACACTGTGTCCGGACTGTGGTCCACCTGCCCCGAGTCTAGCCCCAGGTCTGGACTGTGGGGCAACCCGCCCGCCCCGGGTCCGGACTGTGGCCCCTGCCCACCTTATGTCCAGACTGTGGCCGCCCCGTGTAAGGACTGTGGGGCCCGTCCACCCTGTGTCCGGACTGTGGGGCCGCCTGCGACTGGTCTAGCCCCAGGTCTGGACTGTTGGGCCCCCCGCCCTATGTCCAGACTGTGGCCGCCCGTATACGGACTGTGGGGCCCGTCCGTCCCGTGTCTGGACTATGGGGCCCCCGCCCGCCCCGGTCCAAACGGTGGGGACCCCTCCCGCCCGGGTCCGGACTGTGGGGCCCCCCCCGCCCGCCCCGGGCCTGGACTGTGGGGCCGGCTGCTCCCGGGTCTAGCCCCGAGCCTGGACTGTGGGTTCCGCCCGCCCTATGTCCAGACTGTGGCCGACCCGTGTCCGGACTGTGGGGCCCATCCACCCCATGTCCGGACTGTGGGGCCCCCGGCCCCGGGTCTAGCCCCGGTTCCGGGTTGTGGGGCCCCCCGCCCGTCCCGAGTCCGGACTATGGCGCCTGCCCGCCCTATGTCTGGACTGTGGCCGCCCCGTATCTGGACAGTGGGTACCGTCCGTCCCGGGTCCGGACTGTGGGGCCGCCTGCCCCGGGTCTAGCCCCGAGCAGGGACTGTGGGGCCCGCCCGCCCTATGTCTTAACTGTGGCCGCCCCGTGTCCGGACTGTGGGGCCCGTCCACCCCGTGTCCGGACTGTGGGGCCACCTGCCCTGGGTCTAGCCCCAGGTCTGGACTGTGGGGCCCCCCGCCTGTCCCGGTTCCGAACTGTGGGGCCACCGCCCACCCTGGGTCCGGACTGTGGCGCCTGCCCGCCCTATGTCCGGATTTTGGCCGCCCCATGTCCGGACTGTGGGGCCCGTTCGCCCCGTGTCCGGACTGTGGGCCGCCTGCCCCGGGTATAGCCCCAGGTCTGGACAGTGGGGACCCTCGCCCGCCCCGGGTCCAGACTGTGGGGCCCCCGCCCGCCCCGGGCCTGGACTGTCGGGCCGGCTGCCCCCGGGTCTAGCCCAGAGCCTGGACTGTGGGGTCCGCCCACCCTATGTCCAGACTGTGACAGCCCCGTGTCCGGACTTTTGGGGCCCGTACACCCCATGTCCGGACTGTGGGGCCGCCTGCCACGAGTCTAGCCCCAGGTCTAGACTGTGGGGCCCCCCGCCTGCCCCGGGTCTGGACTGTGGCACCTGCCCACCCTATGTCCAGACTGTGGCCGCCCCGTGTCCGGACTGTGGGGCCCGTCCACCCCGAGTCCGGACTGTGGGGCCGCCTGCCCGGATCTAGCCCCAGGTATGGACTGTGGGGCCACCTGCCCGCCCCGGTTCCGGACTGTGGGGCCCCCCAACCGCCCCGGATCCGGACTGTGGCGCCTTCCCCCCCTATGTCCGGATTGTGACCGCCCCGTGTCCGGACTGTGGGGCCCGTCCACCCCGTGTCCGGACTGTGGGGCCGCCTGCCCCGGGTCTAGCCCCGGGTCCGGACTGTGGCGCCTGCCCGCCCTATGTTCGGACTGTGGCCGCCCCTTGTCCGGACTGTGGGGCCTGTCTGCCCCGTGTCCAGACTGTGGGGCTGCCTGCCCCGGGTCTAGCCCCGGGTCTGGACTGTGGCGCCTGCCAGCCCTATGTCCAGACTGTGGCCGCCCCGTGACCGGACTGTGGGGCCCGTGTCCGGACTGTGGGGCTGCCTGCCCCGGGTCCAGCCCCGAGCCTGGACTGTGGGGTCCGCCCGCCCTATGTCCGGACTGTGGCCGTCCGTGTCCGGACTGTGGGGCCCGTCCACCCCATGTCCGGACTGTGGGGCCGCCTGCCCCAGGTCTAGCCCCAGGTATGGACAGTGGGGACCACCGCCCGCCCCGGGTCCAGACTGTGGGGCCCCCCACCCGCCCTGGGCCTGGACTGTTGGGCCGGCTGCCCCCCGTCTGCCCCGGGTCCGGACTGTAGAGCCTGCCCAACCTATGTCCAGACTGTGGCCGCCCCGTGTCCGGACTGTGGGGCCCGTCCACCCCGTGTCCGGACTGTGGGGCTGCCTGCCCCGGGTCTAGCCCCACATCTGGACTGTGGGGCCCCCCGCCCGCCGCGGTTCCAGACTGTGGGGCCCCACGCCGGCCCCGGGTCCGGACTGTGGCGCCTGCCCGCCCTATGTCCGGACTGTGGCCGCCCCGTGTCCAGACTGTGGGGCCGGTCCGCCCCATGTCCGGACTGTGGGGCCGCCTGCCCTGGGTCTAGCCCCGGGTCTGGACTGTGGCGCCTGCCCGCCCTATGTCCGGACTGTGGCCGTCCCGTGTCCGGACTGTGGGCCCCGTCCGCCCCGTGTCCGGACTGTGGGGCAGCCTGCCCCGGGTCTAGCCCCGAGCCTGGACTGTGGGGCCTGCCCGCCCTATGTCCGGACTGTGTCCACCCGTATCCGGACTGTGGGTCCCGTCCACCCCGAGTCCGGACTGTGGGGCCGCCTGCCCCGGGTCTAGCCCCAGGTCCGGACTGTGGGGCCCCCCGTCCGCCCCGGTTCCGGACTGTGGGGCCCCCCGCCTGCCCCGGGTCCGGACTGTGGCGCCTGCCCGCCCTATGTCTGGACTGTGGCCGCCCCGTGTCCGGACTGTGGGGCCCGTCCACCCCGTGTCCGGACTGTGGGGCCGCCTGCCACGGGTCTAGCCCCACATCTGGACAATAGGGACCCCCACCCGTCCCGGGTCCAGACTGTGGGGCTCCCCGCCCGCCCCCGGCCTGGACTGTTGGGCCGGCTGCCCCCGGGTCTAGCCCCATGTCCGGACTGTGGGGCCCGTTCGCCCCGTGTCCGGACTGTGGGCCGCCTGCCCCGGGTATAGCCCCAGGTCTGGACAGTGGGGACCCTCGCCCGCCCCGGGTCCAGACTGTGGGGCCCCCGCCCGCCCCGGGCCTGGACTGTCGGGCCGGCTGCCCCCGGGTCTAGCCCAGAGCCTGGACTGTGGGGTCCGCCCACCCTATGTCCAGACTGTGACAGCCCCGTGTCCGGACTTTTGGGGCCCGTACACCCCATGTCCGGACTGTGGGGCCGCCTGCCACGAGTCTAGCCCCAGGTCTAGACTGTGGGGCCCCCCGCCTGCCCCGGGTCTGGACTGTGGCACCTGCCCACCCTATGTCCAGACTGTGGCCGCCCCGTGTCCGGACTGTGGGGCCCGTCCACCCCGAGTCCGGACTGTGGGGCCGCCTGCCCGGATCTAGCCCCAGGTATGGACTGTGGGGCCACCTGCCCGCCCCGGTTCCGGACTGTGGGGCCCCCCAACCGCCCCGGATCCGGACTGTGGCGCCTTCCCCCCCTATGTCCGGATTGTGACCGCCCCGTGTCCGGACTGTGGGGCCCGTCCACCCCGTGTCCGGACTGTGGGGCCGCCTGCCCCGGGTCTAGCCCCGGGTCCGGACTGTGGCGCCTGCCCGCCCTATGTTCGGACTGTGGCCGCCCCTTGTCCGGACTGTGGGGCCTGTCTGCCCCGTGTCCAGACTGTGGGGCTGCCTGCCCCGGGTCTAGCCCCGGGTCTGGACTGTGGCGCCTGCCAGCCCTATGTCCAGACTGTGGCCGCCCCGTGACCGGACTGTGGGGCCCGTGTCCGGACTGTGGGGCTGCCTGCCCCGGGTCCAGCCCCGAGCCTGGACTGTGGGGTCCGCCCGCCCTATGTCCGGACTGTGGCCGTCCGTGTCCGGACTGTGGGGCCCGTCCACCCCATGTCCGGACTGTGGGGCCGCCTGCCCCAGGTCTAGCCCCAGGTATGGACAGTGGGGACCACCGCCCGCCCCGGGTCCAGACTGTGGGGCCCCCCACCCGCCCTGGGCCTGGACTGTTGGGCCGGCTGCCCCCCGTCTGCCCCGGGTCCGGACTGTAGAGCCTGCCCAACCTATGTCCAGACTGTGGCCGCCCCGTGTCCGGACTGTGGGGCCCGTCCACCCCGTGTCCGGACTGTGGGGCTGCCTGCCCCGGGTCTAGCCCCACATCTGGACTGTGGGGCCCCCCGCCCGCCGCGGTTCCAGACTGTGGGGCCCCACGCCGGCCCCGGGTCCGGACTGTGGCGCCTGCCCGCCCTATGTCCGGACTGTGGCCGCCCCGTGTCCAGACTGTGGGGCCGGTCCGCCCCATGTCCGGACTGTGGGGCCGCCTGCCCTGGGTCTAGCCCCGGGTCTGGACTGTGGCGCCTGCCCGCCCTATGTCCGGACTGTGGCCGTCCCGTGTCCGGACTGTGGGCCCCGTCCGCCCCGTGTCCGGACTGTGGGGCAGCCTGCCCCGGGTCTAGCCCCGAGCCTGGACTGTGGGGCCTGCCCGCCCTATGTCCGGACTGTGTCCACCCGTATCCGGACTGTGGGTCCCGTCCACCCCGAGTCCGGACTGTGGGGCCGCCTGCCCCGGGTCTAGCCCCAGGTCCGGACTGTGGGGCCCCCCGTCCGCCCCGGTTCCGGACTGTGGGGCCCCCCGCCTGCCCCGGGTCCGGACTGTGGCGCCTGCCCGCCCTATGTCTGGACTGTGGCCGCCCCGTGTCCGGACTGTGGGGCCCGTCCACCCCGTGTCCGGACTGTGGGGCCGCCTGCCACGGGTCTAGCCCCACATCTGGACAATAGGGACCCCCACCCGTCCCGGGTCCAGACTGTGGGGCTCCCCGCCCGCCCCCGGCCTGGACTGTTGGGCCGGCTGCCCCCGGGTCTAGCCCCTAGCCTGGACTGTGGGGTCCGACCACCCTTTGTCCAGACTGTGGCCGCCCCGTGTCCGGACTGTGGGGCCCGTCCACCCCGTGTCCGGACTGTGGAGCCGCCTGACCCGGGTCTCACCCCAGGTCTGGACTGTGGGGCCCCCCGCCCGCCCCGGTTCCTGACTCTGGGGGACCCCGCCCGCCCCGAGTCCAGACTGTGGCGCCTGCCCGCCCTATGTCCGTACTGTGGCCGCCCAGTGTCCGGTCTGTGGGGCCCGTCCACCCCGTGTCCGGACTGTGGGGCCGCCTGCCCCGGATCTAGCCCCAGATCTGGACTGTGGGGCCCGTCCACCCCGTGTCCGGACTGTGGGGCCGCCTGCCCTGGGTCTAGCCCCAGGTCTGGACTATGGGGCCCCCCGTCCGCCCCGGTTCCTGACTGTGGGCCCCCCCGCCCGCCCCGGGTCCGGACTGTGGCACCTGCCCGCCCTATGTCCGGACTGTGGCCGCCCCGTGTCCAGACTGTGGGGCCCATCCGCCCCGTGTCCGGACCATGGGGCCGCCTGCCCTGGGTCTAGCCCCAGATCTGGACTGTGGGGCCCGCCCGCCCGGTTGTCCAGACTGTGGGGCCTCTCCGCCCCGTGTCCGGACTGTGGGGCCGCCTGCCCCGGGTCCGGACTGTGGTGCCTGCCCGCCCTATGTCCGGACTGTGGCCGCCCCGTGTCCGGACTGTGGGGCCCATCCGCCCCGTGTCCGGACCATGGGGCCACCTGCCCTGGGTCTAGCCCCAGATCTGGACTGTGGGGCCTGCCCGCCCGGTTGTCCAGACTGTGGGGCTCGCCCGCCCCGTTGTCCGGACTGTGGGGCCCGCCCGCCCCGTTGTCCGGACTGTGGGGCCCGGCTGCCCCGGGTCCGGACTGTGGGGCCCGCCCGCCTTGTGTCTGGACTGTGGGGCCCGCCTGCCCCGTTGTCCGGACTGTGGGGCCCGCCCACCCCGGGTCCGGACTGTGAGGCTCGCCCGCGCCGGGCCACTTTCAGTGGTATGTAGAGCTCCAGGCCCATGGCTTTTGCCTGATTAGCCAGCCGATTGTGGTTTGTAGGCTTGTTTTCTTTACTGTCTCAATGCTTCATTAACTAGCAATACTGCTGATATTGGTAAGAATGACTTGCGGGTGATACCGGCTGTCTGTGGTGATCCTATCAAACAACAAGGAGGGGCCTTAATAAAGTACAGTCCAGAGGGTAGCTGGTGAGTCCAACACATTTCCAGTCCATCCCTCATACTTAGATGTTAAAGGCAGACCTGTTCAATATGCTGTCCATGTCCCAGTTTGGCCTCTTGTTGGTAGGAGGTGTAAATGGTTGCTTTAAACAGAATGAAGCTATTTTAAGTCTGGTGTCTCAGAATGGACTGGTCGACATTTTACTTAGCAAAATATTTAGGTCCCAGTTATCCTTCTAGTTGAAGTTGGTCATGGTTGTGATTATTAGGGGAGTAACGACTGCGGTCGCAGCAAGTCACAAATTCCCTGCGGATCAGGGGCCCACCGACGCCAGCAGAACCTTTAATTAGATGTGCGTCCTCCTACGCACATCCAGTTGAAGTGTATTGCTGCGGACATACCCATTGGGTCCTTTAGCGACAATGCATGCTGCCAGCCAATCATAGGCCAGCAGATGACGGGGCGCATGGCAGTAACGTCATGCACTCCCGTCGCAGGCCGAAGTCAGCTGCCTGCTTCACAACAGGACTTGCGGAGCGGGAGCGAAGGGAAGGTGGGTAGAGTATTTAAATATTTATTTTAAATAAGTTGCCATACTACTATATATGACTATGAGGTGCTTTATACTACTATATATGACTATGAGGTGCTTTATACTACTATATATGACTATGAGGTGCTTTATACTACTATATATGACTATGAGGTGCTTTATACTACTATATATGACTACGGAGTGCATTATACTTCTATATGACTATGGGGTATATTATACTAGTGTATATGAATATGGGGTATACTATACTAATATATATGGCTATAAGGGTGCATTATACTGCTATATATGACTATGATGTACATTATACTGCTATATATGACTATGGGGGTACATTATACTGCTGTATATGACTGAAGTGCAATATAGTGCTACATATGACTATAGGGTGCATTTTACTACTATTTATGACTATGGTTGTGCATTATACTACTATTTATGACTATGGAGGTGCATTACACTACTATATATGACTATGGGGGTTGTATTATACTACTACGGATGACTATGAGGGTTGTATTATACTACTACGGATGACTATTGGGGTTCATTATACTACTATGGATGACTATAGGGGTGCATTATACTTCTGTATATGACTATGAAGGTATATTATACTACTATATATGACTATTTGGGTGCATTATACTACTATATATGACTATAGGGGTGCATTATACTGATATGATAGTGGGGTGCATACTACTATGGATGACTCTGGGGTGCATTATACTACTATATATGACTATGGGGTACATTATACTACTATAAATGACTATGGGGTGCTTTATACTACCATATATGACTATGGGGGTGCATTATACTGATATGACAGTGGGGTGCATACTACTATG
Organism: Phyllobates terribilis; assembly: GCF_046119375.1. Lineage (NCBI taxonomy): Eukaryota > Metazoa > Chordata > Amphibia > Anura > Dendrobatidae > Phyllobates > Phyllobates terribilis. Next base: position 433,026,094 of record NW_027362767.1, on the reverse strand, counting down.
GATGACTCTGGGGTACATTATACTACTACATATGACTATGTGGGTGCATTATACTACTATATATGACTATGGGGGTGCATTATACTGATATGACAATGGGTTCCATACTACTATGGATGACTCTGGAGTACATTATACTACTATATATGACTATGGGGGTACATTATACTACTATAAATGACTATGGGGTGCTTTATACTACTATATATGACTATGGGGTGCTTTATACTACTATATATGACTATGGGGTGCATTACACTACTGTATATGACTATGGAGTGCATTATACTAGTGTATATGACTATGGGGGTGCAGTATACTATTATATATGACTATGGGGTACATTATACAGCTATATATGACCAGGAGGTGCAATATACTGCTATATATGACTATGGGGTGCTTTATACTACTATATAAACTATATGGGGTACATTATACTGCCTTATATGATTACTGCTTTATGTGACGATGGGGGTGCATTATACTACTATATATGACTATGGGGGTGCATTATACTGATATATATTATGATGGGGTGCATTATACTACTATGTATGACTGTGGAGGTGCTTTATACTTTATGGAAAACTATGGGGTGCATTATACTACATGTATGACTAAGAGCTGTGCATTATACTTTATGGATGACTATGGGCTGTGCAGTATATTATATGGAGGAGAATGGGATGCATTATACTATATGGAGGACTATGGGATGCATTATACTATAGGAAGGACTATGGGGAGTGCGTTATACATCTGCTCTGGAGTCCCATGACTCGAATGTACACCCCTGGTGAGTATAATGGCTTATTTTTTTTTATACAATAAGGAACAGCGGCAGAATGGGGGACATATTCGGGATACATATATTCAGACTCTAGTTACGCCACTGGGCATAAGACACATGAAATCATTGTAAGTTCAATTAATATTCGGGGTCTGGAGTCATAAATTGGACTGGTTGGCGTTTAAGTTGGTTAACCATTTAGTTTCCAGGTTATCCTTTAAGTTGGATTTGTAAGTTGGGTATGGCTGAGCTGAGCAAAACCAGTGTAAGTCCAGCTGCTCCTCCTGGTCCGGTGTCATAGGATGGACGGCTCAGCATTTAAGTTGATAAACATCTACATTTCAGTTTACTCTCCTTGTTGGAGGTGCAAGCTGGACATGGCTGCAACAAGCTGAATAAAACCACTGTAAGTCCAGTTAAGGCTCCTAGTTGGAAGAGATGGCCTTGTGGACACAAAGTGATTAAACTGTCAATGTCCCAATCCACCCTCCTGGTATGGAGTGGTAAGATGAGCTTGATGGTGTCATGTTGGGCGGCACTACAGTGGAGAAAATAAGTATTTGATACACTGCCGATTTTGCAAGTTTTCCCACCTACAAAGAGTGTAGAGGTCTGTCATTTTTATCGGAGGTCACTTCATCTGTGAGAGAGAAAATCTAAAAATAAAAAAACAGAAAATCACATTGTATGATTTTTAAATAATTAAATTGCATTTTATTGCATGAAATAAGTATTTGATCAGCTACCAACCAGCAAGAAATCTGGCTCTCACAGACCTGTTAGTTTTTCTTTAAGAAGCCTCCTACTCTGCACTCATTACCTGTATTAATTGCACTTGTTTGAACTTATTACCTGTATAAAAGACACAAGGCTGGGATGGGCTACAGGACAATAAGCAAGCAGCTTCACGAGACGGCAACAACTGTTGGCGCAATTATTAGAAAATGGAAGAAACACAAGATGACTAAGTCTTCCTCGGTCTGGGGCTCCATGCAAGATCTCGCCTTGTGGGGTAAGGATGATTCTGAGAAACGTCAGGAATCAGCCCAGAACTGCATGGGAGGACCTGGTCAATGACCTAAAGAGAGCTGGCACCACAGTCTCAAACATTACCATTAGTTACACACTACGCTATCATGGACTAAAATCCTGCAGGGCACACAAGGTCCCGTGCTCACCCCAGCACATATCCAGGCCTGTTTGAAGTTGCCAATAACCATCTGGATGATCCAGAGGAGGCATGGGAGAAGGTCATGTGGTCAGATGAGATCAAAATAGAACTTTTTGGTGTCCACTCCACTCCCCTTTTTGGAGGAAGAAGAAGGATGAGTACAACCCCAAGAACACTCTCCCAACCATGAAGCATGGCGGGGGAAACCTCATACTTTGGAGGTGCTTTTTTTTGCAAAGGGGACAGGACGACTGCAATGTATTGAAGGGAGGATGGATGGGGTCATGTATCGCAAGATTTAAGCCAACAACTTCCTTCCCTCAGTATGTACATTGAAGATGGGCTATGGTTGGGTCTTCCAGCACGACAATGATCCGAAACACACAGCCAGGGCAACCTAAGGCGTGGCTCCATAAGAAGCATTTCAAGGTCCTGTAGTGGTCTAGCCAGTCTCCAGACCTGAACCCAGTAGAAAATCTTTGGAGGGAGCTGAAACTCAATATTGCCCAGCAACAGCCCCGAAACTTGAAAGATCTGGAGAAGATCCGTATGGAGGAGAGGGCCAAAATCCCTGCTTTATTGTGTGCAAACTTGGTCAAGAACTACAGGAAATATCTGACCTCTGTAATTGCAAACAAAGGTTTCTGTACCAAATATTAAATTCTATTTTTCTATTGGATCAAATACTTATTTCATGCAATAAAATGCAAATTAATTATGTAAAAATCATACAATGTGATTTTTCTGGATTTTATTTTTAAACTCGGTCTCTCACAGGTGAAGTGTACCTACGATAAAAATTACAGACCTCTCCATTCATTGTAGGTGGGAAAACCTGCAAAATCGTCAGTGCATTAAATCCTTCTTTTCCCCACTGTATACCAGTCTGCCCTCCTAATGGAAGTTGTATCTGGATCCGCCAGTGTGGGGCTGATAAACCATCAATAGCCCAGTCTATCCTCCTAACTGGAGGAGCATGATGGACGGAGTTATACCGCTTCTAGTGACAATATTCCAAGACCGGCAGATCCTCTTGGTTGAAGTTGGAAAATGGACATATTAGAAATGAAGTCGGTGGAGCCATTCTACCCAATAAGTATTTCAGGACTGAAGTCCTAAAATTGGTAGATTGAACTAAGTGGTGAGTTGGTTAAATATCCGGTCAATGCGCTTTTTGGGTGATTAAAACGGCAATTCTGCAATAAATCTACAAGGGGAGGAATTGATGGATGAGATAAAATGTCCACTTACCTGTCAGACTCCTGTAGCAGAGGAGTAACCTCTCCGCTAGTCAAGACGAATGCCTTCTCACTGCGTTTCTTCAGACGTCTTAACGTTCCGCCCTATGGGACAAAGCAAACAAAAAAAGATTGGTGAAGTCTGATTGAAATAAGGTCCTAAATATTCTGCTTTCTGGATCCCCTTTGGCATTCTGGGATGCTCAATCTACACTTGATAGCAAAAAGTGGGGTAGATATTTTTGAACCATTAGGTGGTCATTGAGACTGGAAGGGTTTCTTACTGTCCAGACCTTCGCCTTAGGGGGGCCTTACTTCAATGGAAAATATCAACAATATTGTGTTTGTGATCCAATTCTCTCGCATGCGAGATTCGGATCACAGGTGTGGAGAAGATGGAGAATTTAATTTCTCCATCTTCTCAATTGTGTGAGTCAGCCGGCGTATATTGGAGTGCACTCGGATGACATCTGAGTGCAGTCCGATGTTTTTCACGTATCCATAGACTTGTATGGGCGCGTCGTCTGATATACTCTGCCAATTGCAGCATGCAGCAGTTTTTTTTCTCATGCCGACTTGGCATGAGAAAATAAACACTAGTTGGCACTGCCCCATAGTATAACATTGGAGTGAGTGCTATACTCATCCGAGTTATATACCGGCTAATCACCAGTGTCAGCCATCCCTAAAGGCATCACCTTGACAATCACAGCAATAAACACATGACACAGACGTGTTGGCTCTGATTTTTTGGGGGGCAAAATGGTGCAGTGCTGAACTTCACCACAAACACCCCCAGCTACATGATGTGTAAACAGGACCCCAAGATTGTGTGAAGAGACGCTTACCTGGACCAGTCTCCTTCAAGCTGTCCGGGTTTAATGACATAAAATGATTCCGGTTTAGCAATGTGTCCATTCTATTTCATCTGTGATGTCATGGAATGTCGATGATGTCACGCGTGTTGTCATTAAAACTCTCACTGCTTTTTATGGATCCAGTTTACAACATCAACAACAAATTAACTCAATAAAAAGACAAAACCCCGACCTCATTGTATAATTCTATGGCGCACATTATTTTATCTCTATTACCTACTGCTCTATGTACTAAAATAACCCCCAGGACCCCATACTGCCATTCCTGACCCCAGTAACCTACAACTCCAATGTCCCCCCCGAATCCAACAGGAACAAAAGAGCTGACAACAGAGAATGATGGCATTTGCCACTAAATGTCTGTTACAAAGTGCTGTAATTCTACCACGTCAATGGCAAAACGATCCAAAAATGGAGCCCCATAAAGATGTCCCAACTTGAGCCCCCCCTATCTACATGCCTTACTAGAGCATAGGGGGGACATAGAGGGCGAGCTCCATTGTAGTCTTCCATAGTGGGGGGCCAATGCAAAGAGGTGGAAGACCCCCAACAAATATGGATCATCACATTGTCATCCTCCTACTATAGGGGGCATGTAAAACGCTGCTTCCCCAGCAATATAGCAGCTCATTGCTGGGGGTTTAGCTGCCATACTTGTTAATATCAGCAGATCATCAGTGACTCCTCATTTAGGTAAGGGGTGGTCCTGAAAATGTCTTATTACAGAGTGTTTCTGGCGATCCATGATAAATCCGGGGGATTCGCTATAAGTATACCAAAGCTTAAAAGTAATGTGCTCCCTACCTGGACTCGTCCCCTTCCAGCTGTCAGATCCTAGTGACACAAGATGGCTCTGGTGCAGAGCTTCATACATTCTACTCCAACTGTCATGTCTATGATGTCATGTGCATTGTGATGTCATCAGAGCTCTCACTGTTATTTCACATTTACAACCACAAGAAAAAGTTGATTTTAATTGTTAAAAAAACAAAACTAAAAAACATTGCGGGTAATTGCAGCCTGTGATTATTTTACACACTATCATTAATATTTGGGGGGATTAGTCATGTCCTTCGCCTTCCCCTCCTGCACTGCACTTGATATGTTGTATATTATAATAATGGACAATCCTCAAGCCCTGCTTGTAGAATATGTAATTTATATATGACTCGCCCCCTGGGCCGTGGTGTACCCGGAACCGGGCTTCTGTACGATGCTGGGGGTAGTAGTGGCAGCCCGGTCCCGTGGCTCAGGGTGGTCAGACCAAATACTGCGGCAGTCTACTTATAGATTTGTAAATGTCCAACTATGCCACCCGTGGATTGCGGTCAGAGATAACCGCCGCTGCGAGGCAGACCGCTGAGGCTGGTGTTGGGGTGCAGCACAGGGGTAGGATAACTCCCCACGGGAAGAGTGTAGCTTCAGGGCAGTGTAGGTGGATGCTGGGGGTGATGGTGCCGGCGCAGCAGAAATCACACAGAGTCCAATGATGCAGTCCAGGGTCTTTTACTCACAGTTGTTATCCAAGTCACTTCTGTCAGCAAGGACTGCCCGAGCCGTGCTGCGTCCACCAGGTGAGGAGCTCGGTCAACCCCCAGGCAATTCAGGAGTGTGGCACAGGACCCCCTTCTGTCCTTTCTCTGGCCTCTCATTCCCCACCAGTGTCCTGACTTCTGTCCAGCTACCGCGGACCGTGTCGGGTAAGCGTTGGCCTCCACTTCCCGCTATCCTATATGGCGCCTTCCTAGCAGGTTTAGCGGGGGGTCGCACCAATAAATGGTCACAACCTCCGGTTCTTGGCTGAGGGTAGATTCGCCTCCACCAACTTAGGGATCCGGTACCTTTCCACAGCCTGACCCTTCCACCCGGTATAATGGGGTATGCAACGGTTGCTGACCGTTCTGCACTCTTAGGGTCCCTTCTGCCTTCTTGTTTCTGGAGCCCTTCCACTCCTCTGTCTCTTCTCCTTCCTTCCTTCTCCTCTTCTCCTCTCTGGCCCCGGCCTTCTCTCTAGGCCTGCCTCGTGGAGCCAAGCTCAGCCTGAGCCGCTGCTCCCTGTCAGCTCTCTCTCCCTTCTGCTCTGACAGAACTACTCCACTCCACTCCACTCTCCGACTTAAGATGGCTCCCACCTTTTATCTGCTTCTCTGTGTCTGAGCTCAGGTGACTTGCACCCAATGAGCTCCTTCCTGTGCTCCTGAAACCGCCCCCTTCCTGCTCCTACACCACTGGGTTCTCTCCCCCCTCCCCACTCCAGCCAGGGACATGGTCAGTTGTGCCCGCAGCTGGGAGCACCGTCGAGCTGTCCCCCGGAAATGGGGTGTGTGTGTGTGTGTGCAGCTAACCGTGCCCTGGTCCACACTCCATCCTTTCCTGGGAGTGGAACATCACACCTCTGGATGAGGTGCAATACCCCTGTAGCAACCGAGCCCTCGGGGCGCTACATATATATACTAGATGGAGGCCCGATGCTATGGCATCGGGAGGGCAGTAATGTCACGATGGGGGCAGGCTTTGCAGAGCTGAGAATCTCTCCCCCCCATGTGCTCACCCACCTATCCACTCTCTCTCTCCCCCATATGCTGTCTTCTCCTCTCATGTGATATCTTCTTTGACCTGTCTACCCCATGTGCTCTCCCCCTTGTCTGCTGTCTCTCTCCTTCCTGTGCTGTGTTCTCCCCTCATGTGTTCTCTCGTTTGAGCTGTCTCCCCCCCGTGCTCTGTCTCTCTCCCACTGTGCGCTTCCTCTCTCCCCCATCTGCTGTCTTCTCCTCTCATGTGATCTCTTCTTTGACCTGTCTACCCCATGTGTTCTCCCCCTTGTCTGCTGTCTCTCTCCTTCCTGTGCTGTGTTCTCCCCTCATGTGCTGTCCCGTTTGAGCTGTCTCCCCCCGGTACTCTGTCTCTCTCCCCCTGTGCGCTTTCTCTCTCCCCCATCTGCTGTCTTCTCCTCTAATGTGATCTCTTCTTTGACCTGTCTACCCCATGTGCTCTCCCCCTTGTCTGCTGTGTCTCTCCTTCCGGTGCTGTGTTCTCCCCTCATGTGCTGTCCCGTTTGAGCTGTCTCCCCCCCTGTGCTCTGTCTCTCTCCCCCTGTGCGCTTCCTCTCTCCCCCATCTGCTGTCTTCTCCTCTCATGTGATCTCTTCTTTGACCTGTCTACCCCATGTGCTCTCCTCCTTGTCTGCTGTCTCTCTCCTTCCTGTGCTGTGTTCTCCCCTCATGTGTTCTCTCGTTTGGGCTGTCTCCCCCCCTGTGCTCTATCTCTCTCCCCCTGTGCGCTTCCTCTCTCCCCATCTGCTGTCTTCTCCTCTCATGTGATCTCTTCTTTGACCTGTCTACCCCATGTGCTCTCCCCCTTGTCTGCTGTCTCTCTCCTTCCTGTGCTGTGTTCTCCCCTCATGTGTTCTCTCGTTTGAGCTGTCTCCCCCTGTACTGTCTCTCCCCCTGTGCGCTTCCTCTCTCCCCCATCTGCTGTCTTCTCCTCTCATGTGATCTCTTCTTTGACCTGTCTACCACATGTGCTCTCCCCCTTGTCTGCTGTCTCTCTCCTTCCTCTGCTGTGTTCTCCCCTCATGTGTTCTCCCGTTTGAGCTGTCTCCCCCCCTGTGCTCTGTCTCTCTCCCCCTGTGCGCTTTCTCTCTCCCCCATCTGCTGTCTTCTCCTCTCATGTGATCTCTTCTTTGACCTGTCTACCCCATGTGCTCTCCCCCTTGTCTGCTCTCTCTCTCCACCCCTGTGCTGTTGAATCGCCCTCCCTGAGCGGTGGGGTTACTCGGAGCCGGGCCTTGCAGGTGTTGCGGGGATGCAGTCGTGGCCTCGACTCGGTCCGTGCCCATGGCTGTCACATGAAAAATGGGCTTTTTGGATGAGTGGTTGTTCGACTACGCCACTTATGGTTTCTGGTGAAGGCCACCAGCGCTGCAACAGTCCTCTGAGGCTGGTGTTCTGGCAGCTTGGTTGGTACCACTCCCCACAGGCGGAGTAGGCCTCAGGGCAGTGATTGTTGAACTGTGTGGAGGTATGGTGGGTGCAGTGCCACGCAGGAATAAACAAGCGGAGGCGGTGAATGAAGTCATCCGGGTCTTTACTCACTTTAGATGCACTTTCAGCCGCAAAGCTTCTCTCTGCTACACACGGTGTACTGCGGCCACCAGAAAGGGGGTTCAGCACTTCCCAGGTAGATCAGGAGCACCTGTCAAGACCCCGCTGGTGTGTTCCTCTCCTTCTTATCTCCTCCCGCTTGTGTTCCTTCATGGGATCCACTAAGCCGCCGGGCTTTTCCAACAGTGACATGAAGTACACAGTCAGATATCGGGGGCCGGTCACCCCTCTTGCAGCAGGAGTCCCTCTGGCTAAGCCAGAGTTAAGAATACAGTTGGCGACTGCGCTCCGTCCGTATCCCCCTGGGATCCTTTTGCCTGTGGAGCCTATCTCCTCCGCTCCCCTCCAAGGCCTTCTTAGTACAGGACCCTGACCGGGCAGAGACACTTGTTAACTCTGACCTGCTCCTCGTCTCAAGGCCAGAGAGCGAGGACCGCGAATCTTCAGCCAGCTACAGACTCTTGCTGGACCCTGACAGAAGACCCACAATCAAAGACCTTGAACTAAAGATGGCCAACTAATTTATATGATTCTATAAGTGCTTCCTGTAAGTGTTTCCTCCACCCTCACCCACTACTTGGTTCCCCCTATCTTTGGCTCCCCCCCATCTCCTCTATCCCGGGCCGGGGCAGCACCCTGGTGCATTTAGGCCCCCTACAGGACAGGAGTGGTGTAGTGTTGAGTGTGAAGTGGGGTCCTGAGTGATGCTCCATCCTTACCTGGGAGAGGAGATACCACACCTCTGGGTGAGGTGCAGTACCCCTGCGGCGACTGAACCCTCAGGGGCGCCACACTGTCTTCTTCCCTCATGTGTTTTCTCGTTTGTGCTGTCTCACCGTGCAGTAAATCAGATTGCCGCCATCTTTGTGCAGGCAGATAGCTGCGGTCACATTAAAACTGCGAATGCGCTCCTCCTGTACAAAGATGGCGGCAGTCAGTGAATCATTCGGCTGATCCCTGCGGCGGCGTGTTTGCGACAGTGTTCCGCTGGTGGTACCACGCAAGAGGCTGCGTACGGCGTATACAGTGTGTGTGTGGTGCGTACGGCATATACAGAGTGTGTGTGGTGGTGTGTACGGCGTATATAGAGTGTGTGTGGTGGTGTGTACGGTGCATACAGTGCATGTTGTATGTACGGCGTATACAGTGTGTGTGTGTTGCGTACGGCGTATACAGTGTGTGTGTGGTGCGTATGGCGCATACAGTTTGTGGTGCATACGGCGAATACAGTGTGTGTGTGTGTGGTGTGTACAGCGTATACAGTGTGTGTGTGTGTGTGTGGTATGTACAGCGTATACAGTGTGTGGTGGTGTGTACGGCGTATACAGTGTGTGTGTGGTATGTACAGCGTATACAGTGTGTGGTGGTGTGTACGGCGTATACAGTGTGTGTGTGGTGCGCACGGCGTATACAGTGTGTGTGTGGTGCGTACAGCATATACAGAGTGTGTGTGGTGGTGCAAACGGCGTATACAGAGTGTGTGGTGGTGCATATGGTGTATACAGTGTGTGTGCGTACGGCGAATACAGTGTGTGTGTGTGTGGTATGTACGGCGTATACAGTGTGTGTGTGGTGCGTACGGCATATACAGTGTTTGTGTGTGGTGCGTACGGCGTATACAGTGTGTGTGTGGGAGGTGTGTACGGCGTATACAGTGTGTGTGTGGGGGGGGGTGTACGGCGTATACAGTGTGTGTGTGGGGGGGTGTACGGCGTATACAGAGTGTGTGTGCGTGTGGTGGTGCATACAGCGTATACAGTGTGTGTGGGGGGTGCAAATGGTGTATACAGTGTGTGTGTGGGGGGTGTGTACGGCGTATACAGTGTGTGTGGTGGTGTATACGGCGTATACAATGTGTGGTGCATACGGCGTATACAGTGTGTGTGTGTGGTGCGTACGGCGTATACAGTGTGTGTGTGATGCGTACGGCGTATACAGTGTGTGTGTGATGCGTACGGCGTATACAGTGTGTGTGTGGTGGTGTGTACGGCATATACAGTGTGTGTGTGGTGCGTATGGCATATACAGTGTGTGTGGTGCGTACGGCGTATACAGTGTGTGTGTGGTGTGTACTGCGTATACAGTGTGTGTGTGGTGTGTACGGCGTATACAGTGTGTCTGTGTGTGGTGTGTACGGCGTATACAGTGTGTGTGTGGTGTGTACAGCGTATACAGTGTGTGTGTGGTGTGTACGGCGTATACAGTGTGTGTGTGGTGTGTACGGCGTATACAGTGTGTCTGTGTGTGGTGTGTACGGCGTATACAGTGTGTGTGTGGTGTGTACGGCGTATACAGTGTGTGTGTGGTGTGTACGGCGTATACAGTGTGTGTGTGGTGTGTACGGCGTATACAGTGTGTGTGTGGTGTGTACGGCGTATATAGAGTGTGTGTGGTGTGTACGGCGTATACAGTGTGTGTGTGGTGTGTACGGCGTATACAGTGTGTGTGTGGTGTGTACGGCGTATATAGAGTGTGTGTGGTGTGTACGGCGTATACAGTGTGTGTGTGGTGTGTATGGCATATACAGTGTGTGTGTGGTGCGTATGGCATATACAGTGTGTGTGTGGTGTGTACAGCGTATACAGTGTGTGTGTGGTGTGTACGGCGTATACAGTGTGTGTGTGGTGTGTACGGCGTATACAGTGTGTCTGTGTGTGGTGTGTACGGCGTATACAGTGTGTGTGTGGTGTGTACGGCGTATACAGTGTGTGTGTGGTGTGTACGGCGTATACAGTGTGTGTGTGGTGTGTACGGCGTATACAGTGTGTGTGTGGTGTGTACGGCGTATACAGTGTGTGTGTGGTGTGTACGGCGTATACAGTGTGTGTGTGGTGTGTACGGCGTATACAGTGTGTGTGTGGTGTGTACGGCGTATATAGAGTGTGTGTGGTGTGTACGGCGTATACAGTGTGTGTGTGGTGTGTATGGCATATACAGTGTGTGTGTGGTGCGTATGGCATATACAGTGTGTGTGTGGTGCGTATGGCATATACAGTGTGTGTGTGGTGTGTATGGCGTATACAGTGTGTGTGTGGTGCGTATGGCATATACAGTGTGTGTGTGGTGAGTATGGCATATACAGTGTGTGTGTGGTGCGTATGGCATATACAGTGTGTGTGTGGTGCGTATGGCATATACAGTGTGTGTGTGGTGCGTATGGCATATACAGTGTGTGTGATGTGTACGGCGTATACAGTGTGTGTGTGGTGTGTACGGCGTATACAGTGTGTGTGTGGTGTGTACGGCGTATACAGTTTGTGTGTGTGGTGTGTACGGCGTATACAGTGTGTCTGTGTTTGGTGTGTACGGCGTATACAGTGTGTGTGTGGTGTGTACGGCGTATACAGTGTGTGTGTGGTGTGTACGGCGTATACAGTGTGTGTGTGGTGTGTACGGCGTATACAGTGTGTCTGTGTGTGGTGTGTACGGCGTATACAGTGTGTGTGTGGTGTGTACGGCGTATACAGTGTGTGTGTGGTGTGTACAGCGTATACAGTGTGTGTGTGGTGTGTACGGCGTATACAGTGTGTGTGTGGTGTGTACGGCGTATACAGTGTGTCTGTGTGTGGTGTGTACGGCGTATACAGTGTGTGTGTGGTGTGTACGGCGTATACAGTGTGTGTGTGGTGTGTACGGCGTATACAGTGTGTGTGTGGTGTGTACGGCGTATACAGTGTGTGTGTGGTGTGTACGGCGTATATAGAGTGTGTGTGGTGTGTACGGCGTATACAGTGTGTGTGTGGTGTGTATGGCATATACAGTGTGTGTGTGGTGCGTATGGCATATACAGTGTGTGTGTGGTGCGTATGGCATATACAGTGTGTGTGTGGTGTGTATGGCATATACAGTGTGTGTGTGGTGCGTATGGCATATACAGTGTGTGTGTGGTGAGTATGGCATATACAGTGTGTGTGTGGTGCGTATGGCATATACAGTGTGTGTGTGGTGCGTATGGCATATACAGTGTGTGTGATGTGTACGGCGTATACAGTGTGTGTGTGGTGTGTACGGCGTATACAGTGTGTGTGTGGTGTGTACGGCGTATACAGTTTGTGTGTGTGGTGTGTACGGCGTATACAGTGTGTCTGTGTTTGGTGTGTACGGCGTATACAGTGTGTGTGTGGTGTGTACGGCATATACAGTGTGTGTGTGGTGTGTACGGCGTATACAGTGTGTGTGTGGTGTGTACGGCGTATACAGTGTGTCTGTGTGTGGTGTGTACGGCGTATACAGTGTGTGTGTGGTGTGTACGGCGTATACAGTGTGTGTGTGGTGTGTACGGCGTATACAGTGTGTGTGTGGTGTGTACGGCGTATACAGTGTGTGTGTGGTGTGTACGGCGTATATAGAGTGTGTGTGGTGTGTACGGCGTATACAGTGTGTGTGTGGTGTGTACGGCGTATACAGTGTGTGTGTGGTGTGTACGGCGTATATAGAGTGTGTGTGGTGTGTACAGTGTATACAGTGTGTGTGGTGTGTACAGTGTATACAGTGTGTGTGTGGTGCGTACGCCGTATACAGTGTGTGTGTTTGGTGCGTACGCCGTATACTGTGTGTGGTGCGTACGGCGTATACAGTGTGTCTGTGTTTGGTGTGTACGGCGTATACAGTGTGTGTGTGGTGTGTACGGCGTATACAGTGTGTGTGTGGTGTGTATGGCGTATACAGTATGTCTGTGTGTGGTGTGTACGGCGTATACAGTGTGTGTGTGGTGTGTACGGCGTATACAGTGTGTGTGTGGTGTGTACGGCGTATACAGTGTGTGTGTGGTGTGTATGGCGTATACAGTGTGTGTGTGGTGTGTACGGCGTATATAGAGTGTGTGTGGTGTGTACGGCGTATACAGTGTGTGTGTGGTGTGTACGGCGTATACAGTGTGTGTGTGGTGTGTACGGCGTATATAGAGTGTGTGTGGTGTGTACGGAGTATACAGTGTGTGTGTGGTGTGTACGGCGTATACAGTGTGTGTGTGGTGTGTACGGCGTATACAGTGTGTGTGTGGTGCGTACGGCGTATACAGTGTGTGTGTGGTGCGTACGCCGTATACAGTGTGTGTGTTTGGTGCGTACGCCGTATACTGTGTGTGTGTTGCGTACGCCGTATACAGTGTGTGTGTGGTGGTGTGTACGGCGTATACAGTGTGTGTGTTTGGTGCGTACGCCGTATACTGTGTGTGTGTTGCGTACGCCGTATACAGTGTGTGTGTGGTGTGTATGACGCGCCCCCTGGGCCATATTCTTTAGGGGGAATATCCGGAGCCGGATCAGATGGGAGTTGTAGTCTTCCGAGTGGCTGTGACCCGGTCCGTGCCCAGGGTGTCAAACTCAGTTGTATGTGGCAGTCCTACAGATGTTATTAAGTTCTTTATTGTCGACTACGCCACCCGTTGTATTGCGGTCACTATGGCCGCCGCTGCAGCAGGGTCCGCTGAGGCTGATGGTGTAGGTGCAGCTTTTGGTGGTATAACCCCCAACGGGTGGGGTATAGCCTCAGGGGGTCAGGTGCAGAGGATGGGGGTTGTGGTGGTGCAGCATAGATGTGAAAGGAAGACAGAGTCGGGTTGTGCAGTTTAGGGTATTTACTCACTGCTGATGTTCCGGTCACTCCAGCTTCAAGTGACCACCCGAGCCGTGCTGCGTCCACCAGGTCCTGGATCCAGCCAACCCCCAAACAAGTCCGGAGCGTGACCCTGAGCTCTCCTTCTGTCCTTTCCTCTGGCCGTCCCCACTAGTGATCCACCCAGGTCCAGCTCCCTCGGGCCTTCTGTTGGGACACCCTTGGCCTTGGGTTCCCTGACCCTCCACGTGGTATGCCTTCGGGGTGGATGTGGTGGGTGGCCGTGGCAGACGCTGCCCACGGCCTCCGGTCTCTGGCTAGGGTGTGCTTTGGCCCCCACCAGCTTGGGATCCGGTACCCTTTTGCCAACTCTTCACCCGCTGATGGACTTTGGGTTCTCAGAGTTCCTTTTCTGTTTCCCCCTCTGGGTCTTTCTTGCTTTCTCCTCTCTCTCTCTCTGGGGCTTCTCTGCTCCTCTTCCTGACTCTGACAGACTGACCGATTGTGGCAGACTGACTCCTCTGCAAAGACTGACTGACTGACCCTGTTCTTTGATGGTGCCCACCTTATATACACCCTCTATGTGTGAGCTCAGGTGACCAGCACCCAATGAGCTCCTATCTTTACCCAGGCTGCTCCCCCTATCTGCCCCTACACTACTTGGGATGTACCACCCCCCTCCCACTCCAGCCAGGAACAGACTCGGTCGTACCTGCACATTTCTAAGTGGGAGTACCGTCGGTCTGCTCCTCGGAAATGGGATGTGTGTAGTGCATGCAGCCTACCGAGCTCAGATCCACACTCCATCCTTACCCGGGAGTGGAATACCACACCTCTGGGTTGAGGTGCAATACCCCTGTAGCAGCCGAATCCTCAGGGTGCTACATGTACGCCGTATACAGTGTGTGTGTTTGGTGCGTACGCCGTATACTGTGTGTGTGTTGCGTACGCCGTATACAGTGTGTGTGTGTGTGTACGCCGTATACAGTGTGTGTGTTTGGTGCGTACGCCGTATACTGTGTGTGTGTTGCGTACGCCGTATACAGTGTGTGTGTGGTGTGTACGCCGTATACAGTGTGTGTGTGTTGCGTACGCCGTATACTGTCTGTGTGTAAATTAACCTTAAAGAGTAAATGAACTTTTGGGAGTTTTTTTAATGTGGTTTAGGGTCATTAATTCTGAGCAGATTTGTGAGGACCCCAATCCTTTGCTCCTTTGCTTAAAAGACCCCCTAGAAGAGCGCAGCTCAGTAGATAGGAGAGTGCACTGGGCAGAGCGAATGCCGCAGACAGTCATAGTCATGTCTCCTCACCTCTTCTCTTCTAAGAGATCTTTTGAGTGATTGGGGTCTCAGATTCCCACTAATCTGCTCAAAATTATTGCCCCTAAATCATGTAATATATATCCCAAAATGTAAGTTACTCTTTAAACGTTTAATAGTTCCACTGCTTCCATCTAATCAGTACTTTGGTTCCTATATGGTCCACAGTCTGATGATGACTGGTAACAACTCCCAGTATCTCCATACCATTACTAAGGACATACTGGGAGTTGTAGTTAAGTCCTCCATTCTCTGGAATTCCTATTGTTAGCAATGCCCTTCCTCCACCAATTGCAAATACAAAGGATCCATCCAGGGGGGTGAGATCTTGGGAATTATTGAATTGTACCTACATTTAAAAATAAATAAATCTCCTATTCTTAATAATTACCGTATTTTTCGGACTATAAGACGCACTTTTTTCCTCCAAAATTTTGGAGGAAAGTGGGGGGAGCGTCTTATAGTCCGAATACTGTATTATTGTATGGCCGCATGGTGGTGGGTGTGGAGGAGCCGCAGCGGGGGATCAGCGGGGCACAGGAGTTAGCAGCCGCCTGCTGCAGCCTAGCTGTGCCCGCGACTAAAGAAAATGAATATTCCCTGCTCCCCATATCCATGGGCGTGGAGAGCAATTGTGACGCCCATGCGGGTTCAGTCGCCACAGAGGTACTGCATCTCACCCAGAGGTGTGGTATCTCACTCTCAGGTAAGGATGGAGTACTGCCCGGGACCCTAACACCTGCATTCATTACACCACACTTCAGAGGGCAGGGCGAGATTGCTCCTACGGGAGAGCACAGTCCCTGGTCCCTGGTTGGAGTGGGGGGGGGACCAAGTGAGCGGGAACCATGTAGTGGGTGTGGGTGGAGGACGTAGATCGGGGGAGCACTTCAGTAGCTGTATAAAGAGGGGAGCCATCTTAGAAAGACAAGCCAGTCAGAGGAGGAAAGTGAGGGGAGCAGAGGCTCTGCAGGAACTCTGCTCCAGAGCGGGCCTGAGGTGAGGCCCAAGTCTGAAGAGAGAGAGAGAGGAGCGGGAGGAAGGCTCCAGAAGGAAAGAAGGGATCCCAGGGGTACGGGAAGTGCTGGAGGCCACCCGTACGCCCGAATCTGCCAGGCGGTGGAGGGATCGAACCGCAGAGGGGACTGGCCCCTTAACTAGTGGAGAACTACAAGGCTCAGCTAGGAACCGGAGGCTGCTGTACTTGCAAGGTGCAATAGCCACATCTGCAATTATATCGCCGAGAAGGTGGCCACAGAGGGTCCAGGGGACTGCAGGTTGCCCGACAAGACCCGAGGTTTCCGGATTGGGACTCTGATTGCAAGGCGCAGGGCATGAGGGCGAGAGCCAGCGCAGGAAGACGACTGAGAAAGGCACACAGAAAGGGGTCCCGTTAAGTGCTCCTGAATTATCTGGGGGATTTCTGAACCACTGCTTGGTGAATGCAGCGCGACGTGGGAGGCTGTACCTGTACAGTGCAGCCAGAAGAACTTAAGAAATGTGAGTAAGCTTGGAAGACTGCATCCCACTGTCTCTGTGATTATTGCCTGCGCCATCACCCCCCCTGCACTACAACGCCCAGCACAACCTACCCCATCTACACTGCCCTGGAGCTAAGCTCTACCTGTGGAGAGTCACACAATCCCTGCTGCAGTAGCATCAGCTTCAGAGGACTTGCTCCGCAGCGGCGGCTCCCTTAGCCGCATACCACAGGGGGCGTCATAAACTTTATATATAAACTATAAATCCCCTGTAAATAATCCCCTTTTTATTGACTGACCTGGGTCACGGACCGGGTCACCGCCACTGTGACATCCCCCAGTATCTACTGGCCCGGCACCGGGTACCCCACGGCTCAGGGGGCGCGTCATACTTGGCATCACGAACAGGATATGTAACCCACCCGTTATCACCGGGTGTTGTGCGCCAGAAGAACGGGCGCCATTATGTGCGTGATCAAAGACAACAATACAGAACCTCCCATCGTGGTCCGGGTCCCAGAATGGTGCCAAAAGCGCAACCCGCCCCCTGCAACTGTGGCCATACACATAGATGTGTCCATCAAGGTGGGGAAGACGCCCCCAGTTGTGACCGACAGCAAACAGCCATGGGACCGCCCCAGAAAGGGGAGAGGGGAAAAGAAAACTGGGAACCAGGGTGTGGTCTCCAGCAGACCAGACAGACCACACCCGGCAGGCAAGATGGAGGGAGGTGAGCCTGAGACCCTGGCCCACGGCCTGCAGCCAAGCGAGACACCTCTTTCCCTGGCAGAGGTGATCTACAAGTTGACCCTGGAGGATGCGGAGTTCCTCCATGCCGAGATGCGTGAGCTCAGCCGGCGGGTAGGGGAGGCCATCGCCGGCTGGAAGGAGGAGGTGCTGGGTAAGATAGAGGCCAGGTGGCAGCAAGTCCCGTGTTCCACCGACAGCGCCCCAGCCCCGGCGGAGCCAAACCAGGACCAGGAGGCAGAGAGCAGCCAAGGAGCGGCCGCGGGAGCAGGTAGGAAGAGTTGTCCTGTCCCGGGCACAGACCGCGCTGACCTGCTCCTGGGCCCCCTGTAGGCGCCTCCATACCCGGGCACGCACGCTTCCGACTTGCTCCCAGGCCCAGAATCTACTACACTGGGTGCCTGTTCCGCCGATCATCTCCGCGATCCCCTGGCAGAATCCTCCTATCACCTGGCCAGCTCCACCGATCCGCTCCTCGATCCATTGGCGGAATACTCATACCACCCGGGCGCCTGCTCAGCTGACCTGCTCCTGGTCCCCCTACCGGAGCCACCAGCCCCCGCACCTGAGTGGGCATATGGAGGCCCGACTTATGACTGGTCCGCCAGGAATGCTGACCAGGGTGGACTACCTCTGACGCCCACGCCTGCACCCCCGGTTGCCTGCCCAGGAGGAGAGTAGTTCTGGTGAGACGACTGGGAAGGGGACCTCATGGGGTTCCCGAGGGAGACGCAGGCCCAGGCACTCCGGAGGGAAGAGCACTGCAGGAGGGAGCTCCTACAGCTGGAAAAGGAGTGATATGACCGGGAGGTGCAGTGGGAGCGCATGGAAGCCCGGAACATGGCGGCAAAGACTCGGGCCCGCCAGGCAAGACCCACTATACCCAGTCCCCGTCTGGAGGGGATGGTGCTGAAGTTTGACTTGGACGCCAGGTGGGGCTTCATCCGAGAGCCGCAGACGGATCGAGATGTCTTTGTCAACCGGCGGGACGTAGAACCCCACCTCCAACAGGGGCATCCCGGCCGAGACCTCTATCCCGGTGACTGTGTCACCTTCACCCGTCAAAAGGGAAAGTGCAGGTGGTATGCCCTCCAAGTCTACAAGGTGGCGAAGGAGAGAAAGGACATGCCCCCGCAGAACAAAGCTGAAGATCCTGCTGGGTCAGTCGGTAAGAATCAGGAGTTCCCCCGGCGGGAACCCCAATATTGAACTGCGTATTATGGAGACTGTATATAGTTACCTGGAAAGGTATGGCAGAGACACTGCAAGTTAATAGAGTTTGTGTGTGTTACCCAGTTACCCGGTAAGGGTATACAGACATTAAGGTAGAGGACGGTGATCTCCCTAAAAACTTTCCATTGTACATAATTGCACTTCTTAAAGTGCCCCCTATTGGTTTTATGTATCAACGTATGACCTCAGAACAAAAACCCGTTTGGTGTGGACGAAGATGTGGTCTAACACCTGGATCACCTATGCCCTGCAGCCTTGCCCAGGGCCTACGTTGAGGGTTTTCGGACGTGTCCCTCATGCTGCTCATGTTGCACCTTTACCAGTGAAAAGGACATTCTGCTATAAATTTCACTGCAGTTGATTACAAATGTTTTATATGAAAAATGTTTTATGAGTGTAAAGAAGAAAAATGTGTTCTTTAAAAAGTTTTATGATGTTTTGATAAAAATGTGACCAGTAACATTCAGGAAAAGTGCCTCCCGTAAAGGGAAGAAAAAGTTTTGCTAATCGATCTTATATGTGATGCATCTAAAAATTTGCATGTCTGTAACATACCCTGTTTTTACTCTGTTTCAGCCCGCGGACATGCTGTGTTTTACCAGGGGGGTATGTGGCGCCCCTGCGGGTTCAGTCGCCACAGGGGTACTGCATCTCACCCAGAGGTGTAGTATCTCACTCTCAGGTAAGGATGGAGTACTTAGCAAAATTTGGATATATAGATCCATTGATTATACATAAGGAGTTACCCAAACAATTCCAAAACATCTATTGTTCCTCCCTTATTAAATGTATAAATATCACATAGAGTAGTCATATAAATTAGTTTCATATAAATGCTTTATTTAGACACAGCAAGCAAAAAGTAAATATTTAAAATTTCATCATTCTACCCCTAAAAACACCTATTAAAAATTCCGGGCAGTGTGGTATACATATATCCTCATAGTACATAAGTTGTTATAGATGTCATTACATATCATTAAGTATAGATTAATCCTATGCCATATTAGAGATTCTGGTCACTCAGATCAGGTATCAGTGAATTTCCAAGAGTACAGACACGAAATACAGATAACAGATACAAATTTCTCAGGTCAAGCATCAATATGACATTTCATTAGTACATATAGTATTCCAATATCTCAGGCATATATATTAGGGTTTTTTCAATAGACATCCAAGTACCAACCATGTGCCATAATAGAGGTCCCACACTGCCCAGCACCCCTACGCGTGTTTCGCGTGTCTGCTTCCTCGGGGGTTACTGGGACAATGTGCAGGCTGATCTTATGTAGCGGTGCAGGTGGGCTGAGCAAAGGGGCACAGCCAATCAGTAATCTATTCTTTACCTAATTAAATAGTGCTGTTTGGTACACATGATTTTTCCTCTTCTTACCATATACCGATGGCGTGTAGCGTCGCGCCCCCGCTGCCCATCCAGCGTTGCCAACCGCGGTCGGCGCCCCGGAAGTCCGATCGCGCATGCTCGCGTATCGGAACCTCTGATTGGACGCCGAGCGCAGGAGGCGAGGCCGAGATGATGCAGCAGGGACGCGCTCCCACCAAGGGTTGTCGGGCACCATTATACTTACTTATACTAACCATACGTATAAACCGGACAAAGTCGCAGTATCATTATATAATCTTCAGTCTTTTAGGCAGTCAGTTCCAGTATAACATTATTTATGCTGATTCTTGTCCTTTTTTCTGAAGAGGTTTTTTTCTGCATGGGTTTGTTTCCCTATGTCGCAGATACATGAAGTATTTTCAGGAGCTGTACCCTTTATTCCTCCATGTGTTGCGGGTATATAGGGTATTATCCAAACTATAATTCAAATAAACAGCCAGTTTAAGTAAAATGACCAAATATCCACATGTCATAAATATATTATTAAGCGATTTTTCAGTATTTGTTACATGATTATAAATCACTGACCCATTGTGTCCCCAGCTCAGCAGATGTAGTCATAGAAATAACCTTTCCTATTTTTTAACCTGCATTACCCCTCATATTCTTATTAATGCCACATATATCAGACTGCTAGAAAATGAATAAAACATACATATCATAGACTTATATCACATAGTCGGGGGGTCCGTCCCTTAGGGTAGGTGCCCATAGCAGCAGTGTCTTGAATTAAATCAGAAACAGAGCAAAACTTGTCAGATCATTTAGCCCCTTTGGTTTAACTGTGTCCAATACGGTAATCCATTTCATTTCCCTTTGTTGAAGTGTTCTTTTTAAATTACCGCCTCTTGCCCCCAGATTAACCTTATCTATACCTCTAAAGCGTAGTAATCTCCAATTACAGTTATGAGATTCCATAAAGTGCTTGGGTATATTCTTTAGTGTTGCAATTTCTTCAGGCTTAACACATTTTTTTGCATTTTTTATATCCTTAACATGTTCCAATATTCTCACCCTGAATTCACGTGATGTCAGTCCTACATAAATTAATTCACATGGGCAGATTGCCCAGTAAATGATTTCTGATGATCTACACTTAATAAATTCAAAGATTTTGAATATTTTCTTTTTTGTAGAATCAAAAAATTCCTTCGATCTATCAATTTGAGGGCAGGTTCCACATGAGCCACAGGAGAAACATCCCTGTCTTTGGATAGCACCGGCAGCAAGTGGATTCTGTGATTTTGGAGGAATGTAATGACTTCTCACTAAAATGTCTGTTAGTGTCTTTGACCGTTTTGGTGTTATTGAAGGTTTTGGTGAAATAAATCGACTTAAAACAGGATCAGAGCGGAGAATAGGCCAGTATTTATTAATAATGTCATACATCTCCCTCCATTGACCATGATAGGGAGTACTGTAATGAATCTCATGCTCTGATCCTGTTTTTTAATTCTGGGTTTAAGGAGTTCATCCCTAGTAGTCATTTTAGCTCTCTGATAACCATTTTGAATAACGTCATTCCTATAATTACGAGCATTGAATCATTTTTTCAAATCCGCAGCCTGTTTTTCAAATAAAACATCGGTTGATCAGATGCGTCGAGCCCTTAGGAACTGACCAGTAGGTATTGATCTAATGACTTGAGGAGGGTGAGATGATTTAGCATTTAGAATAGCATTAACAGCCGTGTTTTTTCTATAGATATCCGTAGATATTGTTCCACTTTCATCTTTTCTGATTTTTAGATCCAAGAAGTCAATTTCCTCAGGGCTCGAGGCATAGGTCAACCTGATATTATGTGTATTGGAATTTAGGTTCTGAAAAAATTCCTCCAAAAGTACTTTTTCCCCTTGACATATAATAAATAAATCATCGATGAATCTCACCCACATGTGGACCGCACCATTTTCTTCTGCTGGGAAAGTAATATTATGTTCCTAATACCCAAGAAAGAGGCACGCATATGCGGGCGCACAAGACGCCCCCATTGCGGTACCTCTCTCCTTTAAGTATATTCTATCTTTGAATAAGAAAAAATTGCGTCTTAACACAAAATCAAGTAGATGCAGAATCAATTGAATTAGGTGAAGGTCCAGATGTGTTGTTTTTAGGAAAAACTCTACTGCCCTAAGTCCATCCTCATGTTTAATTGAGGTATAAAGAGACTCGATGTCTGCAGTAGCCATGATGATGTTTTGATCAAAGAAAATGTCTTGAAGTCTTATCAGTAGGTCAGTAGAGTCTCTAATGTAAGATGGTAAATTTTGCATAAGGGGTTTCAAATAATAGTCCAAAAATTTAGACTATTGTTGCCCGAGACAATGGGTCTGCCGGGTGGGTCAGCAATGTCTTTGTGAACTTTGGGTAGAAAATATAAAGTTAGTATTACCGGATTTGAAACAATAAGGCCATCATATACTGATTTAGGGATAATGTTTTTTTGCAATGCATCATCCAAAATCCTCATCAGTTCTTTACTGAAAGCTAATGTAGGATTTTTACCCAATTTTCGATAACATAGCTTATCATTTCATTGTCTATGAGCCTCCCTTTCATATTTTATAGTAGGCCAGACAACAACGTTGCCTCCCTTGTCCGCTCTTTTTATAACTATGTCTTTCATCTTTTTTAATTCAGTTAATGGGTTCTCTGACCAAAGCTCAAATTCTCATGAGATCTTTTACTAGGAAGATGTCTCAGCTCTTCAGTGACTAGTTTTGTAAACATTTCTATTACTGGGCAAGCAGACAGCGGAGGAAACATTGATGATCTTTTTTTGGTGTATGGAGGGAATTTTACATTTTCCTCAATAGTCCCATCCTGTTCATTGAGGAGTGATTCCAATATTTGGACTGCTTCTCTTTCTTCGGCTGATGCCTCTCTAAGAAAGACATCTTCCGATTTAGAGAAATGTTTCTTAAGAAGCAGTTTCCGACTAAATAGATGAATATCTTTTATAGCAGTGAACTGATCGAAGTTTGAAACAGGGGAGAAGGTAAGTCCCCTGCCTAAAACCTCGATCTGTTCATCTGTTAATATTTTATCAGATAAGTTAATTACCTTCAATTCATCTTTTGCTGCCGTTCCCTCCATGGTGCTCCTGTCTTTTTTTTGGTATTGGTGAAATTTCTGGTTTCCATTCGCCTTCCCTTTTCTGGACCTGGATCGTCCTCTGCGGCTAGGCGTTTGGCTAAAACACGAACCGCAGGCTTGCTTTCACTTGAAGAGATAGAGTCACTTCTAGATAATGATGGTGTACAAAAATTTTTCTGGCCTTGATGCCATTTAAACACCCGATCATTTTGATAGTCCAAGATATCACGGTGATATTTTTTCATCTTAAAGTTTTTTATATCCGTCTCCCATTTTTCGTATTCGTTAGTTAATTCTTTATCAAACATTTCCAGGGCTTCTTTTGAAGATTTGGACTTCAGTTCTTTTTGAATGCCTTCTATCTCCAGTTCTAAGTTCTCTAGTAATTTGTTATCAAGGCCAATTAAGAGCTCTATCATAGTACGAGAACAAAGTTTACATGCATCTTCCCACCTTTTTTTTTAAATATTGTCATCCACTGAGAAGGATGGATATACCTGGACACGTAAGCCTCTGGGTGTAATGTCTTTACTCAAATATTGTTCGAGTGTGGCTTTATTCCACCAAGTTTTTGTACGTTTATATAGTAATTTTTTAAGGTTTGTTTCCAACTCACGACACTGCTGCATTGAGGGATCCGATCCTACATGACAGTCTTTACCAAAGATATCCGCCGACCGCGGTTGGCGACGCTGGATGGGCAGCGGCGGCGCGCCACTACACGCCATTGGTATAGGGTAAGAAGAGGAAAAATCATGTGTACCAAACAGCACTATTTAATTGGGTAAAGAATAGATTACTGATTGGCTGTGCCCCTTTGCTCAGCCCACCTGCACCGCTACATAAGATCGCTTGCACATTGTTCCAGTACCCCCCGAGGAAGCAGACACGCGAAACGCGCGTAGGGGTGCTGGGCAGTGTGGGACCTCTATTATGGCACATGGTTGGTACTTGGATGTCTATTGAAAAAAACCCAATATATATGCCTGAGATGTTGGAATACTATATGTACTAATGAAATGTCAAATTGATGCTTGACCTGAGAAATTGGTATCTGTTATCTGTATTTCGTGTCTGTACTTTTGGAAATTCACTGATACCTGATCTGAGTGACCAGAATCTCTAATATGGCATAGGATTAATCTATACTTAATGATATGTAATGACATCTATAACAACTTATGTACTATGAGGATATATGTATACCACACTGCCCGGAATTTTTAATAGGTGTTTTTAGGGGTAGAATGATGAAATTTTAAATAATTACTTTTTGCTTGCTGTGTCTAAATAAAGCATTTATATGAAACTAATTTATATGACTACTCTATGTGATATTTATAAATTTAATAAGGGAGGAACAATAGATGTTAAGGATGGAGTACTGCCCAGGACCCTAACACCTGCATTCATTACACCACACTTCAGAGGGCAGGGCGAGATTGCTCCTACAGGAGAGCACA
Source organism: Phyllobates terribilis (assembly GCF_046119375.1). NCBI lineage: Eukaryota > Metazoa > Chordata > Amphibia > Anura > Dendrobatidae > Phyllobates > Phyllobates terribilis. The sequence goes on along the minus strand of NW_027362767.1, from coordinate 433,001,606 downwards.
GTCCCTGGTCCCTGGCTGGAGTGGGGGGGGGGGAACAACTGAGGGGTAACCATGTAGTGGGTGTGGGTGGAGGACGTAGATCGGGGGAGCACTTCAGTAGCTGTATAAAGAGGGGAGCCATCTTAGAAAGACAAGCCAGTCAGAGGAGGAAAGTGAGGGGAGCAGAGGCTCTGCAGGAGCTCTGCTCCAGAGCGGACCTGAGGTGAGGCCCAAGTCTGAAGAGAGAGAGAGAGAGAGAGAGGAGCGGGAGGAAGGTTCCAGAAGGAAAGAAGGGATCCCAGGGGTACGGGAAGTGCTGGAGGCCACCCGTACGCCCGAATCTGCCAGGTGGTGGAGAGATTGAGCCGCAGAGGGGACCGGCCCCTTAACTAGTGGAGAACTACAAGGCTCAGCTAGGAACTGGAGGCTGCTGTACTTGCAAGGTGCAATGGCCACATCCGCAATTATATTGCCGAGAAGGTGGCCACAGAGGGTCCAGGGGACTGCAGGTCGCCCGACAAGGTCCAAGGCAACCGGATTGGGACACTGGTTGCGAGGCGCAGGGCAGGAGGGTGAGAGCCAGTGCAGGAAGACGACTGAGAAAGGCACACAGAAAGGGGTCCCGTTAAGTGCTCCTGAATTATCTGGGGGATTGCTGAGCCCCTGCTTGGTGAACGCAGCGCGACGTGGGAGGCTGTACCTGTACAGTGCAGCCTGAAGAACTTAAGAACTGTGACTAAGCTTGGAAGACTGCATCCCACTGTCTCTGTGATTATTGCCTGCGCCATCACAACCCCAGCACTACAACGCCCAGCACAACCTACCCCATCTACACTGCCCTGGAGCTAAGCTCTACCTGTGGAGAGCCACACAATCCCTGCTGCACTAACATCAGCTTCAGAGGACTGCTCCGCAGCGGCTGCTCCCTTAGCCGCATACCACATACCGCATATCAACTTTATATATAAACTATAAATCCCCTGTAAATAATCCCCTTTTTATTGACCGACCTGGGTCACGGACCGGGTCACCGCCACTGTGACATCCCCCAGTATCTACTGGCCCGGCACCGGGTACCCCACGGCCCAGGGGGCGCGTCACAATGAATATTCATTTCTCGTAATAGCCGGCTCACTGTAGCCGCAGCGCGGCTCCTGCTGCGCTCTGTGGTCAGTGTGCCCGCTATTAAAGCTCATGAATATTCGCTACAACCCACTCCCATGGGTTGTAGAGAATATCTATGGTCTTTAATAGCAGGCACACTGACCGCAGAGGGACAGCAGAAGCCGCGCTGCGGTACAGTGTGCCGGCTACTGAACAGACTGCTCCCCACACACAGAGTCCCGGCGTGGGGAGCAGTGACTATTCCAGCACAGCGACTCACACTGTGTGAGGGCGCATGGCAGGGATGCCATGCGTGCCCTGCTATGCGCCGCTCTCACAGTGAGAGTGTCAGCAGCAGAGCGGGACAGTGCTGGAGGAGAGAGGAGGTGAGTATGATTGTTCATTTTTTTTTTTTGTAGGCAGCGTGATGGGGGCTCAGAGGGTGCCATACATACCAGGATGGGTGCTCAGAAGGTGCCATACATACCAGGATGGGGCTCAGAAGGTGCCATATATACCAGGATAGGGGCTCAGAAGGTGCCATGCTTACCAGGATGGGGGCTCAGAATGTGCCATACATACCAGGATGGGTGCTCAGAAGGTGCCATACATACTAGGATGGGGCTCAGAAGGTGCCATATATACCAGGATGGGGGCTCAGAAGGTGCCATGCTTACCAGGATGGGGGCTCAGAAGGTGCCATACATACCAGGATGGGTGCTCAGAAGGTGCCATACATACCAGGATGGGGGCTCAGAGGGTGCCATGCATACCAGGATGGGGGCTCAGAGGGTGCCATGCATACCAGGATGGGGGCTCAGAGGGTGCCATGCATACCAGGATGGGGGCTCAGAGGGTGCCATGCATACCAGGATGGGGGCTCAGAAGGTGCCATACATACCAGGATGGGGGCTCAGAAGTTGCCATACATACAAGGATGAGGGCTCCGAGGGGTGCCATGAATACCAGGATGGGGGCTCAGAGGGGTGCCATGCATACCAAGATGGGGTATAAAGGGGTGTCATGCATACCAGTATGGGATGGGGGCCACTTATATCAGGCTAGGAGGGGCCATACATACCAGGATGGAGGATATTAACAGAATTGGGGGACATTACCCCAATACCAGTGTCTGCAGCAGACTCCCTCCCCATAACAGGGCATCATGACCACATTTTTTGCTTACATTTTTTTTCCTATTTTCCTCCTTTAAAACCTAGGTGCGTCTTATGGTCCGGTGCGTCTTATAGTCTGAAAAATACGGTAACCCCTTTACCCCCGAGGGTGGTTTGCACGTTAATGACCGGGCCAATTTTTACAATTCTGACCACTGTCACTTTATGAGGTAATTACTCTGGAACGCTTCAATGGATCCCCCTGATTCTGAGACTGTTTTTCGTGACATATTGTACTTCATGATTGTGGTAAAATTTCTTCGATATCACTTGTGTTTATTTGTGAACGGAAATTTGGTGAAAATGTAGAAAATTTTGCGATTTTCAAAATTTGAATTTTTATGCCCTTAAATCAGAGAGATATGTTACACAAAATAATAATAACATTTCCCACATGTCTACTTTACATCAGCACAATTCTGGAACCAATTTTTTTTTTATTAGGGAGCTATAAGGGTTAAAAGTTGACCAGCGATTTCTCATTTTTCCAACAAAATATACAAAACCATTTTTTTAGGGACCACATCACATTTGAAGTCACTTTGAGGGGCCTTTATGACAGAAAATACCAAAAGTGACACCACTCTAAAAACTGCACCCCTCAAGGTGCTCAAAACCACATTCAAGAACTTTATTAACCCTTCAGGTGCTTCACAGGAATTTTTGGAATGTGGAAGAAAAAAATGAACATTTAACTTTTTTCACAAAAATGTTATTTTAGACACAATTTTTTTATTTTCGCAGGGGTAACAGGAAAAAATGCGCCAATACCCCATATGTGGGGAAAAGACAGTGTTTGGGCGCACGGCAGAGTTCAGAAGGGAAGGAGCACTGTGTGACTTTTTGATCGCAAAATTGGCTGGAATTGAGAGCGGACGCCATGTCGCAGTTGAAGAGCCCCTGATGTGCCTAAATAGTGGAAACCCCCCACAAGTGACCCCATTTTGGAAACTAGACCCCTCAAGGATTTTATCAAGGGGTATAGTGAACATTTTGAACGCAGAGGTATGACACAGAATTTGATAACATTAGGTCATCATATTGAATAAGTTGTCATTAGTCTTGAGTGCAAGTGCTCGCTACTTGAGTTTGCATTGGGTACTCGGGTATGCACCATGTATCGCACGTGCTCGAGTGACATGCTCAAGTCCCCGCTCGCATGCTTCGCGGTTATCAGACACCCAAAAAAAAAACATCCAGGGATCGCTCGTGCATGGCAGGCGATCCCTGCGAGGTTTTTTTGGCCACGAAGCATATGGGGCGGAGACTCGAGCATGTCACTCGAGCACCCGCGATACTCAGTGCATACCCGAGCACCCGATGCAAACTCAAGTAGCGAGCACTTGCGCTCAACACTAGTCACTAGTGCTGAGAGAGCACCAAAATGCTCGGGTGCTCGAAGCTCGGGCCGAGCTCGCCGTGATACTTGGGTGCTCGACCCGAGCAACGAGCCCAATGTTAGTCTATAGGAGACCCCAGCATTTTTGCGGCGGCACCCCCGGCAGTCTGTAGAAAGCCTAAAAAGTGCCCAAAACGATAGTGACAGTGCTCAAACGACATGGGGACAGCATGGGGATCGCCCCAGGAAGCATTTCTGACCCCCAGGTCACTGCTGTCAACAACGTGGTCAGAGGTATTAAGCCACTTTTACGGGCTCACAATAAAAAGTTCAAAAATGAAACTGAAACTGCTTTCCTGTGAAATATGTTAAGGAACATCCTTTCCGGGGTAAAGACTTGTGTATAAGGTAAAATAAATAATCAAAAACAAAAACACTTCTCCACACCTTGGGCTATGTTCACAAGTAGCATTTTTTTATGCGTTTTTGCACTTTTGTATTGCTTTCAACCGTGACAAATGTATTCACCGGGAAATGTCATTTTAACATTTTACAACCTTATCTGGCCATGTGCTGTGTGACACATGCATACAGTGCTGAATAGACATGAGAACAGCATGGGGAAGACCCCTGGAAGCAATTCTGACACCCAGGTCACTGCCTAAAAGTGTGCCCATCAGAAGTGATCCTTGCCGCATCAGAAGATGCAGACTTGCAACTATCCCCGTGCAAGTCGTTGTCCAAGGGCAGTGTTCAATTGTACCTCCCCCATTCCTTGCAATGCAAGCGCAAGTATGCAGCCTGCCACCCACCCACCCCCAGGCTGCAATACCATACTGCTTGCTTGCTTGCACTTGAAATTGGGCCTTTTAGGCATCTGGATGCGGAATCTGGCCATCGCGTCATGGCTGCGTCGGCGGCCTGGTATCCATACTCAGTCCCCAGCCGCCCGGCGGCCGGGTGTCCACGCTTGGTCCCCAGCCGCCGGGGGGCGGCCGGGTGTCCATACTCGGTCCCCAGCCGCCCCGCGGCCGGGTGCCCACACACGGTCCCCAGCCGCCTGGGGGCGGCCGGGTGTCCATAAACGGTTCTCAGCCACCCCTATTTGAAGGACAGCCTAACCACAAACACGTGGACAAGTCAATGTGGCCAGGGATGGTCCATCTCACTGATGCCTTCACACTGGGTTAATATTGTGGAAGCCGGGACACAGTTGGACACTGGGATGCAACACATCCTCCAGACATAGAGGACTGCGGGTCCTGGGTCAATCAGGCTTCAACACAAAGTTCAGAAGGTAGACAGCAGCAGTGGTCGGCCTCCAACACAACGAGTAAAGTATTCATGATCATGAGGCCATCCAACTCCTTAGCTTTCTGTTCCTTGGAATGCAAGCACATGTATGTAGTAGCGGCTAGGCCTGAGGTGGTCAGCGTTTTGGCGCATATCCTACTTCCTCCGAGGATTGCTGGATGATTTCCTACTACTATCCCAGTTCTATGGCTCCCGTTAAAACAAAGCTTCAAGTGATGAATGATGGATGAGGAGGAGGAACAGGGACCATTCACTTCAATATCAGGCCAGTCAACCACACATGTCTTGTAGGATACGTTTCTGTACCAAAAGGAGCGGTTTGGCTACACAGTTATAGGGCATACAGTGAGTGCAATGCCTACCCAAAATTTCGAGGCCCTCCAATGCCCCTTGTAAGTGACATGGAGGTCAAAGGGCCTTAACTAAACCGTTTGTTCCATTTATAGCAACTGGGTCTCCTGTACACTGTTGGCCTAAGCAGTGAATGGAAGGCTTTCCAAAAATTATGAGGAACTGCAATGCCCCTTGAAACAGACGTGGATTACAGCGTACTAAAAACCTTCTACCCATTATTGGGGAGTGGGTCTCCCTTAGTGTTCGCCTATGTGACTCGCCCCCTGGGCCGTGGGGCACTCGGAACCGGGCTTCAGTGTGATGATGGGGGTAGTAGTGGCAATCCGGTCCGTGGCTCAGGGTGGTCAGACCAGTGGTAGTATACTATGTGTTTTGCAATGTCCGACTACGCCACCGGTGGATTGCAGCTATTATGAACCGCCGCTGCAAGGCAGTCCCCTGAGGCTGATGGTGTGTGCAGCTGAGATAGTATAACTCCCCACGGGAAGAGTGTAGCCTCAGGGCAGTGTAGTAGATGGTGGGGGTGATGGTGCAGGGAGTCCCAGTACTGTTAGTGCTGGCGAAGTAAGAAGCACAAAGACAACGTGTTGCAGTCCAGGGTCTTTTACTCACAGTTCGTATACTCCAAGCCACTTCTGTACAGGTAGTGACTGCCCAAGCCGTGCTGCGTCCACCAGGTGAGGGGCTCGGTCAACTCCCAGGCAATTCAGGAGCATGGCACAGGACCCCCTTCTGTCCTCTCTCTGGCACGTGCCCCACCAGTGACCAAACTTCTGTCCAGCTGCCGCGGATTTATGCGGGCAAACGTGGGCCCCGTTTCCCGCTATCCTATATGGTGCCTTCGTAGCAGGTTTAGCGAGAGGTCGCACCAATATATGATCATGACCTCCGGTTCTTGGCTGAGGATTATTTGCCTCCACCAACTTGGGATCCGGTACCCTTTCCTTGCCTGACCCGTCACTCGTAATTTCCTGGGTCCTTAGGGTCCCTTCTTCCTTCGTGTTCCTGGGCCTTTCTCTTCGGTTCCTTTCTCTTTCTGTTCTGTTCCTTTCCTTCTCTCCCTCTCGCCCGGCCCGTGTCCCTAGGCCTGGCTCTGGAGCAGAACTCCAGCGGAGCCTCTGCTCCCCTCCTCCTCCACTCTCACTTCCTCCTCACAAACTGAACTTCTTCTTCTCTCCCAGAACTAAGATGGTGCCCACCTTTTATACCTCCTCCTCTGTGTCTGAGCCCAGGTGACCTGCAACCAATGAGCTCCTTCCCATGCCCAGGAACCAGCCCCTATCTGCTCCCACATCACTAGGGTCCCCCCCCCCCCTCCCCACTCCAGCCAGGGACATAGTCAGTCGTGCCTGCATACTAATGGGAGCACCGTAGAGCTGTCCCCCGGAAATGAGGAGTGTATATGTGTGCAGCTAACTGAGCCCTGGTTCATACTCCATCCTTACCCGGGAGTGGAATACCACACCTCTGGTTGAGGTGCAATACCCCTGTAGCGGCCGAACCCTCAGGGCACTACATATGCATTGAAAAGCAAAAACTAACTAAAATTAGGAGGAAATGCAATGCCCGTTGGAAGAGTCGTGGAGGTTAGAGGTAATTAAAAACAACATTTCAATGCCCCTTGGAAGAGCTGTGGAGTTCAGAGTGGTTTAACAAGACGGTTTTAATGCCCCTTGGAAGAGATGTGGAGGTCACAGTGGAATAAAAATACAATATCAATGCCCCTTGGAAGAGTGGTGGAGGTCGCAGTAGCTTAACAAGACAGTGTTAATGCCCCTTGGAAGAGTGGTGGAGGCCGCAGTAGCTTAACAAGACAGTTTTAATGCCCCTTGAAAGAGACGTGGAGGTCACAGCGGAATAAAAAGACAATATCAATGCCCCTTGGAAGAGTGGTGGAGGTTGCAGTAGCTTAACAAGACGGTTTTAATGCCCCTTGGAAGAGTGGTGGAGGTCGCAGTAGCTTTACAAGACGATTTTAATACCCCTTGAAAGAGTGTTGGAGGTCGCAGTAGCTTCACAAGACGGTTTTATTGCCCCTTGGAAGAGTGGTGGAGGTCGCAGTAGCTTAACAAGACGGTTTTAATGCCCCTTGGAAGAGACGTGGAGGTCACAGTAGCTTAACAAAACGGTTTTAATGCCCCTTGGAAGAGTGGTGGAGATCGCAGTAGCTTAACAAGACTATTTTAATGCCCCTTACAAGAGCCATGCAGTACAGCATATTCAAAACCTTATTCCCATTATTGGGGAGAGGGTTTCCCATAGTCTTTGCCTATGCCTTCTAAGCAAAAGCTGCCAAAAATTAGGATGGAGGAACTTGCAATGCTGGCAAACAAGAGCCATGCAGTACAGCATATTCAAAACCTTATTCCCATTATTGGGGAGAGGGTTTCCCATAGTCTTTGCCTATGCCTTCCAAGCAAAAGCTGCCAAAAATTAGGACAGAGGAACTTGCAATGCTGGCAACACGGACCACGGTCACCCTGATGGTATAGTGGTGGTAGAGGCTGAGGATAAGGAGAGGAGCAAAATACAGCCGAAATGAGGAAGCGTATTCCCATGTGTGGGTGTGAAGCGGTGCAAGGGAATACACCTCCCGAAATAACACAGTGGATTTGACTTTATGTTACTCTGCTGTCATTTGGTGGTGATGAGAAGTCTGGCCCAATCCAGCCCTTGTTCATTTTGATAAGGGTCAGCTTGTCAGCATTGTCAGTTGACAGGCGAGTACGCTTATCAGTTATAATTCCCCCAACGGCACTAAAAACAGGCTCCGATAACACACTAGCAGCAGGGCAGGCCAGGACCTCCAAGGCGTACAGAGCGAGTTCATTCCAAGTGTGCAGCTTGGATACCCAATAATTAAAAAGCACAGAGGAATCACGGAGGACGCTGGTACAGTCGGCAAGGTACTCCCTCGCCATCTTTTGAAACTTTCCACTCCTTGTGAGAGTACCCCACGCCTCAGGGCCTGTAAGCAGTGTTCCCCTGCCTCTATTAGATTGGAGTTGCGTCTCTCTCGCCTGTAGGCCTTGGTTGGTCAACGAACTGTGACCTCTGCCGCTAGCGCGTTCAGATGGGAATTTTTTTAACAGTTCTGCAGCAAGGGCCTTCTGGTACTGCCACATTTTTGTAGACCTCTCCACCTCAGGAATAAGAGAGTGAAAGTTCTCCTTGTAGCGGGGGTCTAAAAGTGTCACCAACCAGTAATGAGTGTCACCCAACATTTTGACAACGCGAGGGTCACGGTTAAGGCAGCGTAACATAAAGTCAGCCATGCGTGCCAGATGTAACGGGCAAGACTTCCATGTCCTCACCAAGATGATGACTGACCATGCTCTCCTCCTCCTCCTCCCCCCTGTCCTCAGGCCACCCACGCTGAACCGACGGTATGGCAGTTGTACAGGTACTACCGTCTACAGGGCATGATACCAGCTCCTGTTCTTCCTCATCCTCCTTCTCTCCCTCATTGTCCCCCAATGCACGTTGGGATGAGATGAGGCTGGGCTGTGTGTAATCGCCCGTTACGGCTTCTTGATCCATCTCATCATACTCTGACTGCAATGCCTCCTCTTTAATTCTCTGCAGAGAGCGTTGCAAAAGACAGTCAAGTGGGATGCTGACGCTAATGATGGCGTCATCGCCACTCACCATCTTGGTGGACTCCTCAAAGTTTGTCAGGATGGTACATATGTCAGACATCCAGGTCCACTCCTAAGGTCTTATATGTGGAGTCTGACCTGAATATCGACGGCCTTGTTGCAGCTGGTACTCCACAACTGCTCTCTTCTGCTCACAAATCCTTTGCAACATGTGGAGGGTAGAGTTCCAACGTGTTTGGGACTTCACACACCAGTCAGTGTGCCGGAAGTTGCAAACGCTGCTGCAACACAGCAAGGGCGGCGGAGCTGTAGCCGACTTCCGAAAATTAGCTGACAGGCGGCGTACTTTGACGAGTAGATCTGGCAACTCGGGGTACAATTTAAGAAACCGCTGAACCACGAGGTTAAGCACATGAGCCAAGCATGGTAAGTGTGTGATCTCGCCTCGCCTCAGTGCCGCCACCAGGTTACGGCCATTGTCACACACGACCATGCCTGAAAGTAGGTTCAGCGGTCTCAGCCACAGATCTGCCTGCTCTTTCACAGCTGTCCATAACTCACAAGCAGTGTGAGGTTTATCACCTAAGCTTATGAGTTTCAGCACAGCCTGTTGCCGCTTGCCTGAGGCAGTACTGCAGTGCTTCCAGCTTGTAACTGATGTGGTGATATCTGAGATGGAGGCTGAACATGAGGAGGAGGAGGAGGATGATGTGCAGGAGCTGTACACTGTGGGGGCAACTCTGACTGACATAGGGCCCGCAATCCTCGGTGGGGGAGGATGTGTTCTGTCCCAAGGTCCGACTGGGTCCCGGCTTCCACTATGTTTACCTAGTGTGCCGTCAGGGAGATGTACCGTCCCTGGCCACAAGCACTTGTCAACGTGTCCGTTATCAGGTGTACTCTCCCAGTAACTGCGTTGTTGATGGCACGGCAGATGTTTTGGGACACTTGCTTGTGTAGTGCGGGGATGGCACACCGGGCAAAATAGTTTCGGCTGGGGACTGAGTACCGAGGGACGGCCACCGCCATAAGGTTGCAGAAGGATTCTGTCTCCTCCAGCCTAAAAGGCAGTATTTCCAACGCAAGTAGTCGTGAAATGTGCGAATTTAGGACTGTGGCCTCTGGGGCATTGGCTGCGAATTTGCGCTTTCGTTCAAAGGTCTGGGATATGGACAACTGAACGCTGCATGCAATATGGACAGAGGATTGCCTTGCACGCACAACAGGGGGTACTCTTACACGCACAACAGCGGAAGAAGCAGTGGTGACACCCGCTGACACTGGTCGTGGACCCTGCGGTTCGCCCCACAAAGTCGTGTGCTTTGCTGACATGTGCCTGATCATGCTGGTGGTGGTCAGGCTGGTAGAATTGTCACCCCTGCTGATGCTGGCATGGCAGGTGGTACAAATGGCCTTTTTGGGGTTATCAGCAGAGTCTTTAAAAAGTTCCAGACTCTGGAAGACCTACCGGTTGTACTGGCAACGTCCCTCATGTTGGTGTTACGGGGAACTGTTGCCCGCCTTCTGTGTGCTGCCACCACACTGCTTCTTCCTGCCTGTTGGGGTACTCTGCCTCCCTCCCCCTGTGTGCCGCTGGCCTCACTTTGCGTGTCCTCCTGCCACGTTGGGTCAGTTACTAGATCATCCACCACATCCTCCTCTTCCACTTGCACACCACGATCCTCCTCCTCACTTTGTGGCAATTGTGTCTCGTCATCGGCCACCTCTTGTGATAAATTGCCAGCCAGCGTCGCCTTTCTGTGGCCGTGGCTGTTCAAATATTTGGGCATCCCTACATGGGATCTCCTCTTCCACCACTTCAAGCGCAGCAGGCAAGGGGCACAAATATAGAAATGGACCAGTGAACAGCTCTTCAGTGTCCAACTGTGGGATCAGTTGCTGTCTGACGACACTCAGCGTGGTGGGAGGAGGGAGCATCAGGGTGAGGGGGAGTATGCGGTCGAGACTCACAGCTACTAAAACTTGACCGTGTGGAAGACAAACCGGTGGTGCTGGTGCCCAGGTAACTGGAAGTATTATCTGCTATCCAATTAATAACCTGTTCACACTGATCAGTTTGCAATACTGGTGTTGTAGTGTGCTTCCCTAGTAATTCGGTCAAGAAGTGGGAGCGAGAAGATGTGGCTGTTGGTTGTGGCACATTTTCACCTTGGCCACGGCCCTGTCCTCTGCACGCACCATCACCAGAACGTCCAGTTCCATGTCCCTTGCCACGCGCCTTGCCCATTGTAAATGAAGTAAAATAGCTTACACTCGCACTATCAATGGAAAAAGGGTAATAGAAAGGAGATTAGAACCGTGGAAGAGGAAAACCTCCGTTCTATTTCTCTGGCCTACACCCCACTCTTTTAAACAGATATATTGGTGTCTGAACAGTCAGGGAGACACTATTACTGTTTTTTTTATGTTAAAAAGGCCAAAAGCAGGATAATACAGAGATTTGAACCGTGGAACTGCAAAACCACAGTTATAGTTATGTGGCCTACACTACTCTTTTAAACAGATATATTGGTGTCTGAACAGTCACAGACACACTACATTTTTTTTTGGGGGGGGGGGCGAATACTAAAAGGTTAATAAGACGCGTATTTGTACAGTCTGACTGAGGAAAAAAAAATACAGGATTTAGATGAAAAAAAAAGGATTTTTCCTGGCCCCTGAGACCGGGGGATAAGTCTAGCAATTTGACCAGCAGGAGCACGCAGGACTGTAATGCACTGTTTGTTGGTATAACCACTGCGTCTCCTATACAGCCTGCCTGCCTGTCTGCCTGATATCTGGGATGGATATTAGTCCTGAGAAGGACTATTTGTTTGATCTGGCAGCCTTTAGAGACCCTACACTAACTATTTCGCACTATATATCTCTCCCTAACTCAGCAGCACTCTCCCTACACTGTCTGATCCCGGGCGACTGTGTCCAGGATGGCGGCGCCCGGTTTTAAATACTCGAGGTGATGCTGTGCGGCCAGCCAATCACTGTAATGCCCGCATTACAGTGACTGGCTGGCAATCCCTGCATGTTCATTGGCTCTGTAAAGAGCGCCAAACCTGCAGGGCGGAGACCCGAGCTCCCGCCCAAGTAACCCGGAAATGCTCGGTGCTCGCCGAGCATCCCGAGTAGCGAGATGCTCGGGCGAGTAACGAACAGTATCGAGCACGCTCGCACAACGCTACTAGTCACCATATCGTCATCTTTTTTTTTTTACTTTTGAAAAAAATCCCAACCCTAATACAACCCTAACGCCAACCCTAATACAACCCCAACCCTAATCCTAGCCCAACCCCAACCCCATCCCTAACCCCAACCCTAGCCCAACCCTAACCCTAGCCCACCCCAAACCCCAACCCAAATACAACCCTAACCCTAGCCCAACCCTAGCCACAACCCTAGCCCAACCTTAACCCCAACTTTAACCCCAACCCTAACCCCAACCCTAGCCCAACCCTAACCCTAGCCCAACACTAACCCCAACCCTAACCCTAATACAACCCTAAGCCTAGAGTTTATTTTTCACGCCGTCCCTCGTACGGTATAAGTGATTAGACGACTTTATTCTTCGGGTCGGTGCGATTTCAGTGATACCAGAATCATGTCTGGTTTTTATGATTGACAGCTGTCACACACTAAAAGACGCATTTTTTTGTAAAATCTAGTTTTTGCATCGCCATATTTTGAGAGCTATAATTTTTCCATATTTTGGCCGACAGAGTCATGTGACAGCTTGTTTTTTGGGGGACGAGTTGACGTTTTTATTGGTGCCATTTTCAGGCACTTGACATTTTTTGATCGCTTTCTATTCCGATTTTTGGGAGGCAGAATAAACAAAAAACAGCAATTCCGGAATTGTTCTTATGGTTTTTTTTTTATGCTGTTCCGCGTGTGGTGAAATTGATAAAGCAGCTTTATTCTTCGTGTCAGTACGTTTACAGCGGTACCACATTTATATCGTATTTCTATGTTTTGGCGTTTTTACACAATAAAAGCTATTTTACAGAAAAAAGAATGTTTGCATCGCTTTATATTGAAAGCTATAACTTTTTTATTTTTCGGCTGATGGAGCGGCTTGTTTTTTGCGGGACAAGATGACGGTTTTCAGTGGTACCATTTTTATTTACATTCGCCTTTTTGATCGCGTGTTATTCCATTTTTTGTTTGGCGGTATGATGATAAAGCATTGTTTTTTGCTTCGCTTTTTTTTTTACCATGTTCACTAAATGGGGTTAACTAGTGGGACAGTTTATAGGTCAGGTCATTCTGGACGTGGCGATACCAAATATGTGTTCTTTTATTGTTTTTTTCATAATATTTATTGATGGGTACATTATATATTTTTTTTTGGTGGATTTTTTTTTTTTTTTTTTAAATATTTTTACATTTTTATTTTTTTTATTTTTTAACACTTTTTGGACTTTTATTCTGTTTCCCACTATGGGACTTTCACTGTTTTTATTCTGATCGCCTGTATAGCACAGGGATGGAGCACCATCCCTGTGCTATAAAGACTGTCAGCGCTGCAGACGCAGAAGATACTTTGGTCATGCACTACGCATGACCAAAATATCTTCCTGCTGTCTGGTGACCCGGATGTTGTCATGATGACATCCGGGAAGCCGCGGCAGACAGCACTGGAGGCCGGGAGAGGAGCTGAGTTTTGCGATCACCTCCCCTTGCCCCCGCAATGCTGCGATCGACTTCGACCGCAGCATTGAGGCGGTTAATGTGCCGGGAGCTGTGCGGGACCGCTCCCTGCACATAGTCACAGTTAATACCCGGTGCTATTAGCTGACACCCGGTGGCGATCTCCTCGCACCGCTTGTGGGAAGGCGCGATGGCCATGTGACCTAATAGTACGTCATTGGTCCAATCGGCCCAGGTCACCATGACGTACTATTAGGTCTGACGCGCCCCCTAGGCCGTGGGGTACTAGGCAGCCGGGCCTCTTACGGATGCCGGTATGGGGAGTATCACGGTGGCTGGCCCGGTCCATGACCCAGGGCGGTCAGTAAAAAGAGGAAGATATTTATAGGGAAATTTGGGGAAAGTTCGTGATGCCACCTGTGGATTGCAGCTAAAGGGGCCGCTGCTGCGGAGCAGTCCTCTGGAGCTGGTGCAGAAGGGATGGTGTGGCTCTCCACAGGTAGAGCTAGCTCCAGGGCAGTGAAGGAAGTGAGAGTTTCGCTGGGCGTTGTAGTGCCGGGAGGGAGGGATGGCGCAGATGAATGAAGGGATGGAGGCAGTGCGGTGCAGTCATCCGAGTTTTTACTCACAGTTCTTATGACAGTTCCACTGGTGCACTGTACAGTTGTCGGCCTCCCACGTCGCGCTGCGTTCACCAGGCAGAGGTTCAGCTCTTCCTCAGGCAGATTAGGAGCACCTGACAGAACCCCACTTTCTCGTGTTCCTAGCTAGACCGTCTTCACGCTGGGTCTTTCTCCCTCCTGCCCTGCACTTCCCCACTCTTAATCCCGCTCGAGTGCTCTGAAGTCCCTCCTGTCTCGTCGGAGTTCCCGGACCTGATTGACCCTCACAGAGATTAGAATGGGGCTTCGGCGACCGACTATATAAGCCAGAAGCCTCCGGTTTTCCCTTCCGGGATGTAGAGTAACACAGCTGGCCCAGGGGCCGGTCCCCTTCTTGCGGCCTACGATCCCTCTGTCTTCTGACAGATACAGGGCGTACGGGTGCCGTCCTGCACTCGCCATACCCCCTAGGATCCTTTCTGTAGAACGGAGCCTACTCCTCTGCTCCCCACCTGGGTCTCTAGGACTGGGCCCTGCTTGTGGAGCAGAGCTCCTAAAGAGCCTCTGCTCCCAGACTGACTTCTCTCACCGACTCCTCTTACTCCACTGCCACCCTAAAATGGCTTTCCATTTTATACCTCCTTCTATAGTGCTCCCCTAAACTGCTTCCTCCACCCACACCCACTACTGGTTCCTCCTACCTCTGGGTTCCCCCCACTCCAGCCAGGGACAGGGCTCAGCATTAAAACACATTGCATCTTGCCCTTCCAGCTGGCCTGGAGCAGTGTAGTGTTGGATGCAGGTGTTGGGGTTTCGGGCAGCACTCTATCCTTACCTGAGAGAAGGGGATACCACACCTCAGGGACGCCACAGGTCACACGTCAGAAAGGAGTTACTTTTAGTGTATTATTGGTTTTAATGATTTGTAATCATGAAAATTATATGTAGATTTATTCATTTCTAAAGCCTGTATGCAATTATCAATCACATCAGTGCCTATCTATTTAAAGCACTCAGCGTGGTATACATTCTGGAATTACCTGAAGAAGGGGACAGATCGTCTCTGAAACACGTTATGTGTTTAATAAATCGACTTCTCTTGCCTAACCTGGTGGTTCCTAACTCAGAGCGTGGCGACCTGTGGATCTCCACCACCCACTATTCATTATCTTTCGCTGTATCCTGGCTCCAGAGCATGATGCCGGAGAGGGCAGAAGGTGCTGCAATGCTCCAGGACCGCAGTCATTTACCGCGTAGTATCAGCTTTGTGTCTGGCATGCACGACTACCAGACGTGAGTGGAATACCTCTCACCCCTCCATCTATATGCTGTGACATTCTTCACATGGCGCGCCTTCTCTTTTTGCTTTATTTTCTCATTTTTCTGTCTGTTTTCATAGAGCTGATGTGACTTGCCAAAAAGCACAGGTTTGTTTCATCTGTCCAAAGGACATTCTCCCAGAAACTTTGGAAAATTCTTGTCTTGCTTTTTTTCTGATTTGCTTTTGACTCGCCCCCAGGGCCGTGGGGTACTCGGCAGCCGGGCCTCTGGATTCCGGTTGGTGGGGAATATCACGGTGGCTGGCCCGGTCCGTGACCCAGGGCGGTCAGTAAAAAGGGGAAGATTATTATAAGGGATTGGAAAGTTCGTGACGCCACCTGTGGTGTCTGGTGAGGATCACAAGCGCTGCAACAGTCCTCTGAGGCAGATGTTAGGGCAGCTTGTGATGGGACGGCTCCCCACAGTTGGAGCAAGCCACAGGGCAGTGTAAGATGGAGTGGTAGTTGCGCTGGGCATTGTAGTGCAGGGAGGGAATGATGGCGCGGACGAAATAACTGGACAGAGGCGGTGCGGTGCAGTCATCCGTGTCTTTATTCACAGTTCTTTAGTTCCACAGGGTGCACTGTCAGATTACAGCCCCCCACGTTGCGCTGCGTTCACCGGGCAGGGGTTCAATCCTTCCTCAGACAGCTTGGTAATACCTGGCAGAACCCCACGTTCTCGTGTTCCTATTTTGACCGACTTCACACTGGTCTTTCTCCCTCCTGCTCTGCGTTGCCCACTCTCAGTCCTGTTCAGGTACTCTGAAGTCCCTCCTGTCTGTCGGAGTTACACAGACTTGCTTGACCCTCAAGGGACTAGAGTACCCCCTGGAATCCACGGAGCCTACTCCCTGCTCCCCTCCGGGGCCTTCAGACTTGGCCCTACTTGTGGAGAAGATCCCCTAATGAGACTCTGCTCCCGGACTGTTCTTTTGAACTGTCCCGAGCTGTTCTTCTGAACTGCTCCCGCTCACTAGACTGCCACCCTAAGATGGCTTCCCTATTTATACTCCTACAAAGTGCTCCCTCTAACTACTTCCTCCACCCACACCCACAACTGGTTCCCCCTACCTTTGGGTTCCCCCCACTCCAGCCAGGGTCAGGGCTCAGCAGCTGCGCTCTGCATGTTGCCCCTCCTGCCGGCCTGGAGTAGTGTAGTGTTGGATGTGTGGCGCCCCTGAGGGTTCAGTCGCCACAGAGATACTGCACCTCACCCCGAGGTGTGGTGTCTCCCTCTCTCAGGTAAGATGGGAGTGTTGCACGGAACCCCAAACACCTGCATCCATCACCACACTGCTCCAGGCCGGCTGGAGGGGCAACATGCAGAGCGCAGCAGCTGAGCCCTGTCCCTGGCTGGAGTGGGGGGAACCCAAAGTTAAGGTGAACCAATAGTGGGTGTGGGTGGAGGAAGCAGATACAGTAACCACTTATACAGTAGATATAAAAGAGAAGCCATTAGAGTGAGGTCAGTTGAGTAGTAGTCGTTTTAGTGAGGGCTGTTCAGAGGAACAGTCCGGGAGCAGAGGCTAATCAGGAGCTCTGCTCCACAAGTTAGGGCCTAGGATAGAGGCCCCGGAAGGGAGCAGGGAGTAGGCTCCATTCTATGGAAAGGATCCCAGGGGGTACGGCGCGTGCAGGATGACACCCGTACGCCCCGCTCCTGCCAGGTGTCAGGAGGGATCGGTTGCTTCATTCTAATCTACAGGGGGTCAGGTTAGTCCCGGATCCGACGTACAGGAAGGACTTCAGCATACCCGAGCGGGATTGAGAGTGGGCAGCGTAGGGCAGAGGAGAGAAGGACCAAGTGTAAAGACGGTCAAAGTAGGAACACGAGAAAGTGGGGTTCCGCTAGGCATTCCTAAGCTGCTTGAAGAAGGATTGAACCCCTGTCCGGTGAACGTGGCATGATGAGGGAGGCATTCACCTGTAAAGAGCACTTGTGAATTGCCTAAGAACTGTAAGTAAAATCTTGGACGACTGCATCGATCGGTCTCTGACCGTTTCTTCACCGGCGCCATTCTTCCTCCCCCGCACTACAACGCCCAGCGCACTATACATCTATTTTACTCTGCCCTGAGGCCCGCTCCGCCTGTGGGGAACTGTACCATCTTTAGCTGCCCTGACATCTGCCTCAGAGGACTATTGCAGCGCTGGTGATCCTCACCAGACACCACAGGTGGCGTCACGAACTCTCTGAACTTTTTACTAATTAGTGATACCCCTTTGTGCACTGACCGCCCTGGGCCAGCCACCGTGATTCCTCCCAAAGAGTGCCCCACGGCCCTGGGGTCGAGTCATTCAATTGGCGTCACGAACAGGATGCGTAACCAACCCGCCATCTGTGGGTATTGTGTGCCTAAAGAAGTGTTTTCTGCTCTGAATGTAGCACCCGCCCCAGAAGAACGGGCGCCATTATGGGCGTGTTAAAGGACAACAAAATGGAGCCTTCCATCTTGGGCCGGGTCCTAGAATGGCGCCAAAAGCAGGCCCTGCCCCTTGGAAGTGTGACTGTCCGCGTAGATGTGTCCGTCAAGGCAGGAAGGCCGTCACAGGGAGTGACCGACAACAAATCGCCATGGGACCGCCCCCAAAAGAGGAGAGGAGGAGGAGAAAAGGAATGGAGACAGGGAGTGGCCTCGACCCGTCTAGCCAGACCGCACCCGGCAGCCGAGATGGAAGGAAGCAAAAACCAAGCCACTGCCTCCGGCCTGCCGCTGCACCAAGCCACCCCCTCCACCATGGAGGAAGATATAGAGAAGCTATCCCCGGAGGATGTGGAGTTTCTCGAGAGCGAGTGGAGCGAGCCCAGCATGCAGAGGTCGCCCGGTGGAAAAGTGAGCTGCTGGAGAAACTAGCCGCCCGCCGGAAAGTGAGACCGGATGCCAGCAGCCGCACACCAGCCCCGGCGGAGTTTACAGGAAACCAGGAGGTCGAGTGGAACACAGGAGCAGGTAGGAGAGAATCCCCAGCCCCGGGCGCTGCCAGTGCCGACCTGATCCTGAGCCTCCTGCCCCAGCCCCCACCATATGCTGCCGCACTCTGGCCGGAACCGATATGCAGCCCGGAATCTCCACCCCCGGGCGCGGAACCTGAAAACCCCGCACCAAGGGCCTTCCCGGAACCCCTGCCTCTAACCGCTGCACCAGAGGGTTCCCCATACGGCGTCCCCCCGGAACGTCTAATCCCGGGCGCCGAAGCTGCGGGCCTGTTGCTGAGAGCCCTCCCGCCACCACCGCCACCGGCGCTGGAGTGGATCTACAGTGCGCCGGTCTTTGACTGGTCCGCCCACTTTGAGGATCAGCAGCCGTGTCCGCTCCTCACAATACCAGCACCCCCGGTTGCCTGCCTCAGCACAGAGGAGTTATGCTGGGACAACCGGGGGTGGATCTGATGGGGCTCTCCTATGAAACAGAGTCTGCCGCCCAGCAGAGGAAGGAATTCTGCCGGCGGGAACTCCGGCAATTAGAGAGGGAGCGACACGCGTGGGAAGTGCACAGTGAGCGCCTGGAGGCCCGTGATAAGGCCGCCAAGGCACAAGTCCGCCAGGCGGAGACAGCCAACCCCAGCCCCCGTGAGGAAGGCCTCATCGTTAAGTTTAACCTCAAGGATGGGTGGGGCTTCATCCGGAGTCCCGAGTTTAACAGGGACATTTTCGTCAACCGACGGGATGTGGAGCCTGAGCTGGAAGAAGGCCATTCCGACCGGAACCTGTATCCGGGAGATCAAGTCACGTTCACCCGGCACCATGGTGAGCGTGGCTGGTATGCCCTGCATGTGCACCACGCCAACAAGGACGCACCGCTGCAGGAAGTCCCTCGTGACCCGGCTAGGTCAGGGAAAAATGAAGAATACCCCAGGAGGGGTCCCCAGTACTAGGCTTAGTACTGGGACTGTGAAACTGAATGTAGTCACCCGTCCGGGTGCAGTGTTACAGTTTGTGTGAAGTTAAAAGTAATGTTTTTTCTAATAGTGTGAGTTTTTCTACCATCACCCGTCAGGGTGTACAGGCTGAGAACTGTGAGCAGTCAGACATTGACATTGTAAAAAGTTTAGCACTTCTTAAAGTTCACCCTTCTGGTTTTATAAGTGCAATCCTTACCTCAGAACAAAAACCCGTTTGGCGCGGCGGAAGACGAGGTCCAGTAACTGGATCATCTATGCCCTGCAGCCACGCCCAGGGCCTACGTTGGGGGTTTGCGGACGGGTCCCTCATGCTGCTACAGTTGCACCCTGGTGCAGGAACTCTATTGAAAATGTTTCATATGAAAAGTGCTTTTATAATCTTTTATAATGTAATGTAACCAGTAACGTTTAGAGAAAATGTGCCTCCCATAAAGGGAAGCAATGTTATGTGTTTATGATCTTATATGCGGATGCATCTTAAAAATTTTGCATGTCATTTATTCTGAGTTTTGCTTTGTTCCAGCCCGCGGACGTGCTGTGTTTCACCGGGGGGAATGTGGCGCTCCTGAGGGTTCAGTCGCCACAGAGGTATTGCACCTCACCCAGAGGTGTGGTGTCTCCCTTCTCTCAGGTAAGTAAGGAGTGCTGCATGGAACCCCAAACACCTGCATCCAACACTACACTGCTCCAGGCCGGCTGGATGGGCAAAATGCAATGTATGTTTCTGCTGAGCCCTGTCCTTGGCTGGAGTGGGGGAAACCCAAAGGTAGGGGGAACCAGTAGTGGGTGTGGGTGGAGGAAGCAGATACAGTAACCACTTATACAGTAGATATAAAAGAGAAGCCATTAGAGTGAGGTCAGTCGAGTAGTAGTCGTTTTAGTGAGGACTGTTCAGAGGAACAGTCCGGGAGCAGAGGCTCATCAGGAGCTCTGCTCCACAAGTTAGGGCCTAGGATAGAGGCCCCAGAGGGGAGCAGGGAGTAGGCTCCGTTCTAAGGAAAGGATCCCAGGGGGTACGGCGCGTGCCAAATTTGGAGCCAATTTTTTTTTTTTTTTTTAAAGACCACAATATTAAATGTGCAGTATTTAAAATAGGAGGAAGGTCATGGAAGGTTATTTAAGCCCAGAGCACGAGCATCTTATTAACTGCAAACACAGATTAAAATGATACCTGGGTTGACGAAATCTGTCTTATGGTTCTTGTTTAATCAGTGTAACAGTGCCAACCTTTCACTGCCTGTAGTTTACTTATCAAAATCCTGATGACAGGAGCGCCGCATAAAAGCAGGAATATGCGGCTATTATGCCGCGTGGGAACGTAGCCTAAGGGACTCCATCTTTAATAGAAAAAAAAATCCTCGCTCCGATGTAATCCATGGGTCTTCTGTCTTCAGCTCTGCTACATCTTTGCCATCAGACAAATATGTCTGCTGACAGATGAGCAGGCACAGAATGACGCTGGAGCACTGTTACTGTGTAGTGCCACACTATGTTGCTTTTTTGTCATTTTATGTAGTGTAGAAGTCTTGGGAAAAGTGTGGATTGTGCTCTGGAAGTGATCAGTTATAGCTAACTATGTTATTTTCTGCAGAGATAAGTCCTGCATAGAAGATGTGATATAGGTCTGCGACAGATAAAGAACTTGTGAGTATGTGTATTACCTATACACGCACACTGACACTATATACAGAGCTTCTGTGTATAATGTCACTGGTGATCATTGCATTACCTGTACACTGACACTATATACAGAGCTTCTGTGTATAATGTCACTGGTGATGACTGTATAACCTGTACACTATATACAGAGCTCCTGTGTATAATGTCAGTGGTGATCACTGTATAACCTGTACACTGACCCAATATACAGAACTTTTTTTACATTTGTATTATTTTAGTATTATTTGTCACTATGTGGTGCCATTATGTGCTTTGGTCATGACATGACGATATTTGTCCCTTGTATGTGGTATTATTCGGTCACTATGTGGTGGTAATATGTGGTCTCATGGTGTGTCAGTATTTATACCTTGTATCTGGAAGCATTTGATCACTATGTGGTGGTATTATGTGCTTTGGTCATGGTGTGGCGGTATTTGTGTCTTGTATGTGGCATTATTTGGGCACTATGTGGTGGTAATATGTGATCTGGTCATGGTGTGGTGGTATTTCTGCCTTCTATCTGGTAATATTGGACTTGGTTGGTCATTTGTTTTATCTGATATCAATAAGGGGAAACCTCATTATTTCCAATAGATATTAAATACTTGGATGTTTAACCCCTCCCTGTCTTGTGACTATTACACAGCAGCAGAGATGCCGTTACAGAGGTTCACCAGAGAAAGCAAGTTGGCATTTGGTGAGATTTTCACCTCTGTATTTATAAGACGAAACCAGGAGTGGGTGAGAAATGCATAAAACATTAACTCGGATTGCTCCACTCCAGGTTTTGTCTTACAAATACTGAGGTAAAAATCTCACCAAATACTCAAACTGCCACAATCTTCTGACAGTGCGGATTCCACCAATAAATAAGTGATCCCCTTCCCAACCTGTGCATCGCTCAGAACTTGTTTTCACCAATAAAAACACTTTAATGCAAACTACAGAAATTGTACATCGCAGTTCTGGTGAGCGCACAGTGATGGGCAGGAGCCGCCAATATAATGGGTATAACGGCTAACAGATATCTGCAAATAGCTGGAGGGTGGGCCCGGGTGGGTGGGCCCCTGGAGTTAATTTCTCTGGTGGGCCCCAGACACCCCAGACCGGCGCTGCCCGTAGGATCTTATCTGTGTTGTCAGAGGAGAAAAAATATCTTTTTTCCCTTCTTGTGGGGATTCTGAGCAGATCTTGCCTTCCTCATCCTGATCAGAATCAAGGGATTGTATGTCCTCTTCTGAGCTTAGCTCCAGCTCCCATCTTGGTCTCTTAGCACGGGGACCTGGCTGAGATGTCTGTGGGGGAACGAAATTAGAGATTGAAGTTTGCACCTCCTCTCTAATCATGGACCTCATGTCAGATAGAAAAGTAGACTGTTCACCCCTGATGATATTAGAGGTACACCTCTCACATAGCTGTTTCCCAGGCAATTTTATACTGCAGAGAGCACATCTTCTAGATTTCCCTGAGACCTTGACAGCCCTTTTGGGTGCAGATACTGGTGCAGCAGGGGCGCCCTTGTCCTAGAATTGTAAGAATGGGGAAGATACTAAGTATGCAGGATTTTTAATAGTGAGTAATCTCTTTACCAATTACTCACATGTACCAGGGTCTGCTCTGCAGGGGCATCTGATCGACCAGAATCCAAAAGGAGGAGACAGTTAAGCAAAAGGCATCAATAGGTGGGAAATACAGCTGGGAAGAGCAGAGGCATGGGAAGTGCTTCCATACACCCAAAGTGCTTCAGCCTCGTTTGCTTATCCATTCAAATGCAGCTTTCTCTGTAACGGAGGAATAAACTCTAGCAAAAGGAATGACTGTACTTGTATTTGCAAGAGTTACATGTGCATATAAATAGTTTTGAGGCGTGTAATCCTTCTGACAGATTCCTTTTAAAGGGTACCTGTTCTTTCAGGTGACTAGTCAGAACAGGCTGTCACTATTTCTGGTTATTATATGACTTGAATCGTGTGCTTTCATCAGTTTCCCCTCTGCAGGCTCTATCTCTGATTTTCAGTCCTCTCTGAGCTAGTGGATGGAGATTAGCTACTATGATGTCTATACCGTACACGGATATGATGGATTCTTGCTGCTCTTGCTCTAAGCACAAAGACAGTAGCTACAGAAGCAATGCGGACATAATGTAACACAGGTACTTTAGATGCAGTGACACAGAAGCACAGAGCAGCCAATACAGGGTTAATAAACAGGGAAAGTTTATGATAGCAAGGTGAATCTCCACGCAGGGAGTAACAGGGGGAAATATGGGGAAATAGCAGGTATTAGTCTGTAACTGACAGCTTACAGTTTAACTAGATGTAGCAGAGTCAAACGGGTAACAAACTACAGTTTTTTCACTTAGCTGATTGTATACTCTACAAGGCAGTTGCCAGCTGGTGCTGGTGACGCTGTCTTCAGGCTTCCCCGCCCAAACAATGCTCCGTGTTCTGGCGGCAGCGGGCGGTCTCCGGTTTTACCCGCTGAGCCCCTAGTCCATAACACGGCACTTCACGTGCTCAGCTCCACGGACCCTGCGTCTCTTCTCCCTACAGTTAGCTTGACTCCTCCGGTCCACTGCACTCGGATCCCTTGCTCCAAGTCCTGTAGCCAGGAGCCTGGACCCTCTCACACTGCTCTGCTCCGCAGGCCTCAGCTCCGCTTTCCCACGCAAACGTCCTCATCTCTCCCTCTCTCTCGTCACACCAGGAGTCCTTCTGTCACCTGACCTCCCAGCTCTCTCTCGACACACCCCCTGCTTCCCTGTCACATGACTCCTCTGCTTGCAGTCTGTCTTCCCCCTGCAACAAGAGGCACGGCCCCGGCAGTTCCGGACCTTTGCTCTGAAAGCACTTACACCCCGGTCTTCCCCTTACACTCCCGCCCTCCTTTAACTCGCCATTCCACGGGCGAGAGTTCCTTCATCAAATGTTCACATACGGTACCATATGAATGGATCTTGTTCGTAACGTTGAGGAGGCACTCCTGCTGTTGTCCGTTCTGACCGGCGTAACTCAGTTTGACCGATGTGGGGTGCAGGGTCACTCGGATTTCCAATCTTCGCCTGTCCAGTGGCTTCAACCGATGTTGTTCCCTCGCCGCCTGCACTGGGGACTGCAGGTAATCGAGTGCTGGGGCTCGGAGGTAGAACAACTCTTCTTCGTCCACATCGTGGCTTGGGGCAACTGTGGCAGGTCCCTCTCTAGAAGCAGGTGATTCTTCTTCATCCTCGTCATCTTTAGACAGACAGGATCGCAGCATACTACGATGAACCACTCTGGCAGGGGCTCCTTCAGCCCCCTCGGGTTGAACTTCATACACAGGTCTTTCAGCGCCAATCCTGCGCTTCACTCGGTGCGAGGTCCGTTCCCACCGCCTACTCAATTTTCCCCGGTGCCGCTCTGCCGATATATATATGTGCGTGTGTATATAATATAATGTGTGTATGTATATAATGTGTGTGTGTATATATCTATATATATATCTATATATACACAGGTCATTTTCATTTTCTCAGATTTTTCTCTTTCTAGGTATATTTTTGAGTAAAATGTACATTGTTGTTTTATTCTATAAGCTACTGACAATGTCTCCAAAATTCAAAGCGAAAAATTTTGTATTTATTTGCAGCAAATGAGAAATCGGCAAATCTCACTCAACACTTTTCTTTCCACCTCCTTTGGCATGGCTACAAGTTATCTTTTCATTCAAATTCCTTTTGGGCCGTTCCTAGCACTTGTTTTGTCCCATTGCTGGAGGATTGTGAAGAGCACCGCAGTGTTTCTTATACTTTCCCTGGTTACATAAGATTTGGTTCCGGTGATCACCTAATCAGAAGCACATTAAGGAGAAGGAGGTGGACGGTGGGTGGAAATCAGCTGACGCTGGAATGGAACGGCCGTCAGACATGGAGAGATGGGGATTGCTAGAAAACTGTGCAGTGGTCTCTTCATTTTTGCCAGAACTATATGTATGTATAGTGTGTGTGTATAATGTGTGTGTGTGTATAGTGTGTGTGTGTATGTATAGTGTGTGTGTGTGTGTATGTATAGTGTGTGTATGTGTGTATGTATAGTGTGTGTGTGTGTATGTATAGTGTGTGTGTGTGTATGTATAGTGTGTGTGTGTATGTATAGTGTGTGTGTGTATATATAGTGTGTGTGTGTGTGTGTATGTATAGTGTGTGTGTGTGTGTATGTATAGTGTGTGTGTGTATGTATAGTGTGTGTGTGTGTATGTATAGTGTGTGTGTGTGTATGTATAGTGTGTGTGTATGTATAGTGTGTGTGTGTGTGTGTATGTATAGTGTGTGTGTGTATGTATAGTGTGTGTGTGTGTATGTATAGTGTGTGTGTGTATGTGTATAGTGTGTGTGTGTGTATGTATAGTGTGTGTGGGTGTGTGTATGAATAGTGTGTGTGTGTGTGCATAGTGTGTGTGTGTGTGTGTGTGTGTATGTATAGTGTGTGTGTGTGTGTGTATGTATAGTGTGTGTGTATGTATTGTGTGTGTGTGTATGTATAGTGTGTGTGTATGTATAGTGTGTGTGTATGTAGTGTGTGTGTATGTATAGTGTGTGTGTGTATGTATAGTGTGTGTGTATGTATAGTGTGTGTGTATGTATAGTGTGTGTGTATGTATAGTGTGTGTGTGTATGTATAGTGTCTGTGTGTGTGTATGTATAGTGTGTGTGTGTATGTATAGTGTGTGTGTATAATGTGTGTGTGCATGTATAGTGTGTGTGTGTATAGTGTGTGTATGTATAGTGTGTGTGTGTATGTATAGTGTCTGTGTGTGTGTGTGTATGTATAGTGTGTGTGTATGTGTAGTGTGTGTGTATGTATAGTGTCTGTGTGTGTGTGTGTATGTATAGTGTGTGTGTGTGTATGTATAGTGTGTGTGTGTGTATTTATAGTGTGTGTGTGTGTGTGTATGTATAGTGTGTGTGTATGTATAGTGTGTATGTATAGTGTGTGTGTATGTATAGTGTGTGTGTGTATGTATAGTGTGTGTGTATGTATAGTGTGTGCGTGTATGTATAGTGTGTGTGTTTGTATGTATAGTGTGTGTGTGTATGTATAGTGTGTGTGTATGTATAGTGTGTGTGTGTGTGTATGTATAGTGTGTGTATGTATAGTGTGTGTGTGTGTGTATGTATAGTGTGTGTATGTATAGTGTGTGTGTGTGTATAATTTGTGTGTGTGTATTTTTTTTTTAAGTTAAAAACAAGTAAAATGCATGTGGCATCAATATCAAGACTCCAGCTATAAGGGCCTATTCACACTGAATTTTGCAATGCATTCATCTCCCCTTTCCAGGCTTCTATCTAAATACCTGAAAAATGGCATTCAGATGGGCCTTGACATAGCCATTGATTTGAACAAAGGTAAACCGAGGCTAAAGTCTGAATCTTTAGGCTCCATTTGCTCTGCTTTCAGATGTCTCATTTCAGACAGCACAATCCTGAATTTCAGGGATTCAGTTGTAAGCCTTGTGTAAAGACCTGAATGCAGCGCTGAATGTAGTGTGAATAGGTCCTTACATCCTACACCACCTCAGGGGATTGTTGTTATGGAGTATTGCCCCTGGGTGGCCGCAGTTATGACCACCACCAGGGCTCGCGGTCCCCCACCCTAGCTTTGGTATTCTGAGGAGCTGGTATAATGAATATCTGAGAAGAGCCCTAGAGAAGCAAGAACATTGGACAACCAAGAGGTGGTGGCCTCAAGTCAGGTGGAGTGTTCAACAGGGCGAGACTTTCTAACTTGTATCTATTGTGTATGGGTATCGTGGTTGTGGGGGGCTTCATGTGTCCAGTAACCATAGTGGATGCCCATTCCTAAACTAATGAAGGATTCCTGTGGACCTATTGAGCTAATAGAACCCGCAGTCAAATCAATGTCCCAAATTATCCCCACAAATGAATAACTAATATGGAGTTAGGTAATGCACCCGGAGCATGATGCTTCGCACTTGTCTTTGGTTTGCTGCTGATTGCAGGAGGTTTATGGACTAGTTGATGTGCGGCCCCACAACATGTCGTCTATAGTAGATACCAGCCCCATCATCTTTTTTTCAACCTTTGTATGTGAGGACCCTGCACACGACTGCTCCCATTTCCATACTTTTTCCATTAATAGCCGGTCATAATAGAGTAAACCAGAGATGAGGGTCGTCCATTTCAGGTGTTGTAGGTGTTCTCAGTCTTCCGAAATCCCTTTAAAGAGAACCTGTCACTTTCCATAACGATGTAATTTTGTACCTGGTGTAAATGCCCCTGTTCTGGATACGGCGTTGCTTTTCTCGTCTTCCTGCCCCTCTGTCCCTCTTCCCTGGATGTAAATCATCTTTTTAGCCAAGTGGACTAAGAGTGGGATATATCAACCAATTCGTCTCCCCCCACCTGTCAGACAGATCTGTGTACATCTCCTCAGATGGATGCCAGCTCTGCAGGGAATTATTTGATATAAAGAGGTTGTCCGGCGCCACTCACATCTGCATTGGTGGTGAGCGACACTGATGACATTGCTCTGGGAGATACAAAACAGGACGTGTACTTTATTAAAGGGAATCTGTCAGCAGATTTTTGCTACTTAATCTGAGAGCTGCATGATGTAGAGCAAGATATCCTGATTCCAGGGATGTGTCACTTATTAGGCTGTGTGTTGTAGTTTCAATACAATCCATGTTTTATCACCAGGAGATGATCACTGCCTGACTAGGTCTCAGGTACAGGCCAGTCAGGCTAATCTGTGTAACCCCGCCCTCACCACTGATTTGCAGTTTGTACACAGGAATCTGCCAGCGTGGGCGGGGTTACACAGGGCTTAACATTCTGAGCACTGCTTCATTTACAACAGAGAAAGCAAGGATTCTATCAAAACTGCACCAAGCAGTCTAGTAAGTGATACATCGCTGGAATCAGGCTCTCTGCCCCTACATCATGCTGATCTCGGATTACGTAGCAAAACCTTCTGACAGATCCCCTTTAACTGGAATTGTGTATCTATCCTATCCTATTGCAATAACTAAAGATGCAAGTCGGAAACGCATTTGCGGTTAAACATTATTCTGGTTAGGTTCCTGACCTATGGTGATGTTTTTATATATTTTTTGCTACAAATAAACTTACAAGATTTTTAACCCTATCCTGACCCTGTAACACGATTTTCTTCGTTCTAATAAATAGGTGGAAAATTTGGCACAAATCCCTCCAAGTATCTGCTTTCCTACCTATAGCCAGCCTTGGTAAATGGGCTATTGTGGTCATTTCTGAGTGAGGCCCTAGTTTTGTCTTGGGGCCCATGGCTACTTATTGCACCCTGTGACACCTATTTAGCCATTTTCCCGGGTTTCCTGCATTCTGCTTTGCTGTGATCTGGTCATCAGTCTTTCAGGTAGTGTGTTTTATAGGACCAATACAATATAAGAGCCCCCATCACAGAGGCCGACCCCCAAAACACTGGTGATGTCACTTGGGCTGGAGTTATATGTCACCTGCTCTATGTACAGGAGCATCTCACAAAACTACAAGATCATCAAAAAATTACTTTATTTCAGTTCTTCAATACAAAAAGTGAAGCTCCTATATTATATAGAGTCATTACACACAGAGGGATCTATTATATAGAGTCATTACACACAGAGGGATCTATTATATAGAGTCATTACACACAGAGGGATCTATTATATAGAGTCATTACACACAGAGGGATCTATTATATAGAGTCATTACACACAAAGGGATCTATTATATAGAGTCATTACACACAAAGGGATCTATTATATACAGTCATTACACACAGAGGGATCTATTATATAGAGTCATTACACACAGAGGGATCTATTATATAGAGTCATTACACACAAAGGGATCTATTATATAGAGTAATTACACACAGAGGGATCTATTATATAGAGTCATTACACACAGAGGGATCTATTATATAGAGTCATTACACACAGTGATCTATTATATAGAGTCATTACACACAGAGAGATCTATTATACAGAGTCATTACACACAGAGGGATCTATTTCACGTGTTTATTTCTGTTAATCTTGATGATTATGGCTTACAGCCAATGAAAATACAAAAGTCATTATCTCCGTAAATTAGAATACTTTATAACAGCTTGAAAAATTATTTTAAAATCTGAAATGTTGTCCTACTGAAATGTCTGTTCTGTAAATGCCCTCAATACTTGGTCGGGCTCCTTGTGCATCAATTACTGCATCAATGCGGCAATGTGGCATGGATGGATCAGCCTGTGGCCCTGCTGAGGGGTTATGGAAGCCCAGGTGGCTTTGATAGCAGCCTTCAGCTCGTCTGCATTGTTGGGTCTGGGGTCTCTCATCTTCCTCTTGACAATACCCCATAGATTCTCTGACCAATCAAGCACAGTGATACTGTTGTGTGTAAACCAGGTATTGGTACTTTTGGCCGTGTGGACAGGGGCCAAGTCCGGCTGGAGAATGACATTTCCATCTCCAAAAGTTTGTCGGCAGAGGGAAGCATGAAGTGCTGTAAAATGTCCTGGTAGACGGCTGCACTGAGTTTGGTCTTGATAAAACACATTGGACCTACACCAGCAGATGACATGGCCCCCAAACCATCACTGATGGTGGAAACTTCACACTAGACCTCAAGCAGCTAAACCTCTGGACCTTGATTTCCAAATGAAAATTGGAACTCTGGGACCTTGTGGAGTGTGTCAATGACTGCCTTCTGGACATCTGTCAAGTCAGCAGTCTTCCCCATGATCGTGGAGCCTACTGAAACAGACTAAGGGACCTTTTTAAATGCTTAGGAAGCCTTTGCAGGTGTTTTTTGTTAATTATTTAAGTTTACTGAGATAATGACTTTTTTGTGTTTTCATTGGCTGTAAGCCATAACCATCAACATTAACAGAAATAAACACTTGAAATAGATCACCCTGTGCGTAATGACTCTATATAATTTATGACTTTCACTTTTTGTATTGAAGAACTGAAATTAACTTTTTTAATGATATTCTAATTTTGTGAGATGCACCTGTATATAGCACCCTCTATACTCCCTGGTCCTGCAGCAGCTGCCATCATGTATACAGCAGATGAGACAGACACTTTATTATATGCCGGATCAGCCAAGTCTGGTTCTAGCTCTGGAATATTGAGCGTCAGCGTTCACTCTCATCATTGTCTCTGTAGGGTAAAGTGCACACAAATAAAACACACAACACAATATATTATTATTATTTTTTTTATTGGAACAGCAATAAGCCACATTGTAATAAAAATATTACTGGCCCTTTAATAAATTAAAGTTCACAATGACTCTCAGGTCAGGCCCGATAGAGACTACAGAACTTGCTGCGGATAGTGCAGACCTGATGAGAGCCACTGGAACCAAAGATCCAGAGGAAGGCGAAGAAAACCCCCTAGGGGGGAAAAAAATTCCTTCCTGACCCCAGTTCTGGCGATCGGATATCTCCCTGGATCTTGTCTCGCCTGCTGCATATTGCTGTATATCTGTACGTCATGGGCGGACATAGCCAGAAGAGGGCCCCTCTATCAGAACAGTATATGTAGCCTGTGTCTGAACTGTTGGGTGGGCTGCTTCGGGCCTGGCCCCGTGTCTGGACTGTTGGGCCGCCCGCCTCGGGCCTGGCTTTGTGTCTGGACTGAGGGACTTCCTGCCTCGAGTCTGGACTGTTGGACCTACCGCTTCGGGTCTAGACAGTTGGGCCGCCCGCCTCGGGTCTGGACAGTTGCCCCTCTATCAGTATATTGGCATAGCTCATCATAATGCACAATTCACTTGATTAGGAGGTGGTGGTGGCCCCTTTACATCTTGGGTCCCTGTGCGACTGCACAGGTTGCACCAAATGGCCGCCCTCCTCGGGTCTGGCCCCATGTCTGGACTGTTGGGCCACCAGACTCGGGTCTGGACTGTTGGGCCGCCCGACTCGGGTCTGGACTGTTGGGCCGCCTGACTCGGGTCTAGACTGTTGGGCCGCCCGACTCGGGTCCGGACTGTTGGGCTGCCCGACTCGGGTCTGGACTGTTGGGCCCGCCCTCCCAGTGTCCTAACTGTGGGGCCAGCCCGCCCCATGTCCGGACTGTGTGGCCCGTCCGCCCTGTGTCCGGACTTTGGGGCCGCCTGCCCCAGGTCTAGCCCCAGGTCTGGACTGTGGGGCCGGCTGCCCCGGGACTAGCCCCATGTCTGGACTGTGGGGCCCGTCCACCCCGTGTCCGGACTGTTTGGCCGCCTGCTCCGAGTCTAGCCCCAGGTCTGGACTGTGGGGCCCGCCACCCGCCCCGGGTCCGGACTGTGGCGCCTGCCCACCCTATGTCCAGACTGTGGCCGCCCCGTGTCCGTACTGTGGGGCCCGTCCACCCCATGTCCAGACTGTTGGGCCGCCTACCCCGGGTCTAGCCACAGGTCTGGACTGTGGGGCCCCCCGCCCGCCCCGGGTCCAGACTGTGGCACCTGCCCACCCTATATCCAGACTGTGGCCGCTCCGTGTCTGGACTGTGGGGCCCGTCCACCCCGTGTCCGGACTGTGGGGCCGCATGCCCGGGTCTAGCCCCAGATCTGGACAGTGGGGACCCCCGCCCGCCCCAGTTCCGGACTGTGGGGCCCCCCGCCCGCCCCGGGCCTGGACTGTTGGGCCGGCTGCGCCCCGCCCGCCCCGGGTCCGGACTGTGGCGCCTGCCCACCCTATGTCCAGACTGTGGCCGCCCCGTGTCTGGACTGTGGGGCCCGTCCAGCCCGTCTCCGGACTGTGGGGCCGCCTGCCCCGGGTCTAGCCCCAGGTCTGGACTGTGGGGCCCCCCGCTCCAGTTCCGGACTGTGGGGCCCCCCGCCTGCCCCGGGTCCGGACTGTGGCGTCCGCCCGCCCTATGTCCGGACAGTGGCCGCCCCGTGTCCGGACTGTGGGGCCCGTCCACCCCGTGTCCGGACTGTGTGGCCGCCTGCCGCCCCGGATCTAGCCCCAGGTCTGGACTGTGGGGCCACATGCCCACCCCGGTTCCAGACAGTGGGGCCCCCCGCCCGCCCCGGGTCCAGAATGTGGCGCCTGCCCGCCCTATATCCGGACTGTGGCCGCCCCGTGTCCGGACTGTGGGTCCCATCCTCCCCATGTCCGGACTGTGGGGCCGCCTGCCCCGGGTCTATCCCCGAGCCTGAACTGTGGGGCCCGTCCGCCCTAGGTCCAGACTGTAGCCGCCCGTAACCGGACTGTGAGGCCCGTCCACCCCGTGTCCGGACTGTGGGCCGCCTGCCCCGAGTCTAGCCCCAGGTCTCGACTGTGGGGCCCCCCGCCCGCCCAGGGTCCGGACTGTGGCGCCTGCCAACCCTATGTCCAGATTGTGGCCGCCCCATGTCCGGACAGTGGGGCCCGTCCACCCCGTGTCCGGACTGTGGGGCCGCCTGCCCCGGGTCTAGCCCCAGGTCTGGACTATTGGGCTCCCCGCCCGCCCCGGTTCCGGACTGTGGGGCCCCCCGCCCGCCCCGGGTCCGGACTGTGGCGCCTGCCCGCACTATGTCCGGACTAAGGCCGCCCGTATCCGGACTGTAGGGCCCGTCCACACTGTGTCCGGACTGTGGTCCGCCTCCCCGAGTCTAGCCCCAGGTCTGGACTGTGGGGCAACCCGCCCGCCCCGGGTCCGGACTGTGGCCCCTGCCCACCTTATGTCCAGACTGTGGCCGCCCCGTGTAAGGACTGTGGGGCCCGTCCACCCTGTGTCCGGACTGTGGGGCCGCCTGCGACTGGTCTAGTCCCAGGTCTGGACTGTTGGGCCCCCCGCCCTATGTCCGGACTGTGGCCGCCCGTATACGGACTGTGGGGGCCGTCCGCCCCGTGTCTGGACTATGGGGCCCCCCGCCCGCCCCGGTCCAAACGGTGGGGACCCCTCCCGCCCGAGTCCGGACTGTGGGGCCCCCCCCGCCCGCCCCGGGCCTGGACTGTGGGGCCGTCTGCCCCCGGGTCTAGCCCCGAGCCTGGACTGTGGGTTCCGCCCGCCCTATGTCCAGACTGTGGCCGCCCCGTGTCCGGACTGTGGGGCCCATCCACCCCATGTCCGGACTGTGGGGCCCCCGGCCCCGGGTCTAGCCCCGGTTCCGGGTTGTGGGGCCCCTCGCCCATCCCGGGTCCGGACTATGGCGCCTGCCCGCCCTATGTCTGGACTGTGGCCGCCCCGTATCTGGACAGTGGGTCCCGTCCGTCCCGTGTCCGGACTGTGGGGCCGCCTGCCCCGGGTCTAGCCCCGAGCAGGGACTGTGGGGCCCGCCCTGTGTCTTGACTGTGGCCGCCCCGTGTCCGGACTGTGGGGCCCGTCCACCCCGTGTCCGGACTGTGGGGGCACCTGCCCTGGGTCTAGCCCCAGGTTTGGACTGTGGGGCCCCCCGCCTCTCCCGATTCCGAACTGTGGGGCCACCGCCCACCCTGGGTCCGGACTGTGGCGCTTGCCCGCCCTATGTCCGGAGTGTGGCCGCCCCATGTCCGGACTGTGGGGCCCGTTCGCCCCGTGTCCGGACTGTGGGCCGCCTGCCCCGGGTATAGCCCCAGGTCTGGACAGTGGGGACCCTCGCCCGCCCCGGGTCCAGACTGTGGGGCCCCCCGCCCGCCCCGGGCCTGGACTGTTGGGCCGGCTGCCCCCGGGTCTAGCCCAGAGCCTGGACTGTGGGGTCCGCCCACCCTATGTCCAGACTGTGACCGCCCCGTGTCCGGACTTTTGGGGCCCGTACACCCCATGTCCGGACTGTGGAGCCACCTGCCACGAGTCTAGCCCCAGGTCTAGACTGTGGGGCCCCCCGCCTGCCCCGAGTCCGGACTGTGGCACCTGCCCACCCTATGTCCAGACTGTGGCCGCCCCGTGTCCGGACTGTGGGGCCCGTCCACCCCGAGTCCGGACTGTGGGGCCGCCTGCCCGGGTCTAGCCCCAGGTCTGGACTGTGGGGCCACCTGCCCGCCCCGGTTCCGGACTGTGGGGCCACCCAACCGCCCCGGGTCCGGACTGTGGCGCCTACACGCCCTATGTCCGGATTGTGACCGCCCCGTGTCCGGACTGTGGGGCCCGTCCACCCCGTGTCCGGACTGTGGGGCCGCCTGCCCTGGGTCTAGCCCCGGGTCCGGACTGTGACGCCTGCCCGCCCTATGTTCAGACTGTGGCCGCCCCTTGTCCAGACTGTGGGGCCTGTCTGCCCCGTGTCCAGACTGTGGGGCTGCCTGCCCCGGGTCTAGCCCCGGGTCTGGACTGTGGAGCCTGCCAGCCCTATGTCCAGACTGTGGCCGCCCCGTGTCCGGACTGTGGGGTCCGTGCGTCCCGTGTCCGGACTGTCGGACTGCCTCCCCCGGGTCCAGCCCCGAGCCTGGACTGTGGGGTCCGCCCGCCCTATGTCCGGACTGTGGCCGTCCGTATACGGACTGTGGGGCCCGTCCGCCCCGTGTCCGGACTGTGGGGCCACCTGCCCTGGGTATAGCCCCAGGGTCTGGACTATGGGGCCCCCCGCCCGCCCCGGTCCAAACGGTGGGGACCCCTCCCGCCCGGGTCCGGACTGTGGGCCCCCCCCAAGCCCGCCCCGGGCCTGGACTGTGGGGCCGGCTGCCCCCGGGTCTAGCCCCGAGCCTGGACTGTGGGTTCCGCCCACCCTATGTCCAGACTGTGGCCGCCCCGTGTCCGGACTGTGGGGCCCATCCACCCCATGTCCGGACTGTGGGGCCCCCGGCCCCGGGTCTAGCCCCGGTTCCGGGTTGTGGGGCCCCCCGCCCGTCCCGGGTCCGGACTATGGCGCCTGCCCGCCCTATGTCTGGACTGTGGCCGCCCCGTATCTGGACAGTGGGTCCCGTCCGTCCCGTGTCCGGACTGTGGGGCCGCCTGCCCCGGGTCTAGCCCCGAGCAGGGAATGTGGGGCCCGCCCGCCTTATGTCTTGACTGTGGCCGCCCCGTGTACGGACTGTGGGGCCCGTCCACCCCGTGTCCGGACTGTGGGGCCACCTGCCCTGGGTCTAGCCCCAGGTCTGGACTGTGGGGCCCCCCGCCGGTCCCGGTTCCGAACTGTGGGGCCACCGCCCACCCTGGGTCCGGACTGTGGGGCCTGCCCGCCCTATGTCCGGAGTGTGGCCGCCCCATGTCCGGACTGTTGGGCCCGTTCGCCCCGTGTCCGGACTGTGGGTCCCCTGCCCCGGGTATAGCCCCAGGTCTGGACAGTGGGGACCCTCGCCCGCCCCGGGTCCAGACTGTGGGGCCCCCCGCCCGCCCCGGGCCTGGACTGTTGGGCCGGCTGCCCCCGGGTCTAGCCCAGAGCCTGGACTGTGGGGTCAGCCCACCCTATGTCCAGACTGTGACCGCCCCGTGTCCGGACTTTTGGGGCCCGTACACCCCATGTCCGGACTGTGGGGCCGCCTGCCACGAGTCTAGCCCCAGGTCTAGACTGTGGGGCCCCCCGCCTGCCCCGGGTCCGGACTGTGGCACCTGCCCACCCTATGTCCAGACTGTGGCCGCCCCGTATTCGGACTGTGGGGCCCGTCCACCCCGAGTCCGGACTGTGGGGCCACCCGCCGGCTCCGGTTCTGGACTGTGGGGCCCCCCGACCGCCCCGGGTCCGGTGTGTCGCCTGCCTGCCCTATGTCCAGACTGTGGTCGCTCCGTGTCCGGACTGTGGGGCCCGTCCAGCCCGTGTCCACAATGTGGGGCTGCCTGCCCCGGGTCTAGCCTAGGGTCCGGACTGTGGCGCCTGCCCGTCCTATGTCCGGACTGTTGCCGCCATGTGTCCGGACTGTGGGGCCCGTCCGCCCTGTGTCCAGAGTGTGGGGCCACCTGCCCTAGGTCTAGTGCCGAGCCTGGACTGTGGGGCCCGCCCTATGTCCGGACTGTGGCCGCCCGTATCCGGACTGTGGGGCCCGTCCGTCCCGTGTCCGGACTGTTTGGCCGCCTGCCCCGAGTCTAGCCCCGGGTCTGGACAGTGGGGACCCCCGCCCGCCCCGGGTCCAGACTGTGGGGCCCCCCGCCCGCCCCGGGCCTGGATTGTTGGGCCGGCTGCCCCCCGTCCGCCCCGGGTCCGGACTGTGGCGCCTGCCCACCCTATGTCCAGACAGTGGCCGCACCGTGTCCGGACTGTGGGGCACGTCCACCCCGTGTCCGGACTGTGAGGCCGCCTGCCCCGGGTCTAGCCCCAGGTCTGGACGGTGGGGCCCCCCGCCCGCCCCGGTTCCGTACTGTGGGGCCCCCCGCCTGCCCCGGGTCCGGAATGTGGCGCCTGCCCGCCCTATGTCTGGACTGTGGCCGCCCCGAGTCCGGACTGTGGGGCCCGTCCACCCCGTGTCTGGACTGTGGGGCCGCCTGCCCCGGGTCTTCTCCATGTCTGGACAGTGGGGACCCTCGCCCGCCCCGGGTCCAGACTGTAAGGCCCCCCGCCCGCCCCGGGCCTGGACTGTTGGGCCGGCTGCCCCCGGGTTTTGCCCCGAGCCTGGACTGTGGGGTCCGCCCACCCTATGTCCAGACTGTGGCCGCCCCGTGTCCGGACTGTGGGGCCCGTCCACCCCGTGTCCGGACTGTGTGGCCGCCTGCCATGAGTCTAGCCCTAGGTCTAGACTGTGGGGCCCCTCGCCCGCCCTGGACTGTGGCGCCTGCACACCCTATGTCCAGACTGTGGCCGCCCCGAGTCCGGACTGTGGGGCCCGTCCACCCCGTGTCTGGACTGTGGGGCCGCCTGCCCCGGGTCTTCTCCATGTCTGGACAGTGGGGACCCTCGCCCGCCCCGGGTCCAGACTGTAAGGCCCCCCGCCCGCCCTGGGCCTGGACTGTTGGGCCGGCTGCCCCAGGGTCTAGCCCCGAGCCTGGACTGTGGGGTTCGCCAACCCTGTGTCCAGACTGTGGCCGCCCCGTGTCCGGACTGTGGGGTCCGTCCACCCCGTGTCCGGACTGTGGGGCCGCCTGCCCCAGGTCTAGCCCCGTGTCTAGACCGTGGGGCCCCCCGCCCGCCCCGGATGTGGACTGTGGGGCCACCTGCCCTATGTCCGGACTGTGGCCGCCCCGTGTCCGGACTGTGGGGCCCGTCCACCCCGTGTCCGGACTGTGGGGCTGCCTGCCACGAGTCTAGCCCCTGGTAAAACTGTGGGGCCCCCGGCCGCCCCGGGTCTGGACTGTGGCGCCTGCCCACCCTATGTCCAAACTGTGGCCGCCCCGTGTCCGGAGTTTGGGGCCCGTCCACCCCGGGTCCGGACTGTGGGGCCGCCTGCCCGGGTCTAGCCCCAGGTCTGGCCTGTGGGGCCCCCCGAAGGCCCCGTTTCTGGACTGTGGGGCCACCCGCCCTGTGTCCAGACTGTGGCCGCCCCGTGTCCGGACGTTGGGGCCCGTCCACCCCGTGTCCGGACTGTGGGGACGCCTGCCACGAGTCTAGCCCCAGATAAAACTGTGGGGCCCCCGGCCGCCCCGGGTCCGGACTGTGGCGCCTGCCCACCCTATGTCCAAACTGTGGCCACCCCGTGTCCGGACTGAGGGGCCCGTCCACCCCGAGTCCGGACTGTGGGGCCGCCTGCCCGGGTCTAGCCCCAGGTCTGGACTGTGGGGCCACCCGCCCGCCCCGGTTCCGGACTGTGGCACCTGCCCACCCTATGTCCAGACTGTGGCCGCTCCGTGTCTGGACTGTGGGGCCCGTCCACCCCGTGTCCGGACTGTGGGGCCGCATGCCCGGGTCTAGCCCCAGATCTGGACAGTGGGGACCCCCGCCCGCCCCTGTTCCGGACTGTGGGGGCCCCCGCCCGCCCCGGGACTGGACTGTTGGGCCGGCTGCCCCCCGCCCGCCCCGGGTCCGGACTGTGGCGCCTGCCCACCCTTTGTCCAGACTGTGGCCGCCCCGTGTCTGGACTGTGGGGCCCGTCCACCCCGTCTCCGGACTGTGGGGCCTCCTGCCTCGAGTCTAGCCCCAGGACTGGACTGTGGGGCCCCCCGCCCCAGTTCCGGACTGTCGGGCCCCCCGCCTGCCCCGGGTCCGGACTGTGGCGCCCGCCCGCCCTATGTCCGGACAGTGGCCGCCCCATGTCCGGACTGTGGGGCCCGTCCACCCCGTGTCCGGACTGTGTGGCCGCCTGCCGCCCCGGGTCTAGCCCCAGGTCTGGACTGTGGGGCCACATGCCCACCCCGGTTCCAGACAGTGGGGCCCCCCGCCCGCCCCGGGTCCAGAGTGTGGCGCCTGCCCGCCCTATATCCGGACTGTGGCCGCCCCGTGTCCGAACTGTGGGTCCCATCCTCCCCATGTCCGGACTGTGGGGCCGCCTGCCCCGGGTCTATCCCCGAGCCTGAACTGTGGGGCCCGTCCGCCCTAGGTCCAGACTGTAGCCGCCCGTAACCGGACTGTGAGGCCCGTCTACCCCGTGTCCGGACTGTGGGCCGCCTGCCCCGGGTCTAGCCCCAGGTCTGGACTATTGGGCTCCCCGCCCGCCCCGGTTCCGGACTGTGGGGCACCCCGCCCGCCCCGGGTCCGGACTGTGGCGCCTGCCCGAACTATGTCCGGACTAAGACGGCCCGTATCCGGACTGTAGGGCCCGTCCACACTGTGTCCGGACTGTGGTCCACCTGCCCCGAGTCTAGCCCCAGGTCTGGACTGTGGGGCAACCCGCCCGCCCCGGGTCCGGACTGTGGCCCCTGCCCACCTTATGTCCAGACTGTGGCCGCCCCGTGTAAGGACTGTGGGGCCCGTCCACCCTGTGTCCGGACTGTGGGGCCGCCTGCGACTGGTCTAGCCCCAGGTCTGGACTGTTGGGCCCCCCGCCCTATGTCCAGACTGTGGCCGCCCGTATACGGACTGTGGGGCCCGTCCGTCCCGTGTCTGGACTATGGGGCCAACCGCCCGCCCCGGTCCAAACGGTGGGGACCCCTCCCGCCCGGGTCCGGACTGTGGGGCCCCCCCCGCCCGCCCCGGGCCTGGACTGTGGGGCCGGCTGCTCCCGGGTCTAGCCCCGAGCCTGGACTGTGGGTTCCGCCCGCCCTATGTCCAGACTGTGGCCGCCCCGTGTCCGGAC
This sequence comes from Phyllobates terribilis, assembly GCF_046119375.1. Taxonomy (NCBI): domain Eukaryota; kingdom Metazoa; phylum Chordata; class Amphibia; order Anura; family Dendrobatidae; genus Phyllobates; species Phyllobates terribilis. The sequence goes on along the minus strand of NW_027362767.1, from coordinate 432,962,586 downwards.
TGTGGGGCCCCTGGCCCCGGGTCTAGCCCCGGTTCCGGGTTGTGGGGCCCCCCGCCCGTCCCGGGTCCGGACTATGGCGCCTACCCGCCCTATGTCTGGACTGTGGCCGCCCCGTATCTGGACAGTGGGTCCCGTCCGTCCTGTGTCCGGACTGTGGGGCCGCCTGCCCCGGGTCTAGCCCCGAGCAGGGACTGTGGGGCCCGCCCGCCCTATGTCTTGACTGTGGCCGCCCCGTGTCCGGACTGTGGGGCCCGTCCACCCTGTGTCCGGACTGTGGGGCCACCTGCCCTGGGTCTAGCCCCAGGTCTGGACTGTGGGGCCCCCCGCCTGTCCCGGTTCCGAACTGTGGGGCCACCGCCCACCCTGGGTCCGGACTGTGGCGCTTGCCCGCCCTATGTCCGGAGTGTGGCCGCCCCATGTCCGGACTGTGGGGACCGTTCGCCCCGTGTCCGGACTGTGGGCCGCCTGCCCCGGGTATAGCCCCAGGTCTGGACAGTGGGGACCCTCGCCGGCCCCGGGTCCAGACTGTGGGGCCCCCCGCCCGCCCCGGGCCTGGACTGTTGGGCCGGCTGCCCCCGGGTCTAGCCCAGAGCCTGGACTGTGGGGTCCGCCCACCCTATGTCCAGACTGTGACCGCCCCGTGTCCGGACTTTTGGGGCCCGTACACCCCATGTCCGGACTGTGGGGCCGCCTGCCACGAGTCTAGCCCCAGGTCTAGACTGTGGGGCCCCCCGCCTGCCCCGGGTCCGGACTGTGGCACCTGCCCACCCTATGTCCAGACTGTGGCCGCCCCGTGTCCGGACTGTGGGGCCCGTCCACCCCGAGTCCGGACTGTGGGGCCGCCTGCCCGGGTCTAGCCCCAGGTCTGGACTGTGGGGCCACCTGCCCGCCCCGGTTCCGGACTGTGGGGCCCCCCAACCGCCCCGGGTCCGGATTGTGGCGCCTACCCGCCCTATGTACGGATTGTGACCGCCCCGTGTCCGGACTGTGGGGCCCGTCCACCCCGTGTCCGGACTGTGGGGCCGCCTGCCCTGGGTCTAGCCCCGGGTCCGGACTGTGGCGCCTGCCCGCCCTATGTTCGGACTGTGGCCGCCCTTTGTCCGGACTGTGGGGCCTGTCTGCCCCGTGTCCAGACTGTGGGGCTGCCTGCCCCGGGTCTAGCCCCGGGTCTGGACTGTTGCGCCTGCCAGCCCTATGTCCAGACTGTGGCCGCCCCGTGTCCGGACTGTGGGGCCCGTGCGTCCCGTGTCCGGACTGTGGGGCTGCCTGCCCCGGGTCCAGCCCCGAGCCTGGACTGTGGGGTCCGCCCGCCCTATGTCCGGACTGTGGCCGTCCGTATACGGACTGTGGGGCCCGTCCGCCCGGTGTCCGGACTATGGGGCCACCTGCCCTGGGTATAGCCCCAGGGTCAGGACTATGGGGCCCCCCGCCCGCCCCGATCCAAACGGTGGGGACCCCTCCCGCCCGGGTCCGGACTGTGGGGCCCCCCCCCGCCCGCCCCGGGCCTGGACTGTGGGGCCGGCTGCCCCCGGGTCTAGCCTCGAGCCTGGACTGTGGGGCCCGCCCTATGTCCGGACTGTGGCCGTCCGTATACGGACTGTGGGGCCCGTCCGCCCAGTGTCCGGACTGTGGGGCCACCTGCCCTGGGTATAGCCCCCGGGTCCGGACTGTGGGGCCCCCCCCCGCCCGCCCCGGGCCTGGACTGTGGGGCCGGCTGCCCCGGGGTCTAGCCCCGAGCCTGGACTGTGGGTTCCGCCCGCCCTATGTCCAGACTGTGGCCGCCCCGTGTCCGGACTGTGGGGCCCATCCACCCCATGTCCGGACTGTGGGGCCCCCGGCCCCGGGTCTAGCCCCGGTTCCGGGTTGTGGGGCCCCCCGCCCGTCCCGGGTCCGGACTATGGCGCCTACCCGCCCTATGTCTGGACTGTGGCCGCCCCGTATCTGGACAGTGGGTCCCGTCCGTCCCGTGTCCGGACTGTGGGGCCGCCTGCCCCGGGTCTAGCCCCGAGCAGGGACTGTGGGGCCCGCCCTGTGTCTTGACTGTGGCCGCCCCGTGTCCGGACTGTGGGGCCCGTCCACCCCGTGTCCGGACTGTGGGGGCACCTGCCCTGGGTCTAGCCCCAGGTCTGGACTGTGGGGCCCCCCGCCTCTCCCGATTAAGAACTGTGGGGCCACCGCCCACCCTGGGTCCGGACTGTGGCGCTTGCCCGCCCTATGTCCGGAGTGTGGCCGCCCCATGTCCGGACTGTGGGGCCCGTTCGCCCCGTGTCCGGACTGTGGGCCGCCTGCCCCGGGTATAGCCCCAGGTCTGGACAGTGGGGACCCTCGCCCGCCCCGGGTCCAGACTGTGGGGCCCCCCGCCCGCCCCGGGCCTGGACTGTTGGGCCGGCTGCCCCCGGGTCTAGCCCAGAGCCTGGACTGTGGGGTCCGCCCACCCTATGTCCAGACTGTGACCGCCCCGTGTCCGGACTTTTGGGGCCCGTACACCCCATGTCCGGACTGTGGAGCCACCTGCCACGAGTCTAGCCCCAGGTCTAGACTGTGGGGCCCCCCGCCTGCCCCGGGTCCGGACTGTGGCACCTGCCCACCCTATGTCCAGACTGTGGCCGCCCCGTGTCCGGATTGTGGGGCCCGTCCACCCCGAGTCCGGACTGTGGGGCCGCCTGCCCGGGTCTAGCCCCAGGTCTGGACTGTGGGGCCACCTGCCCGCCCCGGTTCCGGACTGTGGGGCCCCCCAACCGCCCCGGGTCCGGACTGTGGCGCCTACCCGCCCTATGTCCGGATTGTGACTGCCCCGTGTCCGGACTGTGGGGCCCGTCCACCCCGTGTCCGGACTGTGGGGCCGCCTGCCCTGGGTCTAGCCCCGGGTCCGGACTGTGACGCCTGCCCGCCCTATGTTCGGACTGTGGCCGCCCCTTGTCCAGACTGTGGGGCCTGTCTGCCCCGTGTCCAGACTGTGGGGCTGCCTGCCCCGGGTCTAGCCCCGGGTCTGGACTGTGGAGCATGCCAGCCCTATGTCCAGACTGTGGCCGCCCCGTGTCCGGACTGTGGGGCCCGTGCGTCCCGTGTCCGGACTGTCGGACTGCCTGCCCCGGGTCCAGCCCCGAGCCTGGACTGTGGGGTCCGCCCGCCCTATGTCCGGACTGTGGCCGTCCGTATACGGACTGTGGGGCCCGTCCGCCCCGTGTTCGGACTGTGGGGCCACCTGCCCTGGGTAAAGCCCCAGGGTCTGGACTATGGGGCCCCCCGCCCGCCCCGGTCCAAATGGTGGGGACCCCTCCCGCCCGGGTCCGGACTGTGGGCCCCCCCCAAGCCTGCCCCGGGCCTGGACTGTGGGGCCGGCTGCCCCCGGGTCTAGCCCCGAGCCTGGACTGTGGGTTCCGCCCACCCTATGTCCAGACTGTGGCCGCCCCGTGTCCGGACTGTGGGGCCCATCCACCCCATGTCCGGACTGTGGGGCCCCCGGCCCCGGGTCTAGCCCCGGTTCCGGGTTGTGGGGCCCCCCGCCCGTCCCGGGTCCGGACTATGGCGCCTGCCCGCCCTATGTCTGGACTGTGGCCGCCCCGTATCTGGACAGTGGGTCCCGTCCGTCCCGTGTCCGGACTGTGGGGCCGCCTGCCCCGGGTCTAGCCCCGAGCAGGGACTGTGGGGCCCGCCCGCCCTATGTCTTGACTGTGGCCGCCCCGTGTACGGACTGTGGGGCCCGTCCACCCCGTGTCCGGACTGTGGGGCCACCTGCCCTGGGGCTAGCCCCAGGTCTGGACTGTGGGGCCCCCCGCCGGTCCCGGTTCCGAACTGTGGGGCCACCGCCCACCCTGGGTCCGGACTGTGGCGCCTGCCCGCCCTTTGTCCGGAGTGTGGCCGCCCCATGTCCGGACTGTGGGGCCCGTTCGCCCCGTGTCCGGACTGTGGGCCCCCTGCCCCGGGTATAGCCCCAGGTCTGGACAGTGGGGACCCTCGCCCGCCCCGGGTCCAGACTGTGGGGCCCCCCGCCCGCCCCGGGCCTTGACTGTTGGGCCGGCTGCCCCCGGGTCTAGCCCAGAGCCTGGGGTCCGCCCACCCTATGTCCAGACTGTGACCGCCCCGTGTCCGGACTTTTGGGGCCCGTACACCCCATGTCCGGACTGTGGGGCCGCCTGCCACGAGTCTAGCCCCAGGTCTAGACTGTGGGGCCCCCCGCCTGCCCCGGGTCCGGACTGTGGCACCTGCCCACCCTATGTCCAGACTGTGGCTGCCCCGTGTTCGGACTGTGGGGCCCGTCCACCCCGAGTCCGGACTGTGGGGCCACCCGCCGGCTCCGGTTCTGGACTGTGGGGCCCCCCGACCGCCCCGGGTCCGGTGTGGCGCCTGCCTGCCCTATGTCCAGACGGTGGTCGCTCCGTGTCCGGACTGTGGGGCCCGTCCAGCCCGTGTCCACAATGTGGGGCTGCCTGCCCCGGGTCTAGCCTAGGGTCCGGACTGTGGCGCCTGCCCGTCCTATGTCCGGACTGTTGCCGCCATGTGTCTGGACTGTGGGGCCCGTCCGCCCTGTGTCCAGAGTGTGGGGCCACCTGCCCTGGGTCTAGTGCCGAGCCTGGACTGTGGGGCCCGCCCTATGTCCGGACTGTGGCCGCCCGTATCCGGACTGTGGGGCCCGTCCGTCCCGTGTCCGGACTGTTTGGCCGCCTGCCCCGAGTCTAGCCCCGGGTCTGGACAGTGGGACCCCCGCCCGCCCCGGGTCCAGACTGTGGGGCCCCCCGCCCGTCCCGGGCCTGGATTGTTGGGCCGGCTGCCCCCCGTCCGCCCCGGGTCCGGACTGTGGCGCCTGCCCACCCTATGTCCAGACTGTGGCCGCACCGTGTCCGGACTGTGGGGCACGTCCACCCCGTGTCCGGACTGTGGGGCCGCCTGCCCCGGGTCTAGCCCCAGGTCTGGAAGGTGGGGCCCCCCGCCCCGGTTCCGGACTGTGGGGCCCCCCGCCTGCCCCGGGTCCGGAATGTGGCGCCTGCCCGCCCTATGTCTGGACTGTGGCCGCCCCGAGTCCGGACTGTGGGGCCCGTCCACCCCGTGTCTGGACTGTGGGGCCGCCTGCCCCGGGTCTACTCCATGTCTGGACAGTGGGGACCCTCGCCCGCCCCGGGTCCAGACTGTAAGGCCCCCCGCCCGCCCCGGGCCTGGACTGTTGGGCCGGCTGCCCCCGGGTTTTGCCCCGAGCCTGGACTGTGGGGTCCGCCCACCCTATGTCCAGACTGTGGCCGCCCCGTGTCCGGACTGTGGGGCCCGTCCACCCCGTGTCCGGACTGTGTGGCCGCCTGCCATGAGTCTAGCCCCAGGTCTAGACTGTGGGGCCCCCCGCCCGCCCCGGACTGTGGCGCCTGCCCACCCTATGTCCAGACTGTAGCCGCCCCGTGTCCGGACTGTGGGGCCCGTCCACCCCGTGTCCGGACTGTGGGGCCACCTGCCATGAGTCTAGCCCCAGGTAAAACTGTGGGGCCCCCGGCCACCCTGGGTCTGGACTGTGGCGCCTGCCCACCCCATGTCCAAACTGTGGCCGCCCCGTGTCCGGACTGTGGGGCCCGTCCACCCCGTGTGTCCGGACTGTGGGGCTGCCTGCCCCAGGTCTAGCCCCGGGTCCGGACTGTGGCGCCTGCCCGTCCTGTTTCCGGACTGTGGCCGCCCCGTGTCCGGACTGTGGGGCCCGTCCGCCCCGTGTCCGGACTGTGGGGCCGCCTGCCCCGGGTCTAGCCCCGAGCCTGGACTGTGGGTCCCGCCCGCCCTATGTCCGGACTGTGGGGCCCGTCCACCCCGTGTCCGGACTGTGGGCCGCCTGCCCCGAGTCTAGCCCTAGGTCTGGATAGTGGGGAAACCCGCCCACCCCGGGTCCAGACTGTGATGCCCCCCGCCCGCCCCGGGCCTGGACTGTTGGGCCGGCTGCCCCAGGGTCTAGCCCCGAGCCTGGACTGTGGGGTTCGCCCACCCTGTGTCCAGACTGTGGCCGCCCCGTGTCCGGACTGTGGGGCCCGTCCACCCCGTGTCCGGACTGTGGGGCCGCCTGCCCCAGGTCTAGCCCCGTGTCTAGACCGTGGGGCCCCCCGCCCGCCCCGGATGTGGACTGTGGGGCCACCTGCCCTATGTCCGGACTGTGGCCGCCCCGTGTCCGGACTGTGGGGCCCGTCCACCCCGTGTCCGGACTGTGGGGCCGCCTGCCACGAGTCTAGCCCCTGGTAAAACTGTGGGGCCCCCGGCCGCCCCGGGTCTGGACTGTGGCGCCTTCCCACCCTATGTCCAAACTGTGGCCGCCCCGTGTCCGGAGTTTGGGGCCCGTCCACCCCGGGTCCGGACTGTGGGGCCGCCTGCCCGGGTCTAGCCCCAGGTCTGGCCTGTGGGGCCCCCCGAAGGCCCCGCTTCTGGACTGTATGGCCACCCGCCCTGTGTCCAGACTGTGGCCGCCCCGTGTCCGGACTTTGGGGCCCGTCCACCCCGTGTCCGGACTGTGGGGACGCCTGCCACGAGTCTAGCCCCAGATAAAACTGTGGGGCCCCCGGCCGCCTCGGGTCCGGACTGTGGCGCCTGCCCACCCTATGTCCAAACTGTGGCCGCCCCGTGTCCGGACTGAGGGGCCCGTCCACCCCGAGTCCGGACTGTGGGGCCGCCTGCCCTGGTCTAGCCCCAGGTGTGGACTGTGGGGCCACCCGCCCGCCCCGGTTCCGGACTGTGGCACCTGCCCACCCTATGTCCAGACTGTGGCCGCTCCGTGTCTAGACTGTGGGGCCCGTTCACCCCGTGTCCGGACTGTGGGGCCGCATGCCCGGGTCTAGCCCCAGATCTGGACAGTGGGGACCCCCGCCCGCCCCGGGACTGGACTGTTGGGCCGGCTGCCCCCCGCCCGCCCCGGGTCCGGACTGTGGCGCCTGCCCACCCTTTGTCCAGACTGTGGCCGCCCCGTGTCTGGACTGTGGGGCCCGTCCACCCCGTCTCCGGACTGTGGGGCCTCCTGCCTCGAGTCTAGCCCCAGGTCTGGACTGTGGGGCCCCCCGCCCCAGTTCCGGACTGTCGGGCCCCCCGCCTGCCCCGGGTCCGGACTGTGGCGCCCGCCCGCCCTATGTCCGGACAGTGGCCGCCCCGTGTCCGGACTGTGGGGCCCGTCCACCCCGTGTCCGGACTGTGTGGCCGCCTGCCGCCCCAGGTCTAGCCCCAGGTCTGGACTGTGGGGCCACATGCCCACCCCGGTTCCAGACAGTGGGGCCCCCCGCCCGCCCCGGGTCCAGAGTGTGGCGCCTGCCCGCCCTATATCCGGACTGTGGCCGCCCCGTGTCCGGACTGTGGGTCCCATCCTCCCCATGTCCGGACTGTGGGGCCGCCTGCCCCGGGTCTATCCCCGAGCCTGAACTGTGGGGCCCGTCCGCCCTAGGTCCAGACTGTAGCCGCCCGTAACCGGACTGTGAGGCCCGTCCACCCCGTGTCCGGACTGTGGGCCGCCTGCCCCGGGTCTAGCCCCAGGTCTGGACTATTGGGCTCCCCGCTCGCCCCGGTTCCGGACTGTGGGGCCCCCCGCCCGCCCCGGGTCCGGACTGTGGCGCCTGCCCGCACTATGTCCGGACTAAGACCGCCCGTATCCGGACTGTAGGGCCCGTCCACACTGTGTCCGGACTGTGGTCCACCTGCCCCGAGTCTAGCCCCAGGTCTGGACTGTGGGGCAACCCGCCCGCCCCGGGTCCGGACTGTGGCCCCTGCCCACCTTATGTCCAGACTGTGGCCGCCCCGTGTAAGGACTGTGGGGCCCGTCCACCCTGTGTCCGGACTGTGGGGCCGCCTGCGACTGGTCTAGCCCCAGGTCTGGACTGTTGGGCCCCCCGCCCTATGTCCAGACTGTGGCTGCCCGTATACGGACTGTGGGGCCCGTCCGTCCCGTGTCTGGACTATGGGGCCCCCCGCCCGCCCCGGTCCAAACGGTGGGGACCCCTCCCGCCCGGGTCCGGACTGTGGGGCCCCCCCCGCCCGCCCCGGGCCTGGACTGTGGGGCCGGCTGCTCCCGGGTCTAGCCCCGAGCCTGGACTGTGGGTTCCGCCCGCCCTATGTCCAGACTGTGGCCGACCCGTGTCCGGACTGTGGGGCCCATCCACCCCATGTCCGGACTGTGGGGCCCCCGGCCCCGGGTCTAGCCCCGGTTCCGGGTTGTGGGGCCCCCCGCCCGTCCCGAGTCCGGACTATGGCGCCTTCCCGCCCTATGTCTGGACTGTGGCCGCCCCGTATCTGGACAGTGGGTACCGTCCGTCCCGGGTCCGGACTGTGGGGCCGCCTGCCCCGGGTCTAGCCCCGAGCAGGGACTGTGGGGCCCGCCCGCCCTATGTCTTAACTGTGGCCGCCCCGTGTCCGGACTGTGGGGCCCGTCCACCCCGTGTCCGGACTGTGGGGCCACCTGCCCTGGGTCTAGCCCCAGGTCTGGACTGTGGGGCCCCCCGCCTGTCCCGGTTCCGAACTGTGGGGCCACCGCCCACCCTGGGTCCGGACTGTGGCGCCTGCCCGCCCTATGTCCGGAGTGTGGCCGCCCCATGTCCGGACTGTGGGGCCCGTTCGCCCCGTGTCCGGACTGTGGGCCGCCTGCCCCGGGTATAGCCCCAGGTCTGGACAGTGGGGACCCTCGCCCGCCCCGGGTCCAGACTGTGGGGCCCCCGCCCGCCCCGGGCCTGGACTGTCGGGCCGGCTGCCCCCGGGTCTAGCCCAGAGCCTGGACTGTGGGGTCCGCCCACCCTATGTCCAGACTGTGACAGCCCCGTGTCCGGACTTTTGGGGCCCGTACACCCCATGTCCGGACTGTGGGGCCGCCTGCCACGAGTCTAGCCCCAGGTCTAGACTGTGGGGCCCCCCGCCTGCCCCGGGTCTGGACTGTGGCACCTGCCCACCCTATGTCCAGACTGTGGCCGCCCCGTGTCCGGACTGTGGGGCCCGTCCACCCCGAGTCCGGACTGTGGGGCCGCCTGCCCGGATCTAGCCCCAGGTATGGACTGTGGGGCCACCTGCCCGCCCCGGTTCCGGACTGTGGGGCCCCCCAACCGCCCCGGGTCCGGACTGTGGCGCCTACCCGCCCTATGTCCGGATTGTGACCGCCCCGTGTCCGGACTGTGGGGCCCGTCCACCCCGTGTCCGGACTGTGGGGCCGCCTGCCCCGGGTCTAGCCCCGGGTCCGGACTGTGGCGCCTGCCCGCCCTATGTTCGGACTGTGGCCGCCCCTTGTCCGGACTGTGGGGCCTGTCTGCCCCGTGTCCAGACTGTGGGGCTGCCTGCCCCGGGTCTAGCCCCGGGTCTGGACTGTGGCGCCTGCCAGCCCTATGTCCAGACTGTGGCCGCCCCGTGTCCGGACTGTGGGGCCCGTGCGTCCCGTGTCCGGACTGTGGGGCTGCCTGCCCCGGGTCCAGCCCCGAGCCTGGACTGTGGGGTCCGCCCGCCCTATGTCCGGACTGTGGCCGTCCGTGTCCGGACTGTGGGGCCCGTCCACCCCATGTCCGGACTGTGGGGCCGCCTGCCCCAGGTCTAGCCCCAGGTATGGACAGTGGGGACCACCGCCCGCCCCGGGTCCAGACTGTGGGGCCCCCCACCCGCCCTGGGCCTGGACTGTTGGGCCGGCTGCCCCCCGTCTGCCCCGGGTCCGGACTGTAGAGCCTGCCCAACCTATGTCCAGACTGTGGCCGCCCCGTGTCCGGACTGTGGGGCCCGTCCACCCCGTGTCCGGACTGTGGGGCTGCCTGCCCCGGGTCTAGCCCCACATCTGGACTGTGGGGCCCCCCGCCCGCCGCGGTTCCAGACTGTGGGGCCCCACGCCGGCCCCGGGTCCGGACTGTGGCGCCTGCCCGCCCTATGTCCGGACTGTGGCCGCCCCGTGTCCAGACTGTGGGGCCGGTCCGCCCCATGTCCGGACTGTGGGGCCGCCTGCCCTGGGTCTAGCCCCGGGTCTGGACTGTGGCGCCTGCCCGCCCTATGTCCGGACTGTGGCCGTCCCGTGTCCGGACTGTGGGCCCCGTCCGCCCCGTGTCCGGACTGTGGGCCCCGTCCGCCCCGTGTCCGGACTGTGGGGCAGCCTGCCCCGGGTCTAGCCCCGAGCCTGGACTGTGGGGCCTGCCCGCCCTATGTCCGGACTGTGTCCACCCGTATCCGGACTGTGGGTCCCGTCCACCCCGAGTCCGGACTGTGGGGCCGCCTGCCCCGGGTCTAGCCCCAGGTCCGGACTGTGGGGCCCCCCGTCCGCCCCGGTTCCGGACTGTGGGGCCCCCCGCCTGCCCCGGGTCCGGACTGTGGCGCCTGCCCGCCCTATGTCTGGACTGTGGCCGCCCCGTGTCCGGACTGTGGGGCCCGTCCACCCCGTGTCCGGACTGTGGGGCCGCCTGCCACGGGTCTAGCCCCACATCTGGACAATAGGGACCCCCACCCGTCCCGGGTCCAGACTGTGGGGCTCCCCGCCCGCCCCCGGCCTGGACTGTTGGGCCGGCTGCCCCCGGGTCTAGCCCCCAGCCTGGACTGTGGGGTCCGACCACCCTTTGTCCAGACTGTGGCCGCCCCGTGTCCGGACTGTGGGGCCCGTCCACCCCGTGTCCGGACTGTGGAGCCGCCTGACCCGGGTCTCACCCCAGGTCTGGACTGTGGGGCCCCCCGCCCGCCCCGGTTCCTGACTCTGGGGGACCCCGCCCGCCCCGAGTCCAGACTGTGGCGCCTGCCCGCCCTATGTCCGTACTGTGGCCGCCCAGTGTCCGGTCTGTGGGGCCCGTCCACCCCGTGTCCGGACTGTGGGGCCGCCTGCCCCGGATCTAGCCCCAGATCTGGACTGTGGGGCCCGTCCACCCCGTGTCCGGACTGTGGGGCCGCCTGCCCTGGGTCTAGCCCCAGGTCTGGACTATGGGGCCCCCCGTCCGCCCCGGTTCCTGACTGTGGGCCCCCCCGCCCGCCCCGGGTCCGGACTGTGGCACCTGCCCGCCCTATGTCCGGACTGTGGCCGCCCCGTGTCCAGACTGTGGGGCCCATCCGCCCCGTGTCCGGACCATGGGGCCGCCTGCCCTGGGTCTAGCCCCAGATCTGGACTGTGGGGCCCGCCCGCCCGGTTGTCCAGACTGTGGGGCCCGTCCGCCCCGTGTCCGGACTGTGGGGCCGCCTGCCCCGGGTCCGGACTGTGGTGCCTGCCCGCCCTATGTCCGGACTGTGGCCGCCCCGTGTCCGGACTGTGGGGCCCATCCGCCCCGTGTCCGGACCATGGGGCCGCCTGCCCTGGGTCTAGCCCCAGATCTGGACTGTGGGGCCTGCCCGCCCGGTTGTCCAGACTGTGGGGCTCGCCCGCCCCGTTGTCCGGACTGTGGGGCCCGCCCGCCCTGTTGTCCGGACTGTGGGGCCCGGCTGCCCCGGGTCCGGACTGTGGGGCCCGCCCACCCCGGGTCCGGACTGTGAGGCTCGCCCGCGCCGGGCCACTTTCAGTGGTATGTAGAGCTCCAGGCCCATGGCTTTTGCCTGATTAGCCAGCCGATTGTGGTTTGTAGGCTTGTTTTCTTTACTGTCTCAATGCTTCATTAACTAGCAATACTGCTGATATTGGTAAGAATGACTTGCGGGTGATACCGGCTGTCTGTGGTGATCCTATCAAACAACAAGGAGGGGCCTTAATAAAGTACAGTCCAGAGGGTAGCTGGTGAGTCCAACACATTTCCAGTCCATCCCTCATACTTAGATGTTAAAGGCAGACCTGTTCAATATGCTATCCATGTCCCAGTTTGGCCTCTTGTTGGTAGGAGGTGTAAATGGTTGCTTTAAACAGAATGAGGCTATTTTAAGTCTGGTGTCTCAGAATGGACTGGTCGACATTTTACTTAGCAAAATATTTAGGTCCCAGTTATCCTTCTAGTTGAAGTTGGTCATGGTTGTGATTATTAGGGGAGTAACGACTGCGGTCGCAGCAAGTCACAAATTCCCTGCGGATCAGGGGCCCACCGACGCCAGCAGAACCTTTAATTAGATGTGCGTCCTCCTACGCACATCCAGTTGAAGTGTATTGCTGCGGACATACCCATTGGGTCCTTTAGCGACAATGCATGCTGCCAGCCAATCATAGGCCAGCAGATGACGGGGCGCATGGCAGTAACGTCATGCACTCCCGTCGCAGGCCGAAGTCAGCTGCCTGCTTCACAACAGGACTTGCGGAGCGGGAGCGAAGGGAAGGTGGGTAGAGTATTTAAATATTTATTTTAAATAAGTTGCCATACTACTATATATGACTATGAGGTGCTTTATACTACTATATATGACTATGAGGTGCTTTATACTACTATATATGACTATGAGGTGCTTTATACTACTATATATGACTACGGAGTGCATTATACTTCTATATGACTATACTAATATATATGGCTATAAGGGTGCATTATACTGCTATATATGACTATGATGTACATTATACTGCTATATATGACTATGGGGGTACATTATACTGCTGTATATGACTGAAGTGCAATATAGTGCTACATATGACTATAGGGTGCATTTTACTACTATTTATGACTATGGTGGTGCATTATACTACTATTTATGACTATGGTGGTGCATTATACTACTATATATGACTATGGGGGTTGTATTATACTACTACGGATGACTATGAGGGTTGTATTATACTACTACGGATGACTATTGGGGTTCATTATACTACTATGGATGACTATAGGGGTGCATTATACTTCTGTATATGACTATGAAGGTATATTATACTACTATATATGACTATTTGGGTGCATTATACTACTATATATGACTATAGGGGTGCATTATACTGATATGATAGTGGGGTGCATACTACTATGGATGACTCTGGGGTGCATTATACTACTATATATGACTATGGGGTACATTATACTACTATAAATGACTATGGGGTGCTTTATACTACCATATATGACTATGGGGGTGCATTATACTGATATGACAGTGGGGTGCATACTACTATGGATGACTCTGGGGTACATTATACTACTACATATGACTATGTGGGTGCATTATACTACTATATATGACTATGGGGGTGCATTATACTGATATGACAATGGGTTCCATACTACTATGGATGACTCTGGAGTACATTATACTACTATATATGACTATGGGGGTACATTATACTACTATAAATGACTATGGGGTGCTTTATACTACTATATATGACTATGGGGTGCTTTATACTACTATATATGACTATGGGGTGCATTACACTACTGTATATGACTATGGAGTGCATTATACTAGTGTATATGACTATGGGGGTGCAGTATACTATTATATATGACTATGGGGTACATTATACAGCTATATATGACCAGGAGGTGCAATATACTGCTATATATGACTATGGGGTGCTTTATACTACTATATAAACTATATGGGGTACATTATACTGCCTTATATGATTACTGCTTTATGTGACGATGGGGGTGCATTATACTACTATATATGACTATGGGGGTGCATTATACTGATATATATTATGATGGGGTGCATTATACTACTATGTATGACTGTGGAGGTGCTTTATACTTTATGGAAAACTATGGGGTGCATTATACTACATGTATGACTAAGAGCTGTGCATTATACTTTATGGATGACTATGGGCTGTGCAGTATATTATATGGAGGAGAATGGGATGCATTATACTATATGGAGGACTATGGGATGCATTATACTATAGGAAGGACTATGGGGAGTGCGTTATACATCTGCTCTGGAGTCCCATGACTCGAATGTACACCCCTGGTGAGTATAATGGCTTATTTTTTTTTATACAATAAGGAACAGCGGCAGAATGGGGGACATATTCGGGATACATATATTCAGACTCTAGTTACGCCACTGGGCATAAGACACATGAAATCATTGTAAGTTCAATTAATATTCGGGGTCTGGAGTCATAAATTGGACTGGTTGGCGTTTAAGTTGGTTAACCATTTAGTTTCCAGGTTATCCTTTAAGTTGGATTTGTAAGTTGGGTATGGCTGAGCTGAGCAAAACCAGTGTAAGTCCAGCTGCTCCTCCTGGTCCGGTGTCATAGGATGGACGGCTCAGCATTTAAGTTGATAAACATCTACATTTCAGTTTACTCTCCTTGTTGGAGGTGCAAGCTGGACATGGCTGCAACAAGCTGAATAAAACCACTGTAAGTCCAGTTAAGGCTCCTAGTTGGAAGAGATGGCCTTGTGGACACAAAGTGATTAAACTGTCAATGTCCCAATCCACCCTCCTGGTATGGAGTGGTAAGATGAGCTTGATGGTGTCATGTTGGGCGGCACTACAGTGGAGAAAATAAGTATTTGATACACTGCCGATTTTGCAAGTTTTCCCACCTACAAAGAGTGTAGAGGTCTGTCATTTTTATCGGAGGTCACTTCATCTGTGAGAGAGAAAATCTAAAAATAAAAAAACAGAAAATCACATTGTATGATTTTTAAATAATTAAATTGCATTTTATTGCATGAAATAAGTATTTGATCAGCTACCAACCAGCAAGAAATCTGGCTCTCACAGACCTGTTAGTTTTTCTTTAAGAAGCCTCCTACTCTGCACTCATTACCTGTATTAATTGCACTTGTTTGAACTTATTACCTGTATAAAAGACACAAGGCTGGGATGGGCTACAGGACAATAAGCAAGCAGCTTCACGAGACGGCAACAACTGTTGGCGCAATTATTAGAAAATGGAAGAAACACAAGATGACTAAGTCTTCCTCGGTCTGGGGCTCCATGCAAGATCTCGCCTTGTGGGGTAAGGATGATTCTGAGAAACGTCAGGAATCAGCCCAGAACTGCATGGGAGGACCTGGTCAATGACCTAAAGAGAGCTGGCACCACAGTCTCAAACATTACCATTAGTTACACACTACGCTATCATGGACTAAAATCCTGCAGGGCACACAAGGTCCCGTGCTCACCCCAGCACATATCCAGGCCTGTTTGAAGTTGCCAATAACCATCTGGATGATCCAGAGGAGGCATGGGAGAAGGTCATGTGGTCAGATGAGATCAAAATAGAACTTTTTGGTGTCCACTCCACTCCCCTTTTTGGAGGAAGAAGAAGGATGAGTACAACCCCAAGAACACTCTCCCAACCATGAAGCATGGCGGGGGAAACCTCATACTTTGGAGGTGCTTTTTTTTGCAAAGGGGACAGGACGACTGCAATGTATTGAAGGGAGGATGGATGGGGTCATGTATCGCAAGATTTAAGCCAACAACTTCCTTCCCTCAGTATGTACATTGAAGATGGGCTATGGTTGGGTCTTCCAGCACGACAATGATCCGAAACACACAGCCAGGGCAACCTAAGGCGTGGCTCCATAAGAAGCATTTCAAGGTCCTGTAGTGGTCTAGCCAGTCTCCAGACCTGAACCCAGTAGAAAATCTTTGGAGGGAGCTGAAACTCAATATTGCCCAGCAACAGCCCCGAAACTTGAAAGATCTGGAGAAGATCCGTATGGAGGAGAGGGCCAAAATCCCTGCTTTATTGTGTGCAAACTTGGTCAAGAACTACAGGAAATATCTGACCTCTGTAATTGCAAACAAAGGTTTCTGTACCAAATATTAAATTCTATTTTTCTATTGGATCAAATACTTATTTCATGCAATAAAATGCAAATTAATTATGTAAAAATCATACAATGTGATTTTTCTGGATTTTATTTTTAAACTCGGTCTCTCACAGGTGAAGTGTACCTACGATAAAAATTACAGACCTCTCCATTCATTGTAGGTGGGAAAACCTGCAAAATCGTCAGTGCATTAAATCCTTCTTTTCCCCACTGTATACCAGTCTGCCCTCCTAATGGAAGTTGTATCTGGATCCGCCAGTGTGGGGCTGATAAACCATCAATAGCCCAGTCTATCCTCCTAACTGGAGGAGCATGATGGACGGAGTTATACCGCTTCTAGTGACAATATTCCAAGACCAGCAGATCCTCTTGGTTGAAGTTGGAAAATGGACATATTAGAAATGAAGTCGGTGGAGCCATTCTACCCAATAAGTATTTCAGGACTGAAGTCCTAAAATTGGTAGATTGAACTAAGTGGTGAGTTGGTTAAATATCCGGTCAATGCGCTTTTTGGGTGATTAAAACGGCAATTCTGCAATAAATCTACAAGGGGAGGAATTGATGGATGAGATAAAATGTCCGCTTACCTGTCAGACTCCTGTAGCAAAGGAGTAACCTCTCCGCTAGTCAAGACGAATGCCTTCTCACTACGTTTCTTCAGACGTCTTAACGTTCCGCCCTATGGGACAAAGCAAACAAAAAAAGATTGGTGAAGTCTGATTGAAATAAGGTCCTAAATATTCTGCTTTCTGGATCCCCTTTGGCATTCTGGGATGCTCAATCTACACTTGATAGCAAAAAGTGGGGTAGATATTTTTGAACCATTAGGTGGTCATTGAGACTGGAAGGGTTTCTTACTGTCCAGACCTTCGCCTTAGGGGGGCCTTACTTCAATGGAAAATATCAACAATATTGTGTTTGTGATCCAATTCTCTCGCATGCGAGATTCGGATCACAGGTGTGGAGAAGATGGAGAATTTAATTTCTCCATCTTCTCAATTGTGTGAGTCAGCCGGCGTATATTGGAGTGCACTCGGATGACATCTGAGTGCAGTCCGATGTTTTTCACGTATCCATAGACTTGTATGGGCGCGTCGTCTGATATACTCTGCCAATTGCAGCATGCAGCAGTTTTTTTTCTCATGCCGACTTGGCATGAGAAAATAAACACTAGTTGGCACTGCCCCATAGTATAACATTGGAGTGAGTGCTATACTCATCCGAGTTATATACCGGCTAATCACCAGTGTCAGCCATCCCTAAAGGCATCACCTTGACAATCACAGCAATAAACACATGACACAGACGTGTTGGCTCTGATTTTTTGGGGGGCAAAATGGTGCAGTGCTGAACTTCACCACAAACACCCCCAGCTACATGATGTGTAAACAGGACCCCAAGATTGTGTGAAGAGACGCTTACCTGGACCAGTCTCCTTCAAGCTGTCCGGGTTTAATGACATAAAATGATTCCGGTTTAGCAATGTGTCCATTCTATTTCATCTGTGATGTCATGGAATGTCGATGATGTCACGCGTGTTGTCATTAAAACTCTCACTGCTTTTTATGGATCCAGTTTACAACATCAACAACAAATTAACTCAATAAAAAGACAAAACCCCGACCTCATTGTATAATTCTATGACGCACATTGAAAAGGAGCCTTTTATTTTATCTATATTACCTACTGCTCTATGTACTAAAATAACCCCCAGGACCCCATACTGCCATTCCTGACCCCAGTAACCTACAACTCTAATGTCACCCCGAATCCAACAGGAACAAAAGAGCTGACAACAGAGAATGATGGCATTTGCCACTAAATGTCTGTTACAAAGTGCTGTAATTCTACCACGTCAATGGCAAAACGATCCAAAAATGGAGCCCCATAAAGATGTCCCAACTTGAGCCCCCCCTATCTACATGCCTTACTAGAGCATAGGGGGGACATAGAGGGCGAGCTCCATTGTAGTCTTCCATAGTGGGGGGCCAATGCAAAGAGGTGGAAGACCCCCAACAAATATGGATCATCACATTGTCATCCTCCTACTATAGGGGGCATGTAAAACGCTGCTTCCCCAGCAATATAGCAGCTCATTGCTGGGGGTTTAGCTGCCATACTTGTTAATATCAGCAGATCATCAGTGACTCCTCATTTAGGTAAGGGGTGGTCCTGAAAATGTCTTATTACAGAGTGTTTCTGGCGATCCATGATAAATCCGGGGGATTCGCTATAAGTATACCAAAGCTTAAAAGTAATGTGCTCCCTACCTGGACTCGTCCCCTTCCAGCTGTCAGATCCTAGTGACACAAGATGGGTCTGGTGCAGAGCTTCATACATTCTACTCCAACTGTCATGTCTATGATGTCATGTGCATTGTGATGTCATCAGAGCTCTCACTGTTATTTCACATTTACAACCACAAGAAAAAGTTGATTTTAATTGTTAAAAAAACAAAACTAAAAAACATTGCGGGTAATTGCAGCCTGTGATTATTTTACACACTATCATTAATATTTGGGGGGATTAGTCACGTCCTTCGCCTTCCCCTCCTGCACTGCACTTGATATGTTGTATATTATAATAATGGACAATCCTCAAGCCCTGCTTGTAGAATATGTAATTTATATATGACTCGCCCCCTGGGCCGTGGTGTACCCGGAACCGGGCTTCTGTACGATGCTGGGGGTAGTAGTGGCAGCCCGGTCCCGTGGCTCAGGGTGGTCAGACCAAATACTGCGGCAGTCTACTTATAGATTTGTAAATGTCCGACTATGCCACCCGTGGATTGCGGTCAGAGATAACCGCCGCTGCGAGGCAGACCGCTGAGGCTGGTGTTGGGGTGCAGCACAGGGGTAGGATAACTCCCCACGGGAAGAGTGTAGCTTCAGGGCAGTGTAGGTGGATGCTGGGGGTGATGGTGCCGGCGCAGCAGAAATCACACAGAGTCCAATGATGCAGTCCAGGGTCTTTTACTCACAGTTGTTATCCAAGTCACTTCTGTCAGCAAGGACTGCCCGAGCCGTGCTGCGTCCACCAGGTGAGGAGCTCGGTCAACCCCCAGGCAATTCAGGAGTGTGGCACAGGACCCCCTTCTGTCCTTTCTCTGGCCTCTCATTCCCCACCAGTGTCCTGACTTCTGTCCAGCTACCGCGGACCGTGTCGGGTAAGCGTTGGCCTCCACTTCCCGCTATCCTATATGGCGCCTTCCTAGCAGGTTTAGCGGGGGGTCGCACCAATAAATGGTCACAACCTCCGGTTCTTGGCTGAGGGTAGATTCGCCTCCACCAACTTAGGGATCCGGTACCTTTCCACAGCCTGACCCTTCCACCCGGTATAATGGGGTATGCAACGGTTGCTGACCGTTCTGCACTCTTAGGGTCCCTTCTGCCTTCTTGTTTCTGGAGCCCTTCCACTCCTCTGTCTCTTCTCCTTCCTTCCTTCTCCTCTTCTCCTCTCTGGCCCCGGCCTTCTCTCTAGGCCTGCCTCGTGGAGCCAAGCTCAGCCTGAGCCGCTGCTCCCTGTCAGCTCTCTCTCCCTTCTGCTCTGACAGAACTACTCCACTCCACTCCACTCTCCGACTTAAGATGGCTCCCACCTTTTATCTGCTTCTCTGTGTCTGAGCTCAGGTGACTTGCACCCAATGAGCTCCTTCCTGTGCTCCTGAAACCGCCCCCTTCCTGCTCCTACACCACTGGGTTCTCTCCCCCCTCCCCACTCCAGCCAGGGACATGGTCAGTTGTGCCCGCAGCTGGGAGCACCGTCGAGCTGTCCCCCGGAAATGGGGTGTGTGTGTGTGTGTGCAGCTAACCGTGCCCTGGTCCACACTCCATCCTTTCCTGGGAGTGGAACATCACACCTCTGGATGAGGTGCAATACCCCTGTAGCAACCGAGCCCTCGGGGCGCTACATATATATACTAGATGGAGGCCCGATGCTATGGCATCGGGAGGGCAGTAATGTCACGATGGGGGCAGGCTTTGCAGAGCTGAGAATCTCTCCCCCCCATGTGCTCACCCACCTATCCACTCTCTCTCTCTCCCCCATATGCTGTCTTCTCCTCTCATGTGATATCTTCTTTGACCTGTCTACCCCATGTGCTCTCCCCCTTGTCTGCTGTCTCTCTCCTTCCTGTGCTGTGTTCTCCCCTCATGTGTTCTCTCGTTTGAGCTGTCTCCCCCCCGTGCTCTGTCTCTCTCCCACTGTGCGCTTCCTCTCTCCCCCATCTGCTGTCTTCTCCTCTCATGTGATCTCTTCTTTGACCTGTCTACCCCATGTGTTCTCCCCCTTGTCTGCTGTCTCTCTCCTTCCTGTGCTGTGTTCTCCCCTCATGTGCTGTCCCGTTTGAGCTGTCTCCCCCTGTGCTCTGTCTCTCTCCCCCTGTGCGCTTTCTCTCTCCCCCATCTGCTGTCTTCTCCTCTAATGTGATCTCTTCTTTGACCTGTCTACCCCATGTGCTCTCCCCCTTGTCTGCTGTGTCTCTCCTTCCGGTGCTGTGTTCTCCCCTCATGTGCTGTCCCGTTTGAGCTGTCTCCCCCCCTGTGCTCTGTCTCTCTCCCCCTGTGCGCTTCCTCTCTCCCCCATCTGCTGTCTTCTCCTCTCATGTGATCTCTTCTTTGACCTGTCTACCCCATGTGCTCTCCTCCTTGTCTGCTGTCTCTCTCCTTCCTGTGCTGTGTTCTCCCCTCATGTGTTCTCTCGTTTGGGCTGTCTCCCCCCCTGTGCTCTATCTCTCTCCCCCTGTGCGCTTCCTCTCTCCCCATCTGCTGTCTTCTCCTCTCATGTGATCTCTTCTTTGACCTGTCTACCCCATGTGCTCTCCCCCTTGTCTGCTGTCTCTCTCCTTCCTGTGCTGTGTTCTCCCCTCATGTGTTCTCTCGTTTGAGCTGTCTCCCCCTGTACTCTGTCTCTCCCCCTGTGCGCTTCCTCTCTCCCCCATCTGCTGTCTTCTCCTCTCATGTGATCTCTTCTTTGACCTGTCTACCACATGTGCTCTCCCCCTTGTCTGCTGTCTCTCTCCTTCCTCTGCTATGTTCTCCCCTCATGTGTTCTCCCGTTTGAGCTGTCTCCCCCCCTGTGCTCTGTCTCTCTCCCCCTGTGCGCTTTCTCTCTCCCCCATCTGCTGTCTTCTCCTCTCATGTGATCTCTTCTTTGACCTGTCTACCCCATGTGCTCTCCCCCTTGTCTGCTCTCTCTCTCCACCCCTGTGCTGTTGAATCGCCCTCCCTGAGCGGTGGGGTTACTCGGAGCCGGGCCTTGCAGGTGTTGCGGGGATGCAGTCGTGGCCTCGACTCGGTCCGTGCCCATGGCTGTCACATGAAAAATGGGCTTTTTGGATGAGTGGTTGTTCGACTACGCCACTTATGGTTTCTGGTGAAGGCCACCAGCGCTGCAACAGTCCTCTGAGGCTGGTGTTCTGGCAGCTTGGTTGGTACCACTCCCCACAGGCGGAGTAGGCCTCAGGGCAGTTATTGTTGAACTGTGTGGAGGTATGGTGGGTGCAGTGCCACGCAGGAATAAACAAGCGGAGGCGGTGAATGAAGTCATCCGGGTCTTTACTCACTTTAGATGCACTTTCAGCCGCAAAGCTTCTCTCTGCTACACACGGTGTACTGCGGCCACCAGAAAGGGGGTTCAGCACTTCCCAGGTAGATCAGGAGCACCTGTCAAGACCCCGCTGGTGTGTTCCTCTCCTTCTTATCTCCTCCCGCTTGTGTTCCTTCATGGGATCCACTAAGCCGCCGGGCTTTTCCAACAGTGACATGAAGTACACAGTCAGATATCGGGGGCCGGTCACCCCTCTTGCAGCAGGAGTCCCTCTGGCTAAGCCAGAGTTAAGAATACAGTTGGCGACTGCGCTCCGTCCGTATCCCCCTGGGATCCTTTTGCCTGTGGAGCCTATCTCCTCCGCTCCCCTCCAAGGCCTTCTTAGTACAGGACCCTGACCGGGCAGAGACACTTGTTAACTCTGACCTGCTCCTCGTCTCAAGGCCAGAGAGCGAGGACCGCGAATCTTCAGCCAGCTACAGACTCTTGCTGGACCCTGACAGAAGACCCACAATCAAAGACCTTGAACTAAAGATGGCCAACTAATTTATATGATTCTATAAGTGCTTCCTGTAAGTGTTTCCTCCACCCTCACCCACTACTTGGTTCCCCCTATCTTTGGCTCCCCCCCATCTCCTCTATCCCGGGCCGGGGCAGCACCCTGGTGCATTTAGGCCCCCTACAGGACAGGAGTGGTGTAGTGTTGAGTGTGAAGTGGGGTCCTGAGTGATGCTCCATCCTTACCTGGGAGAGGAGATACCACACCTCTGGGTGAGGTGCAGTACCCCTGCGGCGACTGAACCCTCAGGGGCGCCACACTGTCTTCTTCCCTCATGTGTTTTCTCGTTTGTGCTGTCTCACCGTGCAGTAAATCAGATTGCCGCCATCTTTGTGCAGGCAGATAGCTGCGGTCACATTAAAACTGCGAATGCGCTCCTCCTGTACAAAGATGGCGGCAGTCAGTGAATCATTCGGCTGATCCCTGCGGCGGCGTGTTTGCGACAGTGTTCCGCTGGTGGTACCACGCAAGAGGCTGCGTACGGCGTATACAGTGTGTGTGTGGTGCGTACGGCATATACAGAGTGTGTGTGGTGGTGTGTACGGCGTATATAGAGTGTGTGTGGTGGTGTGTACGGTGCATACAGTGCATGTTGTATGTACGGCGTATACAGTGTGTGTGTGTTGCGTACGGCGTATACAGTGTGTGTGTGGTGCGTATGGCGCATACAGTTTGTGGTGCATACGGCGAATACAGTGTGTGTGTGTGTGGTGTGTACAGCGTATACAGTGTGTGTGTGTGTGTGTGGTATGTACAGCGTATACAGTGTGTGGTGGTGTGTACGGCGTATACAGTGTGTGTGTGGTATGTACAGCGTATACAGTGTGTGGTGGTGTGTACGGCGTATACAGTGTGTGTGTGGTGCGCACGGCGTATACAGTGTGTGTGTGGTGCGTACAGCATATACAGAGTGTGTGTGGTGGTGCAAACGGCGTATACAGAGTGTGTGGTGGTGCATATGGTGTATACAGTGTGTGTGCGTACGGCGAATACAGTGTGTGTGTGTGTGGTATGTACGGCGTATACAGTGTGTGTGTGGTGCGTACGGCGTATACAGTGTGTGTGGTGCATACGGCGTATACAGTGTTTGTGTGTGGTGCGTACGGCGTATACAGTGTGTGTGTGGGGGGTGTGTACGGCGTATACAGTGTGTGTGTGGGGGGGTGTGTACGGCGTATACAGTGTGTGTGTGGGGGGGTGTACGGCGTATACAGAGTGTGTGTGCGTGTGGTGGTGCATACAGCGTATACAGTGTGTGTGGGGGGTGCAAATGGTGTATACAGTGTGTGTGGGGGGGGTGTGTACGGCGTATACAGTGTGTGTGGTGGTGTATACGGCGTATACAATGTGTGGTGCATACGGCGTATACAGTGTGTGTGTGTGGTGCGTACGGCGTATACAGAGTGAATGTGTGTGGAGCTGCGTACGGCGTATACAGTGTGTGTGTGATGCGTACGGCGTATACAGTGTGTGTGTGGTGGTGTGTACGGCATATACAGTGTGTGTGTGGTGCGTATGGCATATACAGTGTGTGTGGTGTGTACGGTGTATACAGTGTGTGTGTGGTGTGTACGGCGTATACAGTGTGTGTGTGGTGTGTACGGCGTATACAGTTTGTGTGTGTGGTGTGTACGGCGTATACAGTGTGTGTGTGGTGTGTACAGCGTATACAGTGTGTGTGTGGTGTGTACGGCGTATACAGTGTGTGTGTGGTGTGTACGGCGTATACAGTGTGTCTGTGTGTGGTGTGTACGGCGTATACAGTGTGTGTGTGGTGTGTACGGCGTATACAGTGTGTGTGTGGTGTGTACGGCGTATACAGTGTGTGTGTGGTGTGTACGGCGTATACAGTGTGTGTGTGGTGTGTACGGCGTATATAGAGTGTGTGTGGTGTGTACGGCGTATACAGTGTGTGTGTGGTGTGTATGGCATATACAGTGTGTGTGTGGTGCGTATGGCATATACAGTGTGTGTGTGGTGCGTATGGCATATACAGTGTGTGTGTGGTGTGTATGGCGTATACAGTGTGTGTGTGGTGCGTATGGCATATACAGTGTGTGTGTGGTGAGTATGGCATATACAGTGTGTGTGTGGTGCGTATGGCATATACAGTGTGTGTGTGGTGCGTATGGCATATACAGTGTGTGTGTGGTGCGTATGGCATATACAGTGTGTGTGATGTGTACGGCGTATACAGTGTGTGTGTGGTGTGTACGGCGTATACAGTGTGTGTGTGGTGTGTACGGCGTATACAGTTTGTGTGTGTGGTGTGTACGGCGTATACAGTGTGTCTGTGTTTGGTGTGTACGGCGTATACAGTGTGTGTGTGGTGTGTACGGCGTATACAGTGTGTGTGTGGTGTGTACGGCGTATACAGTGTGTGTGTGGTGTGTACGGCGTATACAGTGTGTCTGTGTGTGGTGTGTACGGCGTATACAGTGTGTGTGTGGTGTGTACGGCGTATACAGTGTGTGTGTGGTGTGTACGGCGTATACAGTGTGTGTGTGGTGTGTACAGCGTATACAGTGTGTGTGTGGTGTGTACGGCGTATACAGTGTGTGTGTGGTGTGTACGGCGTATACAGTGTGTCTGTGTGTGGTGTGTACGGCGTATACAGTGTGTGTGTGGTGTGTACGGCGTATACAGTGTGTGTGTGGTGTGTACGGCGTATACAGTGTGTGTGTGGTGTGTACGGCGTATACAGTGTGTGTGTGGTGTGTACGGCGTATATAGAGTGTGTGTGGTGTGTACGGCGTATACAGTGTGTGTGTGGTGTGTATGGCATATACAGTGTGTGTGTGGTGCGTATGGCATATACAGTGTGTGTGTGGTGAGTATGGCATATACAGTGTGTGTGTGGTGCGTATGGCATATACAGTGTGTGTGTGGTGCGTATGGCATATACAGTGTGTGTGATGTGTACGGCGTATACAGTGTGTGTGTGGTGTGTACGGCGTATACAGTGTGTGTGTGGTGTGTACGGCGTATACAGTTTGTGTGTGTGGTGTGTACGGCGTATACAGTGTGTCTGTGTTTGGTGTGTACGGCGTATACAGTGTGTGTGTGGTGTGTACGGCATATACAGTGTGTGTGTGGTGTGTACGGCGTATACAGTGTGTGTGTGGTGTGTACGGCGTATACAGTGTGTCTGTGTGTGGTGTGTACGGCGTATACAGTGTGTGTGTGGTGTGTACGGCGTATACAGTGTGTGTGTGGTGTGTACGGCGTATACAGTGTGTGTGTGGTGTGTACGGCGTATACAGTGTGTGTGTGGTGTGTACGGCGTATATAGAGTGTGTGTGGTGTGTACGGCGTATACAGTGTGTGTGTGGTGTGTACGGCGTATACAGTGTGTGTGTGGTGTGTACGGCGTATATAGAGTGTGTGTGGTGTGTACAGTGTATACAGTGTGTGTGTGGTGCGTACGCCGTATACAGTGTGTGTGTTTGGTGCGTACGCCGTATACTGTGTGTGGTGCGTACGGCGTATACAGTGTGTCTGTGTTTGGTGTGTACGGCGTATACAGTGTGTGTGTGGTGTGTACGGCGTATACAGTGTGTGTGTGGTGTGTACGGCGTATACAGTGTGTGTGTGGTGTGTATGGCGTATACAGTATGTCTGTGTGTGGTGTGTACGGCGTATACAGTGTGTGTGTGGTGTGTACGGCGTATACAGTGTGTGTGTGGTGTGTACGGCGTATACAGTGTGTGTGTGGTGTGTATGGCGTATACAGTGTGTGTGTGGTGTGTACGGCGTATATAGAGTGTGTGTGGTGTGTACGGCGTATACAGTGTGTGTGTGGTGTGTACGGCGTATACAGTGTGTGTGTGGTGTGTACGGCGTATATAGAGTGTGTGTGGTGTGTACGGAGTATACAGTGTGTGTGTGGTGTGTACGGCGTATACAGTGTGTGTGTGGTGTGTACGGCGTATACAGTGTGTGTGTGGTGTGTACGGCGTATACAGTGTGTGTGTGGTGCGTACGCCGTATACAGTGTGTGTGTTTGGTGCGTACGCCGTATACTGTGTGTGTGTTGCGTACGCCGTATACAGTGTGTGTGTGGTGGTGTGTACGGCGTATACAGTGTGTGTGTTTGGTGCGTACGCCGTATACTGTGTGTGTGTTGCGTACGCCGTATACAGTGTGTGTGTGGTGTGTATGACGCGCCCCCTGGGCCATATTCTTTAGGGGGAATATCCGGAGCCGGATCAGATGGGAGTTGTAGTCTTCCGAGTGGCTGTGACCCGGTCCGTGCCCAGGGTGTCAAACTCAGTTGTATGTGGCAGTCCTACAGATGTTATTAAGTTCTTTATTGTCGACTACGCCACCCGTTGTATTGCGGTCACTATGGCCGCCGCTGCAGCAGGGTCCGCTGAGGCTGATGGTGTAGGTGCAGCTTTTGGTGGTATAACCCCCAACGGGTGGGGTATAGCCTCAGGGGGTCAGGTGCAGAGGATGGGGGTTGTGGTGGTGCAGCATAGATGTGAAAGGAAGACAGAGTCGGGTTGTGCAGTTTAGGGTATTTACTCACTGCTGATGTTCCGGTCACTCCAGCTTCAAGTGACCACCCGAGCCGTGCTGCGTCCACCAGGTCCTGGATCCAGCCAACCCCCAAACAAGTCCGGAGCGTGACCCTGAGCTCTCCTTCTGTCCTTTCCTCTGGCCGTCCCCACTAGTGATCCACCCAGGTCCAGCTCCCTCGGGCCTTCTGTTGGGACACCCTTGGCCTTGGGTTCCCTGACCCTCCACGTGGTATGCCTTCGGGGTGGATGTGGTGGGTGGCCGTGGCAGACGCTGCCCACGGCCTCCGGTCTCTGGCTAGGGTGTGCTTTGGCCCCCACCAGCTTGGGATCCGGTACCCTTTTGCCAACTCTTCACCCGCTGATGGACTTTGGGTTCTCAGAGTTCCTTTTCTGTTTCCCCCTCTGGGTCTTTCTTGCTTTCTCCTCTCTCTCTCTCTGGGGCTTCTCTGCTCCTCTTCCTGACTCTGACAGACTGACCGATTGTGGCAGACTGACTCCTCTGCAAAGACTGACTGACTGACCCTGTTCTTTGATGGTGCCCACCTTATATACACCCTCTATGTGTGAGCTCAGGTGACCAGCACCCAATGAGCTCCTATCTTTACCCAGGCTGCTCCCCCTATCTGCCCCTACACTACTTGGGATGTACCACCCCCCTCCCACTCCAGCCAGGAACAGACTCGGTCGTACCTGCACATTTCTAAGTGGGAGTACCGTCGGTCTGCTCCTCGGAAATGGGATGTGTGTAGTGCATGCAGCCTACCGAGCTCAGATCCACACTCCATCCTTACCCGGGAGTGGAATACCACACCTCTGGGTTGAGGTGCAATACCCCTGTAGCAGCCGAATCCTCAGGGTGCTACATGTACGCCGTATACAGTGTGTGTGTTTGGTGCGTACGCCGTATACTGTGTGTGTGTTGCGTACGCCGTATACAGTGTGTGTGTGGTGTGTACGCCGTATACAATGTGTGTGTTTGGTGCGTACGCCGTATACTGTGTGTGTGTTGCGTACGCCGTATACAGTGTGTGTGTGGTGTGTACGCCGTATACAGTGTGTGTGTGTTGCGTACGCCGTATACTGTCTGTGTGTAAATTAACCTTAAAGAGTAAATGAACTTTTTGGAGTTTTTTTAATGTGGTTTAGGGTCATTAATTCTGAGCAGATTTGTGGGGACCCCAATCCTTTGCTCCTTTGCTTAAAAGACCCCCTAGAAGAGCGCAGCTCAGTAGATAGGAGAGTGCACTGGGCAGAGCGAATGCCGCAGACAGTCATAGTCATGTCTCCTCACCTCTTCTCTTCTAAGAGATCTTTTGAGTGATTGGGGTCTCAGATTCCCACTAATCTGCTCAAAATTATTGCCCCTAAATCATGTAATATATATCCCAAAATGTAAGTTACTCTTTAAACGTTTAATAGTTCCACTGCTTCCATCTAATCAGTACTTTGGTTCCTATATGGTCCACAGTCTGATGATGACTGGTAACAACTCCCAGTATCTCCATACCATTACTAAGGACATACTGGGAGTTGTAGTTAAGTCCTCCATTCTCTGGAATTCCTATTGTTAGCAATGCCCTTCCTCCACCAATTGCAAATACAAAGGATCCATCCAGGGGGGTGAGATCTTGGGAATTATTGAATTGTACCTACATTTAAAAATAAATAAATCTCCTATTCTTAATAATTACCGTATTTTTCGGACTATAAGACGCACTTTTTTCCTCCAAAATTTTGGAGGAAAGTGGGGGGAGCGTCTTATAGTCCGAATACTGTATTATTGTATGGCCGCATGGTGGTGGGTGTGGAGGAGCCGCAGCGGGGGATCAGCGGGGCACAGGAGTTAGCAGCCGCCTGCTGCAGCCTAGCTGTGCCCGCGACTAAAGAAAATGAATATTCCCTGCTCCCCATATCCATGGGCGTGGAGAGCAATTGTGACGCCCATGCGGGTTCAGTCGCCACAGAGGTACTGCATCTCACCCAGAGGTGTGGTATCTCACTCTCAGGTAAGGATGGAGTACTGCCCGGGACCCTAACACCTGCATTCATTACACCACACTTCAGAGGGCAGGGCGAGATTGCTCCTACGGGAGAGCACAGTCCCTGGTCCCTGGTTGGAGTGGGGGGGGGACCAAGTGAGCGGGAACCATGTAGTGGGTGTGGGTGGAGGACGTAGATCGGGGGAGCACTTCAGTAGCTGTATAAAGAGGGGAGCCATCTTAGAAAGACAAGCCAGTCAGAGGAGGAAAGTGAGGGGAGCAGAGGCTCTGCAGGAACTCTGCTCCAGAGCGGGCCTGAGGTGAGGCCCAAGTCTGAAGAGAGAGAGAGAGGAGCGGGAGGAAGGCTCCAGAAGGAAAGAAGGGATCCCAGGGGTACGGGAAGTGCTGGAGGCCACCCGTACGCCCGAATCTGCCAGGCGGTGGAGGGATCGAACCGCAGAGGGGACTGGCCCCTTAACTAGTGGAGAACTACAAGGCTCAGCTAGGAACCGGAGGCTGCTGTACTTGCAAGGTGCAATAGCCACATCTGCAATTATATCGCCGAGAAGGTGGCCACAGAGGGTCCAGGGGACTGCAGGTTGCCCGACAAGACCCGAGGTTTCCGGATTGGGACTCTGATTGCAAGGCGCAGGGCATGAGGGCGAGAGCCAGCGCAGGAAGACGACTGAGAAAGGCACACAGAAAGGGGTCCCGTTAAGTGCTCCTGAATTATCTGGGGGATTTCTGAACCACTGCTTGGTGAATGCAGCGCGACGTGGGAGGCTGTACCTGTACAGTGCAGCCAGAAGAACTTAAGAAATGTGAGTAAGCTTGGAAGACTGCATCCCACTGTCTCTGTGATTATTGCCTGCGCCATCACCCCCCCTGCACTACAACGCCCAGCACAACCTACCCCATCTACACTGCCCTGGAGCTAAGCTCTACCTGTGGAGAGTCACACAATCCCTGCTGCAGTAGCATCAGCTTCAGAGGACTTGCTCCGCAGCGGCGGCTCCCTTAGCCGCATACCACAGGGGGCGTCATAAACTTTATATATAAACTATAAATCCCCTGTAAATAATCCCCTTTTTATTGACTGACCTGGGTCACGGACCGGGTCACCGCCACTGTGACATCCCCCAGTATCTACTGGCCCGGCATCGGGTACCCCACGGCTCAGGGGGCGCGTCATACTTGGCATCACGAACAGGATATGTAACCCACCCGTTATCACCGGGTGTTGTGCGCCAGAAGAACGGGCGCCATTATGTGCGTGATCAAAGACAACAATACAGAACCTCCCATCGTGGTCCGGGTCCCAGAATGGTGCCAAAAGCGCAACCCGCCCCCTGCAACTGTGGCCATACACATAGATGTGTCCATCAAGGTGGGGAAGACGCCCCCAGTTGTGACCGACAGCAAACAGCCATGGGACCGCCCCAGAAAGGGGAGAGGGGAAAAGAAAACTGGGAACCAGGGTGTGGTCTCCAGCAGACCAGACAGACCACACCCGGCAGGCAAGATGGAGGGAGGTGAGCCTGAGACCCTGGCCCACGGCCTGCAGCCAAGCGAGACACCTCTTTCCCTGGCAGAGGTGATCTACAAGTTGACCCTGGAGGATGCGGAGTTCCTCCATGCCGAGATGCGTGAGCTCAGCCGGCGGGTAGGGGAGGCCATCGCCGGCTGGAAGGAGGAGGTGCTGGGTAAGATAGAGGCCAGGTGGCAGCAAGTCCCGTGTTCCACCGACAGCGCCCCAGCCCCGGCGGAGCCAAACCAGGACCAGGAGGCAGAGAGCAGCCAAGGAGCGGCCGCGGGAGCAGGTAGGAAGAGTTGTCCTGTCCCGGGCACAGACCGCGCTGACCTGCTCCTGGGCCCCCTGTAGGCGCCTCCATACCCGGGCACGCACGCTTCCGACTTGCTCCCAGGCCCAGAATCTACTACACTGGGTGCCTGTTCCGCCGATCATCTCCGCGATCCCCTGGCAGAATCCTCCTATCACCTGGCCAGCTCCACCGATCCGCTCCTCGATCCATTGGCGGAATACTCATACCACCCGGGCGCCTGCTCAGCTGACCTGCTCCTGGTCCCCCTACCGGAGCCACCAGCCCCCGCACCTGAGTGGGCATATGGAGGCCCGACTTATGACTGGTCCGCCAGGAATGCTGACCAGGGTGGACTACCTCTGACGCCCACGCCTGCACCCCCGGTTGCCTGCCCAGGAGGAGAGTAGTTCTGGTGAGACGACTGGGAAGGGGACCTCATGGGGTTCCCGAGGGAGACGCAGGCCCAGGCACTCCGGAGGGAAGAGCACTGCAGGAGGGAGCTCCTACAGCTGGAAAAGGAGTGATATGACCGGGAGGTGCAGTGGGAGCGCATGGAAGCCCGGAACATGGCGGCAAAGACTCGGGCCCGCCAGGCAAGACCCACTATACCCAGTCCCCGTCTGGAGGGGATGGTGCTGAAGTTTGACTTGGACGCCAGGTGGGGCTTCATCCGAGAGCCGCAGACGGATCGAGATGTCTTTGTCAACCGGCGGGACGTAGAACCCCACCTCCAACAGGGGCATCCCGGCCGAGACCTCTATCCCGGTGACTGTGTCACCTTCACCCGTCAAAAGGGAAAGTGCAGGTGGTATGCCCTCCAAGTCTACAAGGTGGCGAAGGAGAGAAAGGACATGCCCCCGCAGAACAAAGCTGAAGATCCTGCTGGGTCAGTCGGTAAGAATCAGGAGTTCCCCCGGCGGGAACCCCAATATTGAACTGCGTATTATGGAGACTGTATATAGTTACCTGGAAAGGTATGGCAGAGACACTGCAAGTTAATAGAGTTTGTGTGTGTTACCCAGTTACCCGGTAAGGGTATACAGACATTAAGGTAGAGGACGGTGATCTCCCTAAAAACTTTCCATTGTACATAATTGCACTTCTTAAAGTGCCCCCTATTGGTTTTATGTATCAACGTATGACCTCAGAACAAAAACCCGTTTGGTGTGGACGAAGATGTGGTCTAACACCTGGATCACCTATGCCCTGCAGCCTTGCCCAGGGCCTACGTTGAGGGTTTTCGGACGTGTCCCTCATGCTGCTCATGTTGCACCTTTACCAGTGAAAAGGACATTCTGCTATAAATTTCACTGCAGTTGATTACAAATGTTTTATATGAAAAATGTTTTATGAGTGTAAAGAAGAAAAATGTGTTCTTTAAAAAGTTTTATGATGTTTTGATAAAAATGTGACCAGTAACATTCAGGAAAAGTGCCTCCCGTAAAGGGAAGAAAAAGTTTTGCTAATCGATCTTATATGTGATGCATCTAAAAATTTGCATGTCTGTAACATACCCTGTTTTTACTCTGTTTCAGCCCGCGGACATGCTGTGTTTTACCAGGGGGGTATGTGGCGCCCCTGCGGGTTCAGTCGCCACAGGGGTACTGCATCTCACCCAGAGGTGTAGTATCTCACTCTCAGGTAAGGATGGAGTACTTAGCAAAATTTGGATATATAGATCCATTGATTATACATAAGGAGTTACCCAAACAATTCCAAAACATCTATTGTTCCTCCCTTATTAAATGTATAAATATCACATAGAGTAGTCATATAAATTAGTTTCATATAAATGCTTTATTTAGACACAGCAAGCAAAAAGTAAATATTTAAAATTTCATCATTCTACCCCTAAAAACACCTATTAAAAATTCCGGGCAGTGTGGTATACATATATCCTCATAGTACATAAGTTGTTATAGATGTCATTACATATCATTAAGTATAGATTAATCCTATGCCATATTAGAGATTCTGGTCACTCAGATCAGGTATCAGTGAATTTCCAAGAGTACAGACACGAAATACAGATAACAGATACAAATTTCTCAGGTCAAGCATCAATATGACATTTCATTAGTACATATAGTATTCCAATATCTCAGGCATATATATTAGGGTTTTTTCAATAGACATCCAAGTACCAACCATGTGCCATAATAGAGGTCCCACACTGCCCAGCACCCCTACGCGTGTTTCGCGTGTCTGCTTCCTCGGGGGTTACTGGGACAATGTGCAGGCTGATCTTATGTAGCGGTGCAGGTGGGCTGAGCAAAGGGGCACAGCCAATCAGTAATCTATTCTTTACCTAATTAAATAGTGCTGTTTGGTACACATGATTTTTCCTCTTCTTACCATATACCGATGGCGTGTAGCGTCGCGCCCTGGCTGGAGTGGGGGGGGGGGAACAACTGAGGGGTAACCATGTAGTGGGTGTGGGTGGAGGACGTAGATCGGGGGAGCACTTCAGTAGCTGTATAAAGAGGGGAGCCATCTTAGAAAGACAAGCCAGTCAGAGGAGGAAAGTGAGGGGAGCAGAGGCTCTGCAGGAGCTCTGCTCCAGAGCGGACCTGAGGTGAGGCCCAAGTCTGAAGAGAGAGAGAGAGAGAGAGGAGCGGGAGGAAGGTTCCAGAAGGAAAGAAGGGATCCCAGGGGTACGGGAAGTGCTGGAGGCCACCCGTACGCCCGAATCTGCCAGGTGGTGGAGAGATTGAGCCGCAGAGGGGACCGGCCCCTTAACTAGTGGAGAACTACAAGGCTCAGCTAGGAACTGGAGGCTGCTGTACTTGCAAGGTGCAATGGCCACATCCGCAATTATATTGCCGAGAAGGTGGCCACAGAGGGTCCAGGGGACTGCAGGTCACCCGACAAGGTCCAAGGCAACCGGATTGGGACACTGGTTGCGAGGCGCAGGGCAGGAGGGTGAGAGCCAGTGCAGGAAGACGACTGAGAAAGGCACACAGAAAGGGGTCCCGTTAAGTGCTCCTGAATTATCTGGGGGATTGCTGAGCCCCTGCTTGGTGAACGCAGCGCGACGTGGGAGGCTGTACCTGTACAGTGCAGCCTGAAGAACTTAAGAACTGTGACTAAGCTTGGAAGACTGCATCCCACTGTCTCTGTGATTATTGCCTGCGCCATCACAACCCCAGCACTACAACGCCCAGCACAACCTACCCCATCTACACTGCCCTGGAGCTAAGCTCTACCTGTGGAGAGCCACACAATCCCTGCTGCACTAACATCAGCTTCAGAGGACTGCTCCGCAGCGGCTGCTCCCTTAGCCGCATACCACATACCGCATATCAACTTTATATATAAACTATAAATCCCCTGTAAATAATCCCCTTTTTATTGACCGACCTGGGTCACGGACCGGGTCACCGCCACTGTGACATCCCCCAGTATCTACTGGCCCGGCACCGGGTACCCCACGGCCCAGGGGGCGCGTCACAATGAATATTCATTTCTCGTAATAGCCGGCTCACTGTAGCCGCAGCGCGGCTCCTGCTGCGCTCTGTGGTCAGTGTGCCCGCTATTAAAGCTCATGAATATTCGCTACAACCCACTCCCATGGGTTGTAGAGAATATCTATGGTCTTTAATAGCAGGCACACTGACCGCAGAGGGACAGCAGAAGCCGCGCTGCGGTACAGTGTGCCGGCTATTGAACAGACTGCTCCCCACACACAGAGTCCCGGCGTGGGGAGCAGTGACTATTCCAGCACAGCGACTCACACTGTGTGAGGGCGCATGGCAGGGATGCCATGCGTGCCCTGCTATGCGCCGCTCTCACAGTGAGAGTGTCAGCAGCAGAGCGGGACAGTGCTGGAGGAGAGAGGAGGTGAGTATGATTGTTCATTTTTTTTTTTTGTAGGCAGCGTGATGGGGGCTCAGAGGGTGCCATACATACCAGGATGGGTGCTCAGAAGGTGCCATACATACCAGGATGGGGCTCAGAAGGTGCCATATATACCAGGATAGGGGCTCAGAAGGTGCCATGCTTACCAGGATGGGGGCTCAGAATGTGCCATACATACCAGGATGGGTGCTCAGAAGGTGCCATACATACTAGGATGGGGCTCAGAAGGTGCCATATATACCAGGATGGGGGCTCAGAAGGTGCCATGCTTACCAGGATGGGGGCTCAGAAGGTGCCATACATACCAGGATGGGTGCTCAGAAGGTGCCATACATACCAGGATGGGGGCTCAGAGGGTGCCATGCATACCAGGATGGGGGCTCAGAGGGTGCCATGCATACCAGGATGGGGGCTCAGAGGGTGCCATGCATACCAGGATGGGGGCTCAGAGGGTGCCATGCATACCAGGATGGGGGCTCAGAAGGTGCCATACATACCAGGATGGGGGCTCAGAAGTTGCCATACATACAAGGATGAGGGCTCCGAGGGGTGCCATGAATACCAGGATGGGGGCTCAGAGGGGTGCCATGCATACCAAGATGGGGTATAAAGGGGTGTCATGCATACCAGTATGGGATGGGGGCCACTTATATCAGGCTAGGAGGGGCCATACATACCAGGATGGAGGATATTAACAGAATTGGGGGACATTACCCCAATACCAGTGTCTGCAGCAGACTCCCTCCCCATAACAGGGCATCATGACCACATTTTTTGCTTACATTTTTTTTCCTATTTTCCTCCTTTAAAACCTAGGTGCGTCTTATGGTCCGGTGCGTCTTATAGTCTGAAAAATACGGTAACCCCTTTACCCCCGAGGGTGGTTTGCACGTTAATGACCGGGCCAATTTTTACAATTCTGACCACTGTCACTTTATGAGGTAATTACTCTGGAACGCTTCAATGGATCCCCCTGATTCTGAGACTGTTTTTCGTGACATATTGTACTTCATGATTGTGGTAAAATTTCTTCGATATCACTTGTGTTTATTTGTGAACGGAAATTTGGTGAAAATGTAGAAAATTTTGCGATTTTCAAAATTTGAATTTTTATGCCCTTAAATCAGAGAGATATGTTACACAAAATAATAATAACATTTCTCACATGTCTACTTTACATCAGCACAATTCTGGAACCAATTTTTTTTTTATTAGGGAGCTATAAGGGTTAAAAGTTGACCAGCGATTTCTCATTTTTCCAACAAAATATACAAAACCATTTTTTTAGGGACCACATCACATTTGAAGTCACTTTGAGGGGTCTTTATGACAGAAAATACCCAAAAGTGACACCATTCTAAAAACTGCACCCCTCAAGGTGCTCAAAACCACATTCAAGAACTTTATTAACCCTTCAGGTGCTTCACAGGAATTTTTGGAATGTGGAAGAAAAAAATGAACATTTAACTTTTTTCACAAAAATGTTATTTTAGACACAATTTTTTTATTTTCGCAGGGGTAACAGGAAAAAATGCGCCAATACCCCATATGTGGGGAAAATACAGTGTTTGGGCGCACGGCAGAGTTCAGAAGGGAAGGAGCACTGTGTGACTTTTTGATCGCAAAATTGGCTGGAATTGAGAGCGGACGCCATGTCGCAGTTGAAGAGCCCCTGATGTGCCTAAATAGTGGAAACCCCCCACAAGTGACCCCATTTTGGAAACTAGACCCCTCAAGGATTTTATCAAGGGGTATAGTGAAGATTTTGAACGCAGAGGTATGACACAGAATTTGATAACATTAGGTCATCATATTGAATAAGTTGTCATTAGTCTTGAGTGCAAGTGCTCGCTACTTGAGTTTGCATTGGGTACTCGGGTATGCACCATGTATCGCACGTGCTCGAGTGACATGCTCAAGTCCCCGCTCGCATGCTTCGCGGTTATCAGACACCCAAAAAAAAAACATCCGGGGATCGCTCGTGCATGGCAGGCAATCCCTGCGAGGTTTTTTTGGCCACGAAGCATATGGGGCGGAGACTCGAGCATGTCACTCGAGCACCCGCGATACTCAGTGCATACCCGAGCACCCGATGCAAACTCAAGTAGCGAGCACTTACGCTCAACACTAGTCACTAGTGCTGAGAGAGCACCAAAATGCTCGGGTGCTCGAAGCTCGGGCCGAGCTCGCCGTGATACTTGGGTGCTCGACCCGAGCAACGAGCCCAATGTTAGTCTATAGGAGACCCCAGCATTTTTGCGGCGGCACCCCCGGCAGTCTGTAGAAAGCCTAAAAAGTGCCCAAAACGATAGTGACAGTGCTCAAATGACATGGGGACAGCATGGGGATTGCCCCAGGAAGCATTTCTGACCCCCAGGTCACTGCTGTCAACAACGTGGTCAGAGGTATTAAGCCACTTTTACGGGCTCACAATAAAAAGTTCAAAAATGAAACTCAAACTGCTTTCCTGTGAAATATGTTAAGGAACATCCTTTCCGGGGTAAAGACTTGTGTATAAGGTAAAATAAATAATCAAAAACAAAAACACTTCTCCACACCTTGGGCTATGTTCACAAGTAGCATTTTTTTATGCGTTTTTGCACTTTTGTATTGCTTTCAACCGTGACAAATGCATTCACCGGGAAATGTCATTTTAACATTTTACAACCTTATCTGGCCATGTGCTGTGTGACACATGCATACAGTGCTGAATAGACATGAGAACAGCATGGGGAAGACCCCTGGAAGCAATTCTGACACCCAGGTCACTGCCTAAAAGTGTGCCCATCAGAAGTGATCCTTGCCGCATCAGAAGATGCAGACTTGCAACTATCCCCGTGCAAGTCGTTGTCCAAGGGCAGTGTTCAATTGTACCTCCCCCATTCCTTGCAATGCAAGCGCAAGTATGCAGCCTGCCACCCACCCACCCCCAGGCTGCAATACCATACTGCTTGCTTGCTTGCACTTGAAATTGGGCCTTTTAGGCATCTGGATGCGGAATCTGGCCATCGCGTCATGGCTGCGTCGGCGGCCTGGTATCCATACTCAGTCCCCAGCCGCCCGGCGGCCGGGTGTCCACGCTTGGTCCCCAGCCGCCGGGGGGCGGCCGGGTGTCCATACTCGGTCCCCAGCCGCCCCGCGGCCGGGTGCCCACACACGGTCCCCAGCCGCCTGGGGGCGGCCGGGTGTCCATAAACGGTTCTCAGCCACCCCTATTTGAAGGACAGCCTAACCACAAACACGTGGACAAGTCAATGTGGCCAGGGATGGTCCATCTCACTGATGCCTTCACACTGGGTTAATATTGTGGAAGCCGGGACACAGTTGGACACTGGGATGCAACACATCCTCCAGACATAGAGGACTGCGGGTCCTGGGTCAATCAGGCTTCAACACAAAGTTCAGAAGGTAGACAGCAGCAGTGGTCGGCCTCCAACACAACGAGTAAAGTATTCATGATCATGAGGCCATCCAACTCCTTAGCTTTCTGTTCCTTGGAATGCAAGCACATGTATGTAGTAGCGGCTAGGCCTGAGGTGGTCAGCGTTTTGGCGCATATCCTACTTCCTCCGAGGATTGCTGGATGATTTCCTGCTACTATCCCAGTTCTATGACTCCCGTTAAAACAAAGCTTCAAGTGATGAATGATGGATGAGGAGGAGGAACAGGGACCATTCACTTCAATATCAGGCCAGTCAACCACACATGTCTTGTAGGATACGTTTCTGTACCAAAAGGAGCGGTTTGGCTACACAGTTATAGGACATACAGTGAGTGCAATGCCTACCCAAAATTTTGAGGCCCTCCAATGCCCCTTGTAAGTGACATGGAGGTCAAAGGGCCTTAACTAAACCGTTTGTTCCATTTATAGCAACTGGGTCTCCTGTACACTGTTGGCCTAAGCAGTGAATGGAAGGCTTTCCAAAAATTATGAGGAACTGCAATGCCCCTTGAAACAGACGTGGATTACAGCGTACTAAAAACCTTCTACCCATTATTGGGGAGTGGGTCTCCCTTAGTGTTCGCCTATGTGACTCGCCCCCTAGGCCGTGGGGCACTCGGAACCGGGCTTCAGTGTGATGATGGGGGTAGTAGTGGCAATCCGGTCCGTGGCTCAGGGTGGTCAGACCAGTGGTAGTATACTATGTGTTTTGCAATGTCCGACTACGCCACCGGTGGATTGCGGCTATTATGAACCGCCGCTGCAAGGCAGTCCCCTGAGGCTGATGGTGTGTGCAGCTGA
This sequence comes from Phyllobates terribilis, assembly GCF_046119375.1. Lineage (NCBI taxonomy): Eukaryota > Metazoa > Chordata > Amphibia > Anura > Dendrobatidae > Phyllobates > Phyllobates terribilis. Next base: position 432,924,467 of record NW_027362767.1, on the reverse strand, counting down.
GATAGTATAACTCCCCACGGGAAGAGTGTAGCCTCAGGGCAGTGTAGTAGATGGTGGGGGTGATGGTGCAGGGAGTCCCAGTACTGTTAGTGCTGGCGAAGTAAGAAGCACAAAGACAACGTGTTGCAGTCCAGGGTCTTTTACTCACAGTTCGTATACTCCAAGCCACTTCTGTACAGGTAGTGACTGCCCAAGCCGTGCTGCGTCCACCAGGTGAGGGGCTCGGTCAACTCCCAGGCAATTCAGGAGCATGGCACAGGACCCCCTTCTGTCCTCTCTCTGGCACGTGCCCCACCAGTGACCAAACTTCTGTCCAGCTGCCGCGGATTTATGCGGGCAAACGTGGGCCCCGTTTCCCGCTATCCTATATGGTGCCTTCGTAGCAGGTTTAGCGAGAGGTCGCACCAATATATGATCATGACCTCCGGTTCTTGGCTGAGGATTATTTGCCTCCACCAACTTGGGATCCGGTACCCTTTCCTTGCCTGACCCGTCACTCGTAATTTCCTGGGTCCTTAGGGTCTCTTCTTCCTTCGTGTTCTTGGGCCTTTCTCTTCGGTTCCTTTCTCTTTCTGTTCAGTTCCTTTCCTTCTCTCCCTCTCGCCCGGCCCGTGTCCCTAGGCCTGGCTCTGCAGCAGAACTCCAGCGGAGCCTCTGCTCCCCTCCTCCTCCACTCTCACTTCCTCCTCACAAACTGAACTTCTTCTTCTCTCCCAGAACTAAGATGGTGCCCACCTTTTATACCTCCTCCTCTGTGTCTGAGCCCAGGTGACCTGCAACCAATGAGCTCCTTCCCATGCCCAGGAACCAGCCCCTATCTGCTCCCACATCACTAGGGTCCCCCCCCCCCTCCCCACTCCAGCCAGGGACATAGTCAGTCGTGCCTGCATACTAATGGGTGCACCGTAGAGCTGTCCCCCGGAAATGAGGAGTGTATATGTGTGCAGCTAACTGAGCCCTGGTTCATACTCCATCCTTACCCGGGAGTGGAATACCACACCTCTGGTTGAGGTGCAATACCCCTGTAGCGGCCGAACCCTCAGGGCACTACATATGCATTGAAAAGCAAAAACTAACTAAAATTAGGAGGAAATGCAATGCCCGTTGGAACAGTCGTGGAGGTTAGAGGTAATTAAAAACAACATTTCAATGCCCCTTGGAAGAGCTGTGGAGGTCACAGTGGAATAAAAATACTATATCAATGCCCCTTGGAAGAGTGGTGGAGGTCGCAGTAGCTTAACAAGACAGTGTTAATGCCCCTTGGAAGAGTGGTGGAGGCCGCAGTAGCTTAACAAGACAGTTTTAATGCCCCTTGAAAGAGACGTGGAGGTCACAGCGGAATAAAAAGACAATATCAATGCCCCTTGGAAGAGTGGTGGAGGTTGCAGTAGCTTAACAAGACGGTTTTAATGCCCCTTGGAAGAGTGGTGGAGGTCGCAGTAGCTTTACAAGATGATTTTAATGCCCCTTGAAAGAGTGTTGGAGGTCGCAGTAGCTTCACAAGACGGTTTTAATGCCCCTTGGAAGAGACGTGGAGGTCACAGTAGCTTAACAAAACGGTTTTAATGCCCCTTGGAAGAGTGGTGGAGATCGCAGTAGCTTAACAAGACTATTTTAATGCCCCTTACAAGAGCCATGCAGTACAGCATATTCAAAACCTTATTCCCATTATTGGGGAGAGGGTTTCCCATAGTCTTTGCCTATGCCTTCTAAGCAAAAGCTGCCAAAAATTAGGATGGAGGAACTTGCAATGCTGGCAAACAAGAGCCATGCAGTACAGCATATTCAAAACCTTATTCCCATTATTGGGGAGAGGGTTTCCCATAGTCTTTGCCTATGCCTTCCAAGCAAAAGCTGCCAAAAATTAGGACAGAGGAACTTTCAATGCTGGCAACACGGACCACGGTCACCCTGATGGTATAGTGGTGGTAGAGGCTGAGGATAAGGAGAAGAGCAAAATACAGCCGAAATGAGGAAGCGTATTCCCATGTGTGGGTGTGAAGCGGTGCAAGGGAATACACCTCCCGAAATAACACAGTGGATTTGACTTTATGTTACTCTGCTGTCATTTGGTGGTGATGAGAAGTCTGGCCCAATCCAGCCCTTGTTCATTTTGATAAGGGTCAGCTTGTCAGCATTGTCAGTTGACAGGCGAGTACGCTTATCAGTTATAATTCCCCCAACGGCACTAAAAACAGGCTCCGATAACACACTAGCAGCAGGGCAGGCCAGGACCTCCAAGGCGTACAGAGCGAGTTCATTCCAAGTGTGCAGCTTGGATACCCAATGATTAAAAAGCACAGAGGAATCACGGAGGACGCTGGTACAGTCGGCAAGGTACTCCCTCGCCATCTTTTGAAACTTTCCACTCCTTGTGAGACTACCCCACGCCTCAGGGCCTGTAAGCAGTGTTCCCCTGCCTCTATTAGATTGGAGTTGCGTCTCTCTCGCCTGTAGGCCTTGGTTGGTCAACGAACTGTGACCTCTGCCGCTAGCGCGTTCAGATGGGAATTTTTTTAACAGTTCTGCAGCAAGGGCCTTCTGGTACTGCCACATTTTTGTAGACCTCTCCACCTCAGGAATAAGAGAGTGAAAGTTCTCCTTGTAGCGGGGGTCTAAAAGTGTCACCAACCAGTAATGAGTGTCACCCAACATTTTGACAACGCGAGGGTCACGGTTAAGGCAGCGTAACATAAAGTCAGCCATGCGTGCCAGATGTAACGGGCAAGACTTCCATGTCCTCACCAAGATGATGACTGACCATGCTCTCCTCCTCCTCCTCCCCCCTGTCCTCAGGCCACCCACGCTGAACCGACGGTATGACAGTTGTACAGGTACTACCGTCTACAGGGCATGATACCAGCTCCTGTTCTTCCTCATCCTCCTCCTTCTCTCCCTCATTGTCCCCCAATGCACGTTGGGATGAGATGAGGCTGGGCTGTGTGTAATCGCCCGTTACGGCTTCTTGATCCATCTCATCATACTCTGACTGCATTGCCTCCTCTTTAATTCTCTGCAGAGAGCGTTGCAAAAGACAGTCAAAAGACAGTCAAAAGACGCTAATGATGGCGTCATCGCCACTCACCATCTTGGTGGACTCCTCAAAGTTTGTCAGGATGGTACATATGTCAGACATCCAGGTCCACTCCTAAGGTCTTATATGTGGAGTCTGACCTGAATATCGACGGCCTTGTTGCAGCTGGTACTCCACAACTGCTCTCTTCTGCTCACAAATCCTTTGCAACATGTGAAGGGTAGAGTTCCAACGTGTTTGGGACTTCACACACCAGTCAGTGTGCCGGAAGTTGCAAACGCTGCTGCAACACAGCAAGGGCGGCGGAGCTGTAGCCGACTTCCGAAAATTAGCTGACAGGCGGCGTACTTTGACGAGTAGATCTGGCAACTCGGGGTACAATTTAAGAAACCGCTGAACCACGAGGTTAAGCACATGAGCCAGGCATGGTAAGTGTGTGATCTCGCCTCGCCTCAGTGCCGCCACCAGGTTACGGCCATTGTCACACACGACCATGCCTGAAAGTAGGTTCAGCGGTCTCAGCCACAGATCTGCCTGCTCTTTCACAGCTGTCCATAACTCACAAGCAGTGTGAGGTTTATCACCTAAGCTTATGAGTTTCAGCACAACCTGTTGCCGCTTGCCTGAGGCAGTACTGCAGTGCTTCCAGCTTGTAACTGATGTGGTGATATCTGAGATGGAGGCTGAACATGAAGAGGAGGAGGAGGATGATGTGCAGGAGCTGTACACTGTGGGGGCAACTCTGACTGACATAGGGCCCGTAATCCTCGGTGGGGGAGGATGTGTTCTGTCCCAAGGTCCGACTGGGTCCCGGCTTCCACTATGTTTACCTAGTGTGCCGTCAGGGAGATGTACCGTCCCTGGCCACAAGCACTTGTCAACGTGTCCGTTATCAGATGTACTCTCCCAGTAACTGCGTTGTTGATGGCACGGCAGATGTTTTGGGACACTTGCTTGTGTAGTGCGGGGATGGCACACCGGGCAAAATAGTGTCGGCTGGGGACTGAGTACCGAGGGACGGCCACCGCCATAAGGTTGCAGAAGGATTCTGTCTCCTCCAGCCTAAAAGGCAGTATTTCCAATGCAAGTAGTCGTGAAATGTGCGAATTTAGGACTGTGGCCTCTGGGGCATTGGCTGCGAATTTGCGCTTTCGTTCAAAGGTCTGGGATATGGACAACTGAACGCTGCATGCAATATGGACAGAGGATTGCCTTGCACGCACAACAGGGGGTACTCTTACACGCACAACAGCGGAAGAAGCAGTGGTGACACCCGCTGACACTGGTCGTGGACCCTGCGGTTCGCCCCACAAAGTCGTGTGCTTTGCTGACATGTGCCTGATCATGCTGGTGGTGGTCAGGCTGGTAGAATTGTCACCCCTGCTGATGCTGGCATGGCAGGTGGTACAAATGGCCTTTTTGGGGTTATCAGCAGAGTCTTTAAAAAGTTCCAGACTCTGGAAGACCTACCGGTTGTACTGGCAACGTCCCTCATGTTGGTGTTACGGGGAACTGTTGCCCGCCTTCTGTGTGCTGCCACCACACTGCTTCTTCCTGCCTGTTGGGGTACTCTGCCTCCCTCCCCCTGTGTGCCGCTGGCCTCACTTTGCGTGTCCTCCTGCCACGTTGGGTCAGTTACTAGATCATCCACCACATCCTCCTCTTCCACTTGCACACCACGATCCTCCTCCTCACTTTGTGGCAATTGTGTCTCGTCATCGGCCACCTCTTGTGATAAATTGCCAGCCAGCGTCGCCTTTCTGTGGCCGTGGCTGTTCAAATATTTGGGCATCCCTACATGGGATCTCCTCTTCCACCACTTCAAGCGCAGCAGGCAAGGGGCACAAATATAGAAATGGACCAGTGAACAGCTCTTCAGTGTCCAACTGTGGGATCAGTTGCTGTCTGACGACACTCAGCGTGGTGGGAGGAGGGAGCATCAGGGTGAGGAGGAGTATGCGGTCGAGACTCACAGCTACTAAAACTTGACCGTGTGGAAGACAAACCGGTGGTGGTGGTGCCCAGGTAACTGGAAGTATTATCTGCTATCCAATTAATAACCTGTTCACACTGATCAGTTTGCAATACTGGTGTTGTAGTGTGCTTCCCTAGTAATTCGGTCAAGAAGTGGGAGCGAGAAGATGTGGCTGTTGATTGTGGCACATTTTCACCTTGGCCACGGCCCTGTCCTCTGCACGCACCATCACCAGAACGTCCAGTTCCATGTCCCTTGCCACGCGCCTTGCCCATTGTAAATGAAGTAAAATAGCTTACACTCGCACTATCAATGGAAAAAGGGTAATAGAAAGGAGATTAGAACCGTGGAAGAGGAAAACCTCCGTTCTATTTCTCTGGCCTACACCCCACTCTTTTAAACAGATATATTGGTGTCTGAACAGTCAGGGAGACACTATTACTGTTTTTTTTATGTTAAAAAGGCCAAAAGCAGGATAATACAGAGATTTGAACCGTGGAACTGCAAAACCACAGTTATAGTTATGTGGCCTACACTACTCTTTTAAACAGATATATTGGAGTCTGAACAGTCACAGACACACTAAATTTTTTTTTTTTGGGGGGGGGGGCGAATACTAAAAGGTTAATAAGACGCGTATTTGTACAGTCTGACTGAGGAAAAAAAAATACAGGATTTAGATGAAAAAAAAAGGATTTTTCCTGGCCACTGAGACCGGGGGATAAGTCTAGCAATTTGACCAGCAGGAGCACGCAGGACTGTAATGCACTGTTTGTTGGTATAACCACTGCGTCTCCTATACAGCCTGCCTGCCTGTCTGCCTGATATCTGGGATGGATATTAGTCCTGAGAAGGACTATTTGTTTGATCTGGCAGCCTTTAGAGACCCTACACTAACTATTTCGCACTATATATCTCTCCCTAACTCAGCAGCACTCTCCCTACACTGTCTGATCCCGGGCGACTGTGTCCAGGATGGCGGCGCCCGGTTTTAAATACTCGAGGTGATGCTGTGCGGCCAGCCAATCACTGTAATGCCCGCATTACAGTGACTGGCTGGCAATCCCTGCATGTTCATTGGCTCTGTAAAGAGCGCCAAACCTGCAGGGCGGAGACCCGAGCTCCCGCCCAAGTAACCCAGAAATGCTCGGTGCTCGCCGAGCATCCCGAGTAGCGAGATGCTCGGGCGAGTAACGAACAGTATCGAGCACGCTCGCACAACGCTACTAGTCACCATATCGTCATCTTTTTTTTCTTACTTTTGAAAAAAATCCCAACCCTAATACAACCCTAACGCCAACCCTAACCCCAACCCTAATACAACCCCAACCCTAATCCTAGCCCAACCCCAACCCCATCCCTAACCCCAACCCTAGCCCAACCCTAACCCGAGCCCACCCCAAACCCCAACCCAAATACAACCCTAACCCTAGCCCAACCCTAGCCACAACCCTAGCCCAACCTTAACCCCAACCTTAACCCCAACCCTAACCCCAACCCTAGCCCAACCCTAACCCTAGCCCAACACTAACCCCAACCCTAACCCTAATACAACCCTAAGCCTAGAGTTTATTTTTCACGCCGTCCCTCGTACGGTATAAGTGATTAGACGACTTTATTCTTCGGGTCGGTGCGATTTCAGTGATACCAGAATCATGTCTGGTTTTTATGATTGACAGCTGTCACACACTAAAAGACGCATTTTTTTGTAAAATCTAGTTTTTGCATCGCCATATTTTGAGAGCTATAATTGTTCCATATTTTGGCCGACAGAGTCATGTGACAGCTTGTTTTTTGGGGGACGAGTTGACGTTTTTATTGGTGCCATTTTCAGGCACTTGACATTTTTTGATCGCTTTCTATTCCGATTTTTGGGAGGCAGAATAAACAAAAAACAGCAATTCCGGAATTGTTCTTATGGGTTTTTTTTTATGCTGTTCCGCGTGTGGTGAAATTGATAAGGCAGCTTTATTCTTCGGGTCAGTACGTTTACAGCGGTACCACATTTATATCGTATTTCTATGTTTTGGCGTTTTTACACAATAAAAGCTATTTTACAGAAAAAAAAATGTTTGCATCGCTTTATATTGAAAGCTATAACTTTTTTATTTTTCGGCTGATGGAGCGGCTTGTTTTTTGCGGGACAAGATGACGGTTTTCAGTGGTACCATTTTTATTTACATTCGCCTTTTTGATCGCGTGTTATTCCATTTTTTGTTTGGCGGTATGATGATAAAGCATTGTTTTTTGCTTCGCTTTTTTTTTTACCATGTTCACTAAATGGGGTTAACTAGTGGGACAGTTTATAGGTCAGGTCATTCTGGACGTGGCGATACCAAATATGTGTTCTTTTATTGTTTTTTTTGTTTTCTTCATAATATTTATTGATGGGTACATTATATATTTTTTTTTGGTGGATTTTTTTTTTTTTTTTTTTAAATATTTTTACATTTTTATTTTTTTTATTTTTTAACACTTTTTGGACTTTTATTCTGTTTCCCACTATGGGACTTTCACTGTTTTTATTCTGATCGCCTGTATAGCACAGGGATGGAGCACCATCCCTGTGCTATAAAGACTGTCAGCGCTGCAGACGCAGAAGATACTTTGGTCATGCACTACGCATGACCAAAATATCTTCCTGCTGTCTGGTGACCCGGATGTTGTCATGATGACATCCGGGAAGCCGCGGCAGACAGCACTGGAGGCCGGGAGAGGAGCTGAGTTTTGCGATCACCTCCCCTTGCCCCCGCAATGCTGCGATCGACTTCGACCGCAGCAATGAGGCGGTTAATGTGCCGGGAGCTGTGCGGGACCGCTCCCTGCACATAGTCACAGTTAATACCCGGTGCTATTAGCTGACACCCGGTGGTGATCTCCTCGCACCGCTTGTGGGAAGGCGCGATGGCCATGTGACCTAATAGTACGTCATTGGTCCAATCGGCCCAGGTCACCATGACGTACTATTAGGTCTGACGCGCCCCCTAGGCCGTGGGGTACTAGGCAGCCGGGCCTCTTACGGATGCCGGTATGGGGAGTATCACGGTGGCTGGCCCGGTCCGTGACCCAGGGCGGTCAGTAAAAAGAAGAAGATATTTATAGGGAAATTTGGGGAAAGTTCGTGATGCCACCTGTGGATTGCAGCTAAAGGGGCCGCTGCTGCGGAGCAGTCCTCTGGAGCTGGTGCAGAAGGGATGGTGTGGCTCTCCACAGGTAGAGCTAGCTCCAGGGCAGTGAAGGAAGTGAGAGTTTCGCTGGGCGTTGTAGTGCCGGGAGGGAGGGATGGCGCAGATGAATGAAGGGATGGAGGCAGTGCGGTGCAGTCATCCGAGTTTTTACTCACAGTTCTTATGACAGTTCTACTGGTGCACTGTACAGTTGTCGGCCTCCCACGTCGCGCTGCGTTCACCAGGCAGAGGTTCAGCTCTTCCTCAGGCAGATTAGGAGCACCTGACAGAACCCCACTTTCTCGTGTTCCTAGCTAGACCGTCTTCACGCTGGGTCTTTCTCCCTCCTGCCCTGCACTTCCCCACTCTCAATCCCGCTCGGGTGCTCTGAAGTCCCTCCTGTCTCGTCGGAGTTCCCGGACCTGATTGACCCTCACAGAGATTAGAATGGGGCTTCGGCGACCGACTATATAAGCCAGAAGCCTCCGGTTTTCCCTTCCGGGATGTAGAGTAACACAGCTGGCCCAGGGACCGGTCCCCTTCTTGCGGCCTACGATCCCTCTGTCTTCTGACAGATGCAGGGCGTACGGGTGCCGTCCTGCACTCGCCATACCCCCTAGGATCCTTTCTGTAGAACGGAGCCTACTCCTCTGCTCCCCACCTGGGTCTCTAGGACTGGGCCCTGCTTGTGGAGCAGAGCTCCTAAAGAGCCTCTGCTCCCAGACTGACTTCTCTCACCGACTCCTCTTACTCCACTGCCACCCTAAAATGGCTTTCCATTTTATACCTCCTTCTATAGTGCTCCCCTAAACTGCTTCCTCCACCCACACCCACTACTGGTTCCTCCTACCTCTGGGTTCCCCCCACTCCAGCCAGGGACAGGGCTCAGCATTAAAACACATTGCATCTTGCCCTTCCAGCTGGCCTGGAGCAGTGTAGTGTTGGATGCAGGTGTTGGGGTTTCGGGCAGCACTCTATCCTTACCTGAGAGAAGGGGATACCACACCTCAGGGGCGCCACAGGTCACACGTCAGAAAGGGGTTACTTTTAGTGTATTATTGGTTTTAATGATTTGTAATCATGAAAATTATATGTAGATTTATTTATTTCTAAAGCCTGTATGCAATTATCAATCACATCAGTGCCTATCTATTTAAAGCACTCAGCGTGGTATACATTCTGGAATCACCTGAAGAAGGGGACAGATCGCCTCTGAAACACGTTATGTGTTGAATAAATCGACTTCTCTTGCCTAACCTGGTGGTTCCTAACTCAGAGCGTGGCGACCTGTGGATCTCCACCACCCACTATTCATTATCTTTCGCTGTATCCTGGCTCCAGAGCATGATGCCGGAGAGGGCAGAAGGTGCTGCAGTGCTCCAGGACCGCAGTCATTTACCGCGTAGTATCAGCTTTGTGTCTGGCATGCACGACTACCAGAGGTGAGTGGAATACCTCTCACCCCTCCATCTATATGCTGTGACATTCTTCACATGGCGCGCCTTCTCTTTTTGCTTTATTTTCTCATTTTTCTGTCTGTTTTCATAGAGCTGATGTGACTTGCCAAAAAGCACAGGTTTGTTTCATCTGTCCAAAGGACATTCTCCCAGAAACTTTGGAAAATTCTTGTCTTGCTCTTTTTCTGATTTGCTTTTGACTCGCCCCCAGGGCCGTGGGGTACTCGGCAGCCGGGCCTCTGGATTCCGGTTGGCGGGGAATATCACGGTGGCTGGCCCGGTCCGTGACCCAGGGCGGTCAGTAAAAAGGGGAACATTATTATAAGGGATTGGAAAGTTCGTGACGCCACCTGTGGTGTCTGGTGAGGATCACAAGCGCTGCAACAGTCCTCTGAGGCAGATGTTAGGGCAGCTTGTGATGGGACGGCTCCCCACAGTTGGAGCAAGCCACAGGGCAGTGTAAGATGGAGTGGTAGTTGCGCTGGGCATTGTAGTGCAGGGAGGGAATGATGGCGCGGACGAAATAACTGGACAGAGGCGGTGCGGTGCAGTCATCCGTGTCTTTATTCACAGTTCTTTAGTTCCACAGGGTGCACTGTCAGATTACAGCCCCCCACGTTGCGCTGCGTTCACCGGGCAGGGGTTCAATCCTTCCTCAAACAGCTTGGGAATACCTGGCAGAACCCCACGTTCTCGTGTTCCTATTTTGACCGACTTCACACTGGTCTTTCTCCCTCCTGCTCTGCGTTGCCCACTCTCAGTCCTGTTCAGGTACTCTGAAGTCCCTCCTGTCCGTCGGAGTTACACAGACTTGCTTGACCCTCAAGGTACTAGAGTACCCCCTGGAATCCACGGAGCCTACTCCCTGCTCCCCTCCGGGGCCTTCAGACTTGGCCCTACTTGTGGAGAAGATCCCCTAATGAGACTCTGCTCCCGGACTGTTCTTCTGAACTGTCCCGAGCTGTTCTTCTGAACTGCTCCCGCTCACTAGACTGCCACCCTAAGATGGCTTCCCTATTTATACTCCTACAAAGTGCTCCCTCTAACTACTTCCTCCACCCACACCCACAACTGGTTCCCCCTACCTTTGGGTTCCCCCCACTCCAGCCAGGGTCAGGGCTCAGCAGCTGCGCTCTGCATGTTGCCCCTCCTGCCGGCCTGGAGTAGTGTAGTGTTGGATGTGTGGCGCCCCTGAGGGTTCAGTCGCCACAGAGATACTGCACCTCACCCCGAGGTGTGGTGTCTCCCTCTCTCAGGTAAGATGGGAGTGTTGCACGGAACCCCAAACACCTGCATCCATCACCACACTGCTCCAGGCCGGCTGGAGGGGCAACATGCAGAGCGCAGCAGCTGAGCCCTGTCCCTGGCTGGAGTGGGGGGAACCCAAAGTTAAGGTGAACCAATAGTGGGTGTGGGTGGAGGAAGCAGATACAGTAACCACTTATACAGTAGATATAAAAGAGAAGCCATTAGAGTGAGGTCAGTTGAGTAGTAGTCGTTTTAGTGAGGGCTGTTCAGAGGAACAGTCCGGGAGCAGAGGCTAATCAAGAGCTCTGCTCCACAAGTTAGGGCCTAGGATAGAGGCCCCGGAAGGGAGCAGGGAGTAGGCTCCATTCTATGGAAAGGATCCCAGGGGGTACGGCGCGTGCAGGATGACACCCGTACGCCCCGCTCCTGCCAGGTGTCAGGAGGGATCGGTTGCTTCATTCTAATCTACAGGGGGTCAGGTTAGTCCCGGATCCGATGTACAGGAAGGACTTCAGCATACCCGAGCGGGATTGAGAGTGGGCAGCGTAGGGCAGAGGAGAGAAGGACCAAGTGTAAAGACGGTCAAAGTAGGAACATGAGAAAGTGGGGTTCCGCTAGGCATTCCTAAGCTGCTTGAAGAAGGATTGAACCCCTGTCCGGTGAACGTGGCATGATGAGGGAGGCCTTCACCTGTAAAGAGCACTTGTGAATTGCCTAAGAACTGTAAGTAAAATCTTGGACGACTGCATCGATCGGTCTCTGACCGTTTCTTCACCGGCGCCATTCTTCCTCCCCCGCACTACAACGCCCAGCGCACTATACATCTATTTTACTCTGCCCTGAGGCCCGCTCCGCCTGTGGGGAACTGTACCATCTTTAGCTGCCCTGACATCTGCCTCAGAGGACTATTGCAGCGCTGGTGATCCTCACCAGACACCACAGGTGGCGTCACGAACTCTCTGAACTTTTTACTAATTAGTGATACCCCTTTGTGCACTGACCGCCCTGGGCCAGCCACCGTGATTCCTCCCAAAGAGTGCCCCACGGCCCTGGGGTCGAGTCATTCAATTGGCGTCACGAACAGGATGCGTAACCAACCCGCCATCTGTGGGTATTGTGTGCCTAAAGAAGTGTTTTCTGCTCTGAATGTAGCACCCGCCCCAGAAGAACGGGCGCCATTATGGGCGTGTTAAAGGACAACAAAATGGGGCCTTCCATCTTGGGCCGGGTCCTAGAATGGCGCCAAAAGCAGGCCCTGCCCCTTGGAAGTGTGACTGTCCGCGTAGATGTGTCCGTCAAGGCAGGAAGGCCGTCACAGGGAGTGACCGACAACAAATCGCCATGGGACCGCCCCCAAAAGAGGAGAGGAGGAGGAGAAAAGGAATGGAGACAGGGAGTGGCCTCGACCCGTCTAGCCAGACCGCACCCGGCAGCCGAGATGGAAGGAAGCAAAAACCAAGCCACTGCCTCCGGCCTACCGCTGCACCAAGCCACCCCCTCCACCATGGAGGAAGATATAGAAAAGCTATCCCCGGAGGATGTGGAGTTTCTCGAGAGCAAGTGGAGCGAGCCCAGCATGCAGAGGTCGCCCGGTGGAAAAGTGAGCTGCTGGATAGAGATGAGCGTTGTTCTACTCGAACTGTTCGCCAATCTCAAATTCGAGCTGTTTTGGGCGGTGTTCGAGCCGTTCGGCGAACACGAACAATTTGAGAAAAATTCGGCTGTTCGAGGTTATGTTCGATAACTGTTCGTGCACCAAAATCATAACTGGATTTTTTCTCAGTAATGATGAAAATTAATGTTAATACGCAGTTTGAGTGTACAGCGGGGTGGGGGGAGGGGCAGGGGATGGATCTCTGCAGGAACAATGAAGATCTCCATTTTTTTTTCTCTTTCCCGCATTTGCAGTGGGGAGGTGCAATCTGTCAGCCTATCAGCAGCGCACACACGGAGCGAAGTGCTTTTTTTCACACAAGCAAGGGCATGTGTCATTGGCAGTGTATGTCACATGTCCTTGCCCTATAAGACCAAGCCATTTTCCCCGTCGCCACCATTTTCTCACTGCTGCAGCTGCGTGTTAGACGGCACCGCTGTTGCTGTGTGCGCTATACCTTGTTAATATCAAGCCAATTTTCGCACAAATCTACAGATAGCTTGGGAGTAGGGAATAGTTGTGATTGCAGTCCTTTTAAGGACTAGGTTACAGCATTTCCTATGACTTTTATCAGGCAGGTCTGTGCTCTTAAATAGATAGATTGTGGGAGTAAAGACTAATTGTAATTGGAGTCCTTTTCAGGACTAGGTTACATCAGTTCCTATCAGTTTTTGCCAGGCAGGTCTGTGCCAGTGCTGTGCAAGTTTTTTTCACAGCATTTGGCTGAATCTAGCAAAGCTAATCCTTTTTGGCCTATTGCAGAGTGTGTTAGTCAGTGGAGTAGCCTATCTGTGTTGCAAGATATAACACCTGTGTATAGAATACCAATTTTTTTACTGCACCTAGTGAAGTAAAATCTTTTGGGCATAGCATTATTCTATTAGTCCATCTATACTGACCTCCATCAGGTTGCAAACTGAATATAATTTTTTTCTGCATCTAGCTCTGAAAAAATATTTGGGCTTCTAGCAGTGTGTGGGACTTGGTCTATTAGTCCATCTATACTGACCTCCATCAGGTTGCAAATTAAAAATAATTTTTTTCTTCATTTAGCTCTGAAAAAATATTTGGGCTTCTAGCAGTGTGTGGGATTTGTTCTATTAGTCCTTCTATACTGACCTCCAGCAGGTTGCAAATTGAATATAATTTTTTTCTGCATCTAGCTCTGAAAAAATAGTTGGGCTTCTAGCGGTGTGTGGGACTTGGTCTATTAGTCCATCTATACTGACCTCCATCAGGTTGCAAATTAAAAATAATTTTTTTCTGCATCTAGCTCTGAAAAAATATTTGGGCTTCTAGCAGTGTGTGGGACTTGGTCTATTAGTCCATCTATACTGACCTCCATCAGGTTGCAAATTAAAAATATTTTTTTTCTGCATCTAGCTCTGAAAAAATATTTGGGCTTCTAGCGGTGTGTGGGACTTGGTCTATTAGTCCATCTATACTGACCTCCATCAGGTTGCAAATTAAAAATAATTTTTTTCTGCATCTAGCTCTGAAAAAATATTTGGGCTTCTAGCAGTGTGTGGGACTTGGTCTATTAGTCCATCTATACTGACCTCCATCAGGTTGCAAATTAAAAATAATTTTTATCTGCATCTACAGTACCTCTGAAAAAATATTTGGGCTTCTAGCAGTGTGTGGGACTATTTGTATTAGTCCATCTATACTGACCTCCATCAGGTTGCAAATTCAAAATAATTTTTTTCTGCATCTAACCCAGCCAATAGTTTTGGCCTAATACCACAGTTTGGCCACTCAGCTCTGCTCGGTTACCATCCATTGTTTTTTTGTGCAAACAACTCCAGAGTTGTGAATTAGTTAACCACCAAAATGAGTGGAAAAAGGCCTGCTGCTGGTGGAAAGGGGAATAGGCGTGTTGGGAAGGGGAAAAAAGGTTGTGTCCGTGGGGTAGGTGTTAAAGCAACAGTAACATCTGCAGAAGAAAGACCATCTTCCAGCCAAACTAAAATGTCTACTTCTTTTAGCGGACAATGTGATAAGATCCCTTTCTTACGGCCACGCCAATCGCTACAAATTCCAGATGAGGCACAAAAACAGCAGGTGCTTCAACGGATATCAAGTGCTCCTTTAAGTGGGCTCTCCTCCACATCAACTTCAACATCACAAATACTCCAGTCCTCAAAGGTGTCACCCAAATCGCACTTGCTTCCTCACAGCTCCCAAATCTCCAGCTGCCTGTCTGAGTATGAGGTAGAACAGATGGTTGAGTCTGCAGAGCTGTTTACTCATACTATAGCCTGGGAATCAGAGGTCGACTCCAGCGCTTCTGTGAATCCAGACGAGGAAATGATCTGCACTGATGCCCAGAATCTTTATGAGTCGGATCCAGGACCAGACGCAGAAGGTTCTGACCATAATGTAGACCCTCATTCCCAAACTGTAACTCCTGTTGGTGGAGACAATGAGGAAGACGATGATAAGACTCAAATACCTGATTGGAGCGACAACTTTAGTTTTTTGTCAGGGCAGGAACAGGTTGGCTCTGAGGACGACGGGTGTGATAACGCACAGGGTGATGATGATGAGGTCGGAGATCCCACTTACTGTCAACCCACAGTCAGCCAAGAGATGAGGTCAGCAGAGGAGGTGGAGGAAGATGCTAGTGACGACGAGGTCAGGTTGCGCCTTCCTGGACAGAGACGTAGTACTGGAAGCACGTCAACAACTGCATCCTCAAACACAACTCTGCCTCTCACCACAAGTCGTGGTGGCTCTTCAGGTCGCATGGGTGCTAAGCCTTGCATAGCCTGGGCATTTTTTCAGATCGATAAAGATGACCCAACTCGTGTTATCTGTAACATTTGTCAGCAAAAGCTAAGTAGAGGCCAAAAAATACATAGTTTGAGTACTTCATGCATGAACCGGCACATGGCCATGAAGCATAAGTTGCAGTGGGAAGCTCAGTGTGCTACAATGCGGCCTAGCCGGCCGGGCCAATCACCGTCTGCCATATCTTGTGCATCCGCGGCCTCTTCATCCTCTGTGACTGGGGGGACAGCAGTCACACCTGTTTTGGGGCGCAGACCTGCCACCTCTTTACCCGCAACAGCCAGCGTGATTGGCAGGTCATCATTTTCTTTGGAGGTGGTAACACCAGCTGGTGTTGAGCGCTGTCCGACATCGATAGCACCACCTTTGGATCAAGGCAACCTAACATGTCCGCCTGCATCTTCCTCACAGACCGGCAGTTTGCCGGGGACACCCTTATCAACCCCGTCTAAGCACAATAGCCAGCCCTCGGTCCCTCAGATGTGGACAAGTAAAAGACCATTTCCTCCTAGCCATGAGAAAGCTAAGAGGTTGAATTTCACCATCTGCAAGCTCTTGGCTACAGAAATGCTGCCTTTCCGCCTGGTGGACACAGAGGATTTTCGAGACCTTATGTCCGTCGCAGTGCCCCAGTACCAGATGCCCAGTCGGCACTACTTCTCAAAGAAAGGTGTGCCTGCGCTCCACCAGCATGTCGCACACAACATCACCGCTTCTTTGAGAAACTCTGTGTGTGACAGGGTGCATTTCACCACAGACACTTGGACGAGTAGGCATGGACAGGAGCGTTACATGTCGCTGACTGGGCACTGGGTAACTATGGTGACAGCAGGACAAGGGGCTGCTGTCCAAGTCTTGCCGTCCCCACGAGTTGTGCGTCAATCCTCTTTATGTCAAAGTTCCTCCACTGCTTCTGCCTCCTCAACCTCCTCTCGGTCTTCCACCTGCACCCAAAGCCTGTCTGGTCATGCCACAAGCTTTCTAACTGCGCAGAAGGGATCCTGCACACCTCCTTACTATGCTGGCAGTAGGGCTCAACGTCATCAGGTGGTTTTTACATTGAAATGTCTGGGAAATGTGAGTCACACAGCTGAGGAGTTGTGGTCAGCTCTGGAGAACCAATTTCATGAATGGTTGTCTCCACTGGACCTGAAACCAGGGAAGGCCGTGTGCGACAATGCTGCAAACCTGGGTGCGGCCCTTCGCCGGGGCAATGTCACACACGTGCCTTGTATGGCTCACGTGTTGAACCTGGTTGTCCAGCAATTTTTAGCCCACTATCCCAGACTAGATGGCCTTCTGCAGAGGGCACGGTCGCTGTGTGCTCACTTCCGCCGTTCGCATCCCGCAGCTCAGCGACTTACATCTCTACAGAAGTCGTTGGGCCTGCCACTTCACCGGCTAAAATGCGATGTGCCTACCCGGTGGAATTCAACTCTGCACATGTTGCAGCGACTGTGGCAGCACCGACAAGCCCTGGTGCAATACGTTCTGACGTATAGCCTGGGCCAACGAGATTCAGAGGTGGGGCAAATCACGCTGGAGGAGTGGTCTCAGATCAGGGACCTATGCACCCTTCTGCACAGTTTTGAAATGGCGACGAAGATGTTTAGTGCTGACGATGCCATTATCAGCATGACTATTCCGGTGATTTACATGCTGGAGCACATGTTAAACAGAATTCGGAGTCAGGTGGTGGCACAAGAGGAGGTGGAGGAAGTAGAGGAGGAGGAGTTGTATGCGGAAGGGCTAACATCTGCAAGGTCCAGACGGTCGGCAGCACCAAGGCGGCAGGCATGTGAGGGTGGGGGAGATGGTTTTACCAGGGCGCATGGTAGCAGCCAAACTAGTGAGGAAGGTGCAGGAGCCCAGGAAGAAGTGGAGGACAAACTGATGGAAGACTCATCAGATGAGGGAGACCTTGATCACATTTCTGTTGTGCGAGGTTGGGGGGAGAGGACAGAGGAAGGAAGCATGATTGTTACCTCGCCACCAACACAACAGGGACTTGGTGCTCCTGGATGCGCAACACACATGAGTGCCTTCTTGCTGCACTACCTGCAACATGACCCTCGAATTGTGAGAATTAGAAATAATCCTGACTACTGGGTTGCCACACTGTTAGATCCCCGGTACAAAAGTAAATTTGCCGAAATTATTCCTGCCATAGAAAGGGATGCACGCATGCAGGAGTATCAGCAGAGACTGTTGCAGAATCTTACATGTGCTTTTCCACAAAATACCAGTGGTGCACGTAGTGAATCTCACAGTTCCAACTTGCCAACCGTGGGACCGTCAAGTGTTCAGCACTCAAACCGTAACAGAACCACAGTATCTGCTGGTAACATCAATTTTGCGGAATCATTTCACCACTTTTTTAGCCCATCCTTTGCAAGGCCACAGGAGACAAGAAGTCTGACACATAGTCAACGCCTAGAGACGATGGTACAGGAGTATCTCGAGGTAAACATTGAAGCCACGACTGTGTCACTGGACCCTTGCTCTTTTTGGGCTTCCAATCTGGATAAATGGCCGGAGCTAGCCACTTACGCCTTGGAGATCTTGTCATGCCCCGCAGCCAGCGTTCTGTCTGAACGTGTGTTCAGCGCTGCTGGTGGTGTGCTGACAGATAAGAGCACGCGGCTCTCCACTGATAATGTAGACAGACTCACGTTCATAAAGATGAACAAATCATGGATCCGAAACGACTTTTCTACCCCTGTGTCATCCTGGGGAGAGTAAAAGCTTGATGATTGGTTAAAATCACCCTACCAACCGTTTTAAGCTTTCAAATTACTAATCATGTTTATCTGTATCTTGACTGGAAAATAATTTGGGCTTTGTAGCAGTGTGCAGCACTGATCCTATTAGGCCATCTATACTAAAGCTTCACCAGATTTAAAATTAAAAATAATTTTTAGCTGCATCTAGCCCGGAAAATAATTTTGGGGCTCCGAGATGCGCAAGGCACATAAGTGCCTTCTTGCTGCACTACCTGCAGCATGACCCTCATATTGTCAGAATTCGAAGTAATCATGACTACTGGGTTGCCACACTCTTAGATCCCCCAAACTTTTCGATCAACCTTTTCATTTTAATAAAGACCAAAAAAATGGTCATTTTTGAAATTATAAGCATTAGCAGGTTGTTAGAAACTGAAATCAAACAGTTTTCAACTCAAAACTTTATTCTAGGTGATGTTACATTTTCACATAGGACCCCTTGTTCGAAAGGAGCTTCTGAACTCTCTCGTCCATTGAATTTGTCAGGTTTTGGATGGTTTCTGCTTCAATTGTTTTGCATGTGGACAGAATACCCTCCCAGAGCTGTTGCTTAGATGTGAACTGCCTCCCGCCATCATAGACACTCCTTTTAATGATGCTCCAAAGGTTCTGAATGGGGTAGAGGTCAGGGGAGCATGGGGGTCACACCATAAGTTTGTCCCCTTTTATGCCCATATCAGCCAGAGATGCAGATGTTTTATGTGCAGCATGAGATGGTGCATTATCATGCAGAAAAATGATCTTGCTGTGAAATACACGGTTCTTCTTCTTGAACCATGGCAGGAAGTGCTGTTTGAGAAAATCCACATACATTATGGAGTTCATCTTTAGCGCCTTCAGGGATCCTAAAGGGGCCGACAATCTCTCTCCCCATGATTCCAGCCCAAAACATTACTCCACCTCCTCCTTGTTGGCGCTGTAGCCGTGTTTGCGTGGGGTGTCCATCAACCAGCCATCCTCCACTCCATCCATCTGGACCATCGAGCGCTGCACGGCACTCATCCGTGAACAAAACAGTTTTGAAATCAGTCTTCATGTAATGTTTGGCCCACTGGAGCCGTTTCTGCTTGTGTGAAGTGGATAGAGGAGGTCGACAGGATGGCGCATGCACAGCTGCAAACCTCTGAAGGACCCTGCATCTTGTTGTTCGGGGGACGTTGGAGGCACAAGCAGCTTCAAAAACTTGTCTGCTGCTATGACAAGGCTTTTTTGCCGCTGCTCTTTCAACCTGACGTAATTGCCTGTAGGAAAGAGTCCTCAATTTGCCCTTATCAGCACGCACACGTGTGTACTGTGAATCAGCTACATACTTCTTGATTGCCAAGACACTTCATCCTGATCATCGCACAATGTTGATTGTAGTCATGCCTTGACCTAAACACTCCACAATTTGTTGCTTCTCAGCAGCCGACACATCCTTTTTCTTTCCCATTTTGGCAGAAAATGTAGGCTGCTTAATAATGTGAGAGAGCCTTCTTAAGTAGTCTTGCCTTTCATTGGACACACCTGACAAACTAATTAGCACAGGTGTCTGCAATTGCTTACAGTGATATAAAGAGCCCTGACACACATCACCATCAATGAGTTTAACTGACAAACAAACAAATTCTTCCCTTATCACTCCTAAACACTTTTTGTATAATAATTTGGAACGCAGTGTACATGTGCTTTTCCACAAAACACCAGTGGTTCACGTAGTGAATCTTACAGTTCTAACTTGCCAACCGTGGTCTGTATGGAGTTGTTCAATAAAGGGCCCAAAATTAAGATAACATAGATGGGAGAGGTCTCTATGAATAGGAATTCCTAAGTATTTGATACCCTGTGAGGGCCAGGCAAAGGGAAAGTTGGACTGGATGGAATCCTATATGGATTTGGGGAGGGAGACATCGAGGGCCTCAGACTTCGCTGCATTGATTTTAAAATTTTACCATGTAACAAAGTGATCTATTTCAGCCATAACAGCAGGGATGGATATATGTGATTGAGTGATATATACTAGGACATCATCAGCAAATGCAGAGCACTTGTACTCGGTGCCTCCCACCTCAATCCACCTAATATTGGGGTTATGGCGAATTGATGAGAGCAGGTGCTCCGTCACTAGGATGTATAAGAGAGGGGACAGAGGACATCACTGCCTTGTCCCATTGGTGATTGTGAAAGGTGATGAAAATGTTCTGACGCACCCCCTGGGCCTTGGGACACCCGGAGCCGGACCCTTTTTGGTGGATGCTGGTGGTTGTAGTCTTCGTGGCGGCGACCCAGTTCCGTGGCTCAGGGCGGTCAAACCAGTGGCGGAACTATTTATGTGGTTTTCATGTTTAAATGTCCGACTACGCCACCCGTGGATTGCGGTCAGAGTGAACCGCCGCTACAGGGCAGACCGCTGAGGCTGGTGTTGTGGGTGCAGCAGAGCGTAGTATAACTCCCCACGGGAGGAGTATAGCCTCAGGGCAGTGTATGCGGAAGATGGGGGTGATGGTGCAGGGCAGCAGCAGTAACGACACGGAGTCAGTGATGCAGTTCAGGGCCTTTACTCACAGTTCTTATTATCCAGACCACGTCTGCAGGTAACGGCTGCCCACGTCGTACTGTGCTCACCAGGTGAGGGGCTCAGACAACTCCCAGATAACTTTGGAGCACTTCACAGGACCCCCTTTGTGTGTCCTTTGTCTGGCCTTTCTTACCAACACTTCTGTCCGGCTGCCTCGGGCCTCCTCTTGGTAAACTTGGCGCCAGTTTCCCTGACCCTATGTGGTGCCTTCCTAGCGGGTGTAGCGAGGGGCTGCGCCACATAAAATGTCAGAGCCTCCGGTTTCTAGCTGAGGGTCGTTTCCTGCCTCCACTAGTTCGGGGACCGGTCTCCCCCTTTGGCCTGACCCCTCCACGCAGGTGGATTCGGGCGTGCGGTGGCGACTCGCCCGTCCGCACCCCTGGGATCCCTTCATTCCTCGTTCCTGGAGCCTTCTCCGCTCCTCTTCCTTCCTTCTCCCTCTTCCAGGCCTGGGCCTCTGTTACTAGGCCCGCCTCCGGAGCAGAGCTCATGCAGAGCCCCTGCTCCCTGCCACTTCTGCTCAGACTTCTCTGCACTGAACTAAGATGGTGCCCACCTTTTATACTCCCTTCTCAATGCACCCAGGAACTGCTTCCTCCCTGCTCCTGCACTACAGGGTTCCCCTTCCTCAGTGTTCCCTCCCCCCACTCCAGCCAGGGACAGGGACTGTCGTGCCCATCTCAGGGGCATATTGGTCGCCCTGCCCCACGGCAATGTGGTGTAATGCATGCAGGTGTCGGGTCCTGATCCACACTCCATCCTTACCTGAGAGTGAGATATCACACCTCTGGGTGAGGTGCAATACGTCTGTAGCAACCGAGCCCTCAGGGTGCTACAGTTCCATTTATCTTCAGCCTAGGTGACGTATTGCGATACAGGGCCGTGATTTTGGCTATAAAAGGGTCCCCTAGACCCCTACCCCAAGCTTTTTAAGAGAATCATATATGGCGTGCCAGGAGACTCTATGGAATGCTTTCTCAGCATCCAACGAGAGTATCTAATTACAAATTTTTAACTGCATCTAGCCCAGGAAATACTTTGTGCCTAGTAGCAGTGTCTGCTAGTGAGCGGATTATCCCGGCTGTTAAGCAAGCTGCACCACCTGTAGTTTAGACACTTAATTTTTTCAAAGGAAATGCTTCGGGACCATGGGATACTTAGTGAAGAGCATCAGGAGGCACCCCAAGGCATAGGGGCTGGGACTGGCAGTAGGATGCCTTGCGGTGGACAGCCGAGCTCGATCCTTATAAAAGCTTTTTAACTGCAGCAGCTTTAGTGGACGCTACTGGAGCTGGAATTACCGCGGCTGCTGGCATGAGACTTGCCCCCCAATAGATCCTTGTAAATGGATTTAAAGTGTATTCATTCAAATTAGAGAGACAATTTAAATTAAAAAGCTTAGAGCTGCCTCCACCACAGGGGGGCTCGCTCGACCCACCAGCGGACAGGCACCAGTATTGGGAGAGGGGGGCTGGCCGTCAGGGTTCACCGCGGCTCTGGCACAAACCCGGCGACACGGAGGTGGCACGGGCAGGAGCGGACTGGCCGTGTCGGCTTCTCACTTTTTGGATTTTAGAAGGGCATGACATGCCTATATCTGTGTCTTCCCCTCCTTTTACTCCTCCACCTCTTTTATTTTCGCATGACTATATGTACTTGTCACTTTTCCATGTGTTAGTTATGTCTTCTGAGCAGTTTGTCAGCTTTTGGACACCTTTGAAGGTGTTTTCTATGTGTTTCTATGTGTTTTTGTTTGCCTGCCATTGGTTTTAACAGTGTTCGAAGGTGTTCGACGAACAGTTCGACGAACAGTTCGGCGAACACACGGGTGTTCGACGAACCGAACCGAACTCGAACACTACGGGGGTGGCTCAACACTACTGCTGGAGAAACTAGCCGCCCGCCGGAAAGTGAGACCGGATGCCAGCAGCCGCACACCAGCCCCGGCGGAGTTTACAGGAAACCAGCAGGTCGAGTGGAACACAGGAGCAGGTAGGAGAGAATCCCCAGCCCCGGGCGCTGCCAGTGCCGACCTGATCCTGAGCCTCCTGCCCCAGCCCCCACCATATGCTGCCGCACTCTGGCCGGAACCGATATGCAGCCCGGAATCTCCACCCCCGGGCGCGGAACCTGAAAACCCCGCACCAAGGGCCTTCCCGGAACCCCTGCCTCTAACCGCTGCACCAGAGGGTTCCCCATACGGCGTCCCCCCGGAACGTCTAATCCCGGGCGCCGAAGCTGCGGGCCTGTTGCTGGGAGCCCTCCCGCCACCTCCGCCACCGGCGCTGGAGTGGATCTACAGTGCGCCGGTCTTTGACTGGTCCGCCCACTTTGAGGATCAGCAGCCGTGTCCGCTCCTCACAATACCAGCACCCCCGGTTGCCTGCATCAGCAGAGAGGAGTTATGCTGGGACAACCGGGGGGGGATCTGATGGGGCTCTCCTATGAAACAGAGTCTGCCGCCCAGCAGAGGAAGGAATTCTGCCGGCGGGAACTCCGGCAATTAGAGAGGGAGCGACACGCGTGGGAAGTGCACAGTGAGCGCCTGGAGGCCCATGATAAGGCCGCCAAGGCACAAGTCCGCCAGGCGGAGACAGCCAACCCCAGCCCCCGTGAGGAAGGCCTCATCGTTAAGTTTATCCTCAAGGATGGGTGGGGCTTCATCCGGAGTCCCGAGTTTAACAGGGACATTTTCGTCAACCGACGGGATGTGGAGCCTGAGCTGGAAGAAGGCCATTCCGACCGGAACCTGTATCCGGGAGATCAAGTCACGTTCACCCGGCACCATGGTGAGCGTGGCTGGTATGCCCTGCATGTGCACCACGCCAACAAGGACGCACCGCTGCAGGAAGTCCCTCGTGACCCGGCTGGGTCAGGGAAAAATGAAGAATACCCCAGGAGGGGTCCCCAGTACTAGGCTTAGTACTGGGACTGTGAAACTGAATGTAGTCACCCGTCCGGGTGCAGTGTTACAGTTTGTGTGAAGTTAAAAGTAATGTTTTTTCTAATAGTGCGAGTTTTTCTACCATCACCCGTCAGGGTGTACAGGCTGAGAACTGTGAGCAGTCAGACATTAACATTGTAAAAAGTTTAGCACTTCTTAAAGTGCACCCTTCTGGTTTTATAAGTGCAATCCTTACCTCAGAACAAAAACCCGTTTGGCGCGGCGGAAGACGAGGTCCAGTAACTGGATCATCTATGCCCTGCAGCCACGCCCAGGGCCTACGTTGGGGGTTTGCGGACGGGTCCCTCATGCTGCTACAGTTGCACCCTGGTGCAGGAACTCTATTGAAAATGTTTCATATGAAAAGTGCTTTTATAATCTTTTATAATGTAATGTAACCAGTAACGTTTAGAGAAAATGTGCCTCCCATAAAGGGAAGCAATGTTATGTGTTTATGATCTTATATGCGGATGCATCTTAAAAATTTTGCATGTCATTTATTCTGAGTTTTGCTTTGTTCCAGCCCGCGGACGTGCTGTGTTTCACCGGGGGGAATGTGGCGCTCCTGAGGGTTCAGTCGCCACAGAGGTATTGCACCTCACCCAGAGGTGTGGTGTCTCCCTTCTCTCAGGTAAGTAAGGAGTGCTGCATGGAACCCCAAACACCTGCATCCAACACTACACTGCTCCAGGCCGGCTGGATGGGCAAAATGCAATGTATGTTTCTGCTGAGCCCTGTCCTTGGCTGGAGTGGGGGAAACCCAAAGGTAGGGGGAACCAGTAGTGGGTGTGGGTGGAGGAAGCAGATACAGTAACCACTTATACAGTAGATATAAAAGAGAAGCCATTAGAGTGAGGTCAGTCGAGTAGTAGTCGTTTTAGTGAGGACTGTTCAGAGGAACAGTCCGGGAGCAGAGGCTCATCAGGAGCTCTGCTCCACAAGTTAGGGCCTAGGATAGAGGCCCCAGAGGGGAGCAGGGAGTAGGCTCCGTTCTAAGGAAAGGATCCCAGGGGGTACGGCGCGTGCCAAATTTGGAGCCAATTTATTTATTTTTTTTAAAGACCACAATATTAAATATGCAGTATTTAAAATAGGAGGAAGGTCATGGAAGGTTATTTAAGCCCAGAGCACGAGCATCTTATTAACTGCAAACACAGATTAAAATGATACCTGGGTTGACGAAATCTGTCTTATGGTTCTTGTTTAATCAGTGTAACAGTGCCAACCTTTCACTGCCTGTAGTTTACTTATCAAAATCCTGATGACAGGAGCGCCGCATAAAAGCAGGAATATGCGGCTATTATGCCGCGTGGGAACGTAGCCTAAGGGACTCCATCTTTAATAGAAAAAAAAATCCTCGCTCCGATGTAATCCATGGGTCTTCTGTCTTCAGCTCTGCTACATCTTTGCCATCAGACAAATATGTCTGCTGACAGATGAGCAGGCACAGAATGACGCTGGAGCACTGTTACTGTGTAGTGCCACACTATGTTGCTTTTTTGTCATTTCATGTAGTGTAGAAGTCTTGGGAAAAGTGTGGATTGTGCTCTGGAAGTGATCAGTTATAGCTAACTATGTTATTTTCTGCAGAGATAAGTCCTGCATAGAAGATGTGATATAGGTCTGCGACAGATAAAGAACTTGTGAGTATGTGTATTACCTATACACGCACACTGACACTATATACAGAGCTTCTGTGTATAATGTCACTGGTGATCATTGCATTACCTGTACACTGACACTATATACAGAGCTTCTGTGTATAATGTCACTGGTGATGACTGTATAACCTGTACACTATATACAGAGCTCCTGTGTATAATGTCAGTGGTGATCACTGTATAACCTGTACACTGACCCAATATACAGAACTTTTTTTACATTTGTATTATTTTAGTATTATTTGTCACTATGTGGTGCCATTATGTGCTTTGGTCATGACATGACGATATTTGTCCCTTGTATGTGGTATTATTCGGTCACTATGTGGTGGTAATATGTGGTCTCATGGTGTGTCAGTATTTATACCTTGTATCTGGAAGCATTTGATCACTATGTGGTGGTATTATGTGCTTTGGTCATGGTGTGGCGGTATTTGTGTCTTGTATGTGGCATTATTTGGGCACTATGTGGTGGTAATATGTGATCTGGTCATGGTGTGGTGGTATTTCTGCCTTCTATCTGGTAATATTGGACTTGGTTGGTCATTTGTTTTATCTGATATCAATAAGGGGAAACCTCATTATTTCCAATAGATATTAAATACTTGGATGTTTAACCCCTCCCTGTCTTGTGACTATTACACAGCAGCAGAGATGCCGTTACAGAGGTTCACCAGAGAAAGCAAGTTGGCATTTGGTGAGATTTTCACCTCTGTATTTATAAGACGAAACCAGGAGTGGGTGAGAAATGCATAAAACATTAACTCGGATTGCTCCACTCCAGGTTTTGTCTTACAAATACTGAGGTAAAAATCTCACCAAATACTCAAACTGCCACAATCTTCTGACAGTGCGGATTCCACCAATAAATAAGTGATCCCCTTCCCAACCTGTGCATCGCTCAGAACTTGTTTTCACCAATAAAAACACATTAATGCAAACTACAGAAATTGTACATCGCAGTTCTGGTGAGCGCACAGTGATGGGCAGGAGCCGCCAATATAATGGGTATAACGGCTAACAGATATCTGCAAATAGCTGGAGGGTGGGCCCGGGTGGGTGGGCCCCTGGAGTTAATTTCTCTGGTGGGCCCCAGACACCCCAGTCCGGCGCTGCCCGTAGGATCTTATCTGTGTTGTCAGAGGAGAAAAAATATCTTTTTTCCCTTCTTGTGGGGATTCTGAGCAGATCTTGCCTTCCTCATCCTGATCAGAATCAAGGGATTGTATGTCCTCTTCTGAGCTTAGCTCCAGCTCCCATCTTGGTCTCTTAGCACGGGGACCTGGCTGAGATGTCTGTGGGGGAACGAAATTAGAGATTGAAGTTTGCACCTCCTCTCTAATCATGGACCTCATGTCAGATAGAAAAGTAGACTGTTCACCCCTGATGATTTTAGAGGTACACCTCTCACATAGCTGTTTCCCAGGCAATTTTATACTGCAGAGAGCACATCTTCTAGATTTCCCTGAGACCTTGACAGCCCTTTTGGGTGCAGATACTGGTGCAGCAGGGGCGCCCTTGTCCTAGAATTGTAAGAATGGGGAAGATACTAAGTATGCAGGATTTTTAATAGTGAGTAATCTCTTTACCAATTACTCACATGTACCAGGGTCTGCTCTGCAGGGGCATCTGATCGACCAGAATCCAAAAGGAGGAGACAGTTAAGCAAAAGGCATCAATAGGTGGGAAATACAGCTGGGAAGAGCAGAGGCATGGGAAGTGCTTCCATACACCCAAAGTGCTTCAGCCTCGTTTGCTTATCCATTCAAATGCAGCTTTCTCTGTAACGGAGGAATAAACTCTAGCAAAAGGAATGACTGTACTTGTATTTGCAAGAGTTACATGTGCATATAAATAGTTTTGAGGCGTGTAATCCTTCTGACAGATTCCTTTTAAAGGGTACCTGTTCTTTCAGGTGACTAGTCAGAACAGGCTGTCACTATTTCTGGTTATTATATGACTTGAATCGTGTGCTTTCATCAGTTTCCCCTCTGCAGGCTCTATCTCTGATTTTCAGTCCTCTCTGAGCTAGTGGATGGAGATTAGCTACTATGATGTCTATACCGTACACGGATATGATGGATTCTTGCTGCTCTTGCTCTAAGCACAAAGACAGTAGCTACAGAAGCAATGCGGACATAATGTAACACAGGTACTTTAGATGCAGTGACACAGAAGCACAGAGCAGCCAATACAGGGTTAATAAACAGGGAAAGTTTATGATAGCAAGGTGAATCTCCACGCAGGGAGTAACAGGGGGAAATATGGGGAAATAGCAGGTATTAGTCTGTAACTGACAGCTTACAGTTTAACTAGATGTAGCAGAGTCAAACGGGTAACAAACTACAGTTTTTTCACTTAGCTGATTGTATACTCTACAAGGCAGTTGCCAGCTGGTGCTGGTGACGCTGTCTTCAGGCTTCCCCGCCCAAACAATGCTCCGTGTTCTGGCGGCAGCGGGCGGTCTCCGGTTTTACCCGCTGAGCCCCTAGTCCATAACACGGCACTTCACGTGCTCAGCTCCACGGACCCTGCGTCTCTTCTCCCTACAGTTAGCTTGACTCCTCCGGTCCACTGCACTCGGATCCCTTGCTCCAAGTCCTGTAGCCAGGAGCCTGGACCCTCTCACACTGCTCTGCTCCGCAGGCCTCAGCTCCGCTTTCCCACGCAAACGTCCTCATCTCTCCCTCTCTCTCGTCACACCAGGAGTCCTTCTGTCACCTGACCTCCCAGCTCTCTCTCGACACACCCCCTGCTTCCCTGTCACATGACTCCTCTGCTTGCAGTCTGTCTTCCCCCTGCAACAAGAGGCACGGCCCCGGCAGTTCCGGACCTTTGCTCTGAAAGCACTTACACCCCGGTCTTCCCCTTACACTCCCGCCCTCCTTTAACTCGCCATTCCACGGGCGAGAGTTCCTTCATCAAATGTTCACATACGGTACCATATGAATGGATCTTGTTCGTAACGTTGAGGAGGCACTCCTGCTGTTGTCCGTTCTGACCGGCGTAACTCAGTTTGACCGATGTGGGGTGCAGGGTCACTCGGATTTCCAATCTTCGCCTGTCCAGTGGCTTCAACCGATGTTGTTCCCTCGCCGCCTGCACTGGGGACTGCAGGTAATCGAGTGCTGGGGCTCGGAGGTAGAACAACTCTTCTTCGTCCACATCGTGGCTTGGGGCAACTGTGGCAGGTCCCTCTCTAGAAGCAGGTGATTCTTCTTCATCCTCGTCATCTTTAGACAGACAGGATCGCAGCATACTACGATGAACCACTCTGGCAGGGGCTCCTTCAGCCCCCTCGGGTTGAACTTCATACACAGGTCTTTCAGCGCCAATCCTGCGCTTCACTCGGTGCGAGGTCCGTTCCCACCGCCTACTCAATTTTCCCCGGTGCCGCTCTGCCGATATATATATGTGCGTGTGTATATAATATAATGTGTGTATGTATATAATGTGTGTGTGTATATATCTATATATATATCTATATATACACAGGTCATTTTCATTTTCTCAGATTTTTCTCTTTCTAGGTATATTTTTGAGTAAAATGTACATTGTTGTTTTATTCTATAAGCTACTGACAATGTCTCCAAAATTCAAAGCGAAAAATTTTGTATTTATTTGCAGCAAATGAGAAATCGGCAAATCTCACTCAACACTTTTCTTTCCACCTCCTTTGGCATGGCTACAAGTTATCTTTTCATTCAAATTCCTTTTGGGCCGTTCCTAGCACTTGTTTTGTCCCATTGCTGGAGGATTGTGAAGAGCACCGCAGTGTTTCTTATACTTTCCCTGGTTACATAAGATTTGGTTCCGGTGATCACCTAATCAGAAGCACATTAAGGAGAAGGAGGTGGACGGTGGGTGGAAATCAGCTGACGCTGGAATGGAACGGCCGTCAGACATGGAGAGATGGGGATTGCTAGAAAACTGTGCAGTGGTCTCTTCATTTTTGCCAGAACTATATGTATGTATAGTGTGTGTGTATAATGTGTGTGTGTGTATAGTGTGTGTGTGTATGTATAGTGTGTGTGTGTGTGTATGTATAGTGTGTGTATGTGTGTATGTATAGTGTGTGTGTGTGTATGTATAGTGTGTGTGTGTGTATGTATAGTGTGTGTGTGTATGTATAGTGTGTGTGTGTATGTATAGTGTGTGTGTGTATATATAGTGTGTGTGTGTGTGTGTATGTATAGTGTGTGTGTGTGTGTATGTATAGTGTGTGTGTGTATGTATAGTGTGTGTGTGTGTGTATGTATAGTGTGTGTGTGTGTATGTATAGTGTGTGTGTGTATGTATAGTGTGTGTGTGTGTGTGTATGTATAGTGTGTGTGTGTATGTATAGTGTGTGTGTGTGTATGTATAGTGTGTGTGTGTATGTGTATAGTGTGTGTGTGTGTATGTATAGTGTGTGTGGGTGTGTGTATGAATAGTGTGTGTGTGTGTGCATAGTGTGGGTGTGTGTGTGTGTATGTATAGTGTGTGTGTGTATGTATAGTGTGTGTGTATGTATTGTGTGTGTGTGTATGTATAGTGTGTGTGTATGTATAGTGTGTGTGTATGTAGTGTGTGTGTATGTATAGTGTGTGTGTGTATGTATAGTGTGTGTGTATGTATAGTGTGTGTGTATGTATAGTGTGTGTGTATGTATAGTGTGTGTGTGTATGTATAGTGTCTGTGTGTGTGTATGTATAGTGTGTGTGTGTATGTATAGTGTGTGTGTATAATGTGTGTGTGCATGTATAGTGTGTGTGTGTATAGTGTGTGTATGTATAGTGTGTGTGTGTATGTATAGTGTCTGTGTGTGTGTGTATGTATAGTGTGTGTGTATGTGTAGTGTGTGTGTATGTATAGTGTCTGTGTGTGTGTGTGTATGTATAGTGTGTGTGTGTGTATGTATAGTGTGTGTGTGTGTGTGCATGTATAGTGTGTGTGTGTGTGTGTATGTATAGTGTGTGTATGTATAGTGTGTGTGTGTATAGTGTGTGTATGTATAGTGTGTGTATGTATAGTGTGTGTGTGTATAATTTGTGTGTGTGTATTTTTTTTTTAAGTTAAAAACAAGTAAAATGCATGTGGCATCAATATCAAGACTCCAGATATAAGGGCCTATTCACACTGAATTTTGCAATGCATTCATCTCCCCTTTCCAGGCTTCTATCTAAATACCTGAAAAATGGCATTCAGATGTACCTTGACATAGCCATTGATTTGAACAAAGGTAAACCGAGGCTAAAGTCTGAATCTTTAGGCTCCATTTGCTCTGCTTTCAGATGTCTCATTTCAGACAGCACAATCCTGAATTTCAGGGATTCAGTTGTAAGCCTTGTGTAAAGACCTGAATGCAGCGCTGAATGTAGTGTGAATAGGTCCTTACATCCTACACCACCTCAGGGGATTGTTGTTATGGAGTATTGCCCCTGGGTGGCCGCAGTTATGACCACCACCAGGGCTCGCGGTCACCCACCCTAGCTTTGGTATTCTGGGGAGCTGGTATAATGAATATCTGAGAAGAGCCCTAGAGAAGCAAGAACATTGGACAACCAAGAGGTGGTGGCCTCAAGTCAGGTGTAGTGTTCAACAGGGCGAGACTTTCTAACTTGTATCTATTGTGTATGGGGATCGTGGTTGTGGGGGGCTTCATGTGTCCAGTAACCATAGTGGATGCCCATTCCTAAACTAATGAAGGATTCCTGTGGACCTATTGAGCTAATAGAACCAGCAGTCAAATCAATGTCCCAAATTATCCACACAAATGAATAACTAATATGGAGTTAGGTAATGCACCCGGAGCATGATGCTTCGCACTTGTCTTTGGTTTGCTGCTGATTGCAGGAGGTTTATGGACTAGTTGATGTGCGGCCCCACAACATGTCGTCTATAGTAGATACCAGCCCCATCATCTTTTTTTCAACCTTTGTATGTGAGGACCCTGCACACGACTGCTCCCATTTCCATACTTTTTCCATTAATAGCCGGTCATAATAGAGTAAACCAGAGATGGGGGTCGTCCATTTCAGGTGTTGTAGGTGGTCCCAGTCTTCCGAAATCCCTTTAAAGAGAACCTGTCACTTTCCATAACGATGTAATTTTTTCCCTGGTGTAAATGCCCCTGTTCTGGATACGGCGTTGCTTTTCTTGTCTTCCTGCCCCTCTGTCCCTCTTCCCTGGATGTAAATCATCTTTTTAGCCAAGTGGACTAAGAGTGGGATATATCAACCAATTCGTCTCCCCCCACCTGTCAGACAGATCTGTGTACACGTCCTCAGATGGATGCCAGCTCTGCAGGGAATTATTTGATATAAAGAGGTTGTCAGGCGCAACTCACATCTGCATTGGTGGTGAGCGACACTGATGACATTGCTCTGGGAGATACAAAACAGGACGTGTACTTTATTAAAGGGAATCTGTCAGCAGATTTTTGCTACTTAATCTGAGAGCTGCATGATGTAGAGCAAGATATCCTGATTCCAGGGATGTGTCACTTATTAGGCTGTGTGTTGTAGTTTCAATACAATCCATGTTTTATCACCAGGAGATGATCACTGCCTGACTAGGTCTCAGGTACAGGCCAGTCAGGCTAATCTGTGTAACCCCGCCCTCACCACTGATTTGCAGTTTGTACACAGGAATCTGCCAGCGTGGGCGGGGTTACACAGGGCTTAACATTCTGAGCACTGCTTCATTTACAACAGAGAAAGCAGGGATTCTATCAAAACTGCACCAAGCAGTCTAGTAAGTGATACATCGCTGGAATCAGGCTCTCTGCCCCTACATCATGCTGATCTCGGATTACGTAGCAAAACCTTCTGACAGATCCCCTTTAACTGGAATTGTGTATCTATCCTATCCTATTGCAATAACTAAAGATGCAAGTCGGAAACGCATTTGCGGTTAAACATTATTCTGGTTAGGGTCCTGACCTATGGTGATGTTTTTATATATTTTTTGCTACAAATAAACTTACAAGATTTTTAACCCTATCCTGACCCTGTAACACGATTTTCTTCGTTCTAATAAATAGGTGGAAAATTTGGCACAAATCCCTCCAAGTATCTGCTTTCCTCCCTATAGCCAGCCTTGGTAAATGGGCTATTGTGGTCATTTCTGAGTGAGGCCCTAGTTTTGTCTTGGGGCCCATGGCTACTTATTGCACCCTGTGACACCTATTTAGCCATTTTCCCGGGTTTCCTGCATTCTGCTTTGCTGTGATCTGGTCATCAGTCTTTCAGGTAGTGTGTTTTATAGGACCAATACAATATAAGTGCCCCCAGCACAGAGACCGACCCCCAAAACACTGGTGATGTCACTTGGGCTGGAGTTATCTGTCACCTGCTCTATGTACAGGAGCATCTCACAAAACTACAAGATCATCAAAAAATTACTTTATTTCAGTTCTTCAATACAAAAAGTGAAGCTCCTATATTATATAGAGTCATTACACACAGAGGGATCTATTATATAGAGTCATTACACACAGAGGGATCTATTATATAGAGTCATTACACACAGAGGGATCTATTATATAGAGTCATTACACACAGAGGGATCTATTATATAGAGTCATTACACACAAAGGGATCTATTATATAGAGTCATTACACACAAAGGGATCTATTATATAGAGTCATTACACACAGAGGGATCTATTATATAGAGTCATTACACACAGAGGGATCTATTATATAGAGTCATTACACACAAAGGGATCTATTATATAGAGTAATTACACACAGAGGGATCTATTATATAGAGTCATTACACACAGAGGGATCTATTATATAGAGTCATTACACACAGTGATCTATTATATAGAGTCATTACACACAGAGGGATCTATTATACAGAGTCATTACACACAGAGGGATCTATTTCACGTGTTTATTTCTGTTAATCTTGATGATTATGGCTTACAGCCAATGAAAATACAAAAGTCATTATCTCCGTAAATTAGAATACTTTATAACAGCTTGAAAAATTATTTTAAAATCTGAAATGTTGTCCTACTGAAATGTCTGTTCTGTAAATGCCCTCAATACTTGGTCGGGCTCCTTGTGCATCAATTACTGCATCAATGCGGCAATGTGGCATGGATGGATCAGCCTGTGGCCCTGCTGAGGGGTTATGGAAGCCCAGGTGGCTTTGATAGCAGCCTTCAGCTCGTCTGCATTGTTGGGTCTGGGGTCTCTCATCTTCCTCTTGACAATACCCCATAGATTCTCTGACCAATCAAGCACAGTGATACTGTTGTGTGTAAACCAGGTATTGGTACTTTTGGCCGTGTGGACAGGGGCCAAGTCCGGCTGGAGAATGACATTTCCATCTCCAAAAGTTTGTCGGCAGAGGGAAGCATGAAGTGCTGTAAAATGTCCTGGTAGACGGCTGCACTGACTTTGGTCTTGATAAAACACATTGGACCTACACCAGCAGATGACATGGCCCCCAAACCATCACTGATGGTGGAAACTTCACACTAGACCTCAAGCAGCTAAACCTCTGGACCTTGATTTCCAAATGAAAATTGGAACTCTGGGACCTTGTGGAGTGTGTCAATGACTGCCTTCTGGACATCTGTCAAGTCAGCAGTCTTCCCCATGATCGTGGAGCCTACTGAAACAGACTAAGGGACCTTTTTAAATGCTTAGGAAGCCTTTGCAGGTGTTTTTTGTTAATTATTTAAGTTTACTGAGATAATGACTTTTTTGTGTTTTCATTGGCTGTAAGCCATAACCATCAACATTAACAGAAATAAACACTTGAAATAGATCACCCTGTGCGTAATGACTCTATATAATTTATGACTTTCACTTTTTGTATTGAAGAACTGAAATTAACTTTTTTAATGATATTCTAATTTTGTGAGATGCACCTGTATATAGCACCCTCTATACTCCCTGGTCCTGCAGCAGCTGCCATCATGTATACAGCAGATGAGACAGACACTTTATTATATGCCGGATCAGCCAAGTCTGGTTCTAGCTCTGGAATATTGAGCGTCAGCGTTCACTCTCATCATTGTCTCTGTAGGGTAAAGTGCACACAAATAAAACACACAACACAATATATTATTATTATTTTTTTTATTGGAACAGCAATAAGCCACATTGTAATAAAAATATTACTGGCCCTTTAATAAATTAAAGTTCACAATGACTCTCAGGTCAGGCCCGATAGAGACTACAGAACTTGCTGCGGATAGTGCAGACCTGATGAGAGCCACTGGAACCAAAGATCCAGAGGAAGGCGAAGAAAACCCCCTAGGGGGGAAAAAAATTCCTTCCTGACCCCAGTTCTGGCGATCGGATATCTCCCTGGATCTTGTCTCGCCTGCTGCATATTGCTGTATATCTGTACGTCATGGGCGGACACAGCCAGAAGAGGGCCCCTCTATCAGAACAGTATATGTAGCCTGTGTCTGAACTGTTGGGTGGGCTGCTTCGGGCCTGGCCCCGTGTCTGGACTGTTGGGCCGCCCGCCTCGGGCCTGGCTTTGTGTCTGGACTGAGGGACTTCCTGCCTCGAGTCTGGACTGTTGGACCTACCGCTTCGGGTCTAGACAGTTGGGCCGCCCGCCTCGGGTCTGGACAGTTGCCCCTCTATCAGTATATTGGCATAGCTCATCATAATGCACAATTCACCTGATTAGGAGGTGGTGGTGGCCCCTTTACATCTTGGGTCCCTGTGCGACTGCACAGGTTGCACCAAATGGCCGCCCTCCTCGGGTCTGGCCCCATGTCTGGACTGTTGGGCCACCAGACTCGGGTCTGGACTGTTGGGCCGCCCGACTCGGGTCTGGACTGTTGGGCCGCCCGACTCGGGTCTGGACTGTTGGGCCGCCTGACTCGGGTCTAGACTGTTGGGCCGCCCGACTCGGGTCCGGACTGTTGGGCTGCCCGACTCGGGTCTGGACTGTTGGGCCCGCCCTCCCAGTGTCCTAACTGTGGGGACAGCCCGCCTCATGTCCGGACTGTGTGGCCCGTCCGCCCTGTGTCCGGACTTTGGGGCCGCCTGCCCCAGGTCTAGCCCCAGGTCTGGACTGTGGGGCCGGCTGCCCCGGGACTAGCCCCATGTCTGGACTGTGGGGCCCGTCCACCCCGTGTCCGGACTGTTTGGCCGCCTGCTCCGAGTCTAGCCCCAGGTCTGGACTGTGGGGCCCGCCACCCGCCCCGGGTCCGGACTGTGGCGCCTGCCCACCCTATGTCCAGACTGTGGCCGCCCCGTGTCCGTACTGTGGGGCCCGTCCACCCCATGTCCAGACTGTTGGGCCGCCTACCCCGGGTCTAGCCACAGGTCTGGACTGTGGGGCCCCCCGCCCGCCCCGGGTCCAGACTGTGGCACCTGCCCACCCTATATCCAGACTGTGGCCGCTCCGTGTCTGGACTGTGGGGCCCGTCCACCCCGTGTCCGGACTGTGGGGCCGCATGCCCGGGTCTAGCCCCAGATCTGGACAGTGGGGACCCCCGCCCGCCCCAGTTCCGGACTGTGGGGCCCCCCGCCCGCCCCGGGCCTGGACTGTTGGGCCGGCTGCGCCCCGCCCGCCCCGGGTCCGGACTGTGGCGCCTGCCCACCCTATGTCCAGACTGTGGCCGCCCCGTGTCTGGACTGTGGGGCCCGTCCAGCCCGTCTCCGGACTGTGGGGCCGCCTGCCCCGGGTCTAGCCCCAGGTCTGGACTGTGGGGCCCCCCGCTCCAGTTCCGGACTGTGGGGCCCCCCGCCTGCCCCGGGTCCGGACTGTGGCGTCCGCCCGCCCTATGTCCGGACAGTGGCCGCCCCGTGTCCGGACTGTGGGGCCCGTCCACCCCGTGTCCGGACTGTGTGGCCGCCTGCCGCCCCGGATCTAGCCCCAGGTCTGGACTGTGGGGCCACATGCCCACCCCGGTTCCAGACAGTGGGGCCCCCCGCCCGCCCCGGGTCCAGAATGTGGCGCCTGCCCGCCCTATATCCGGACTGTGGCCGCCCCGTGTCCGGACTGTGGGTCCCATCCTCCCCATGTCCGGACTGTGGGGCCACCTGCCCCGGGTCTATCCCCGAGCCTGAACTGTGGGGCCCGTCCGCCCTAGGTCCAGACTGTAGCCGCCCGTAACCGGACTGTGAGGCCCGTCCACCCCGTGTCCGGACTGTGGGCCGCCTGCCCCGAGTCTAGCCCCAGGTCTCGACTGTGGGGCCCCCCGCCCGCCCAGGGTCCGGACTGTGGCGCCTGCCAACCCTATGTCCAGATTGTGGCCGCCCCATGTCCGGACAGTGGGGCCCGTCCACCCCGTGTCCGGACTGTGGGGCCGCCTGCCCCGGGTCTAGCCCCAGGTCTGGACTATTGGGCTCCCCGCCCGCCCCGGTTCCGGACTGTGGGGCCCCCCGCCCGCCCCGGGTCCGGACTGTGGCGCCTGCCCGCACTATGTCCGGACTAAGGCCGCCCGTATCCGGACTGTAGGGCCCGTCCACACTGTGTCCGGACTGTGGTCCGCCTCCCCGAGTCTAGCCCCAGGTCTGGACTGTGGGGCAACCCGCCCGCCCCGGGTCCGGACTGTGGCCCCTGCCCACCTTATGTCCAGACTGTGGCCGCCCCGTGTAAGGACTGTGGGGCCTGTCCACCCTGTGTCCGGACTGTGGGGCCGCCTGCGACTGGTCTAGTCCCAGGTCTGGACTGTTGGGCCCCCCGCCCTATGTCCGGACTGTGGCCGCCCGTATACGGACTGTGGGGGCCGTCCGCCCCGTGTCTGGACTATGGGGCCCCCCGCCCGCCCCGGTCCAAACGGTGGGGACCCCTCCCGCCCGAGTCCGGACTGTGGGGCCCCCCCCGCCCGCCCCGGGCCTGGACTGTGGGGCCGTCTGCCCCCGGGTCTAGCCCCGAGCCTGGACTGTGGGTTCCGCCCGCCCTATGTCCAGACTGTGGCCGCCCCGTGTCCGGACTGTGGGGCCCATCCACCCCATGTCCGGACTGTGGGGCCCCCGGCCCCGGGTCTAGCCCCGGTTCCGGGTTGTGGGGCCCCCCGCCCATCCCGGGTCCGGACTATGGCGCCTGCCCGCCCTATGTCTGGACTGTGGCCGCCCCGTATCTGGACAGTGGGTCCCGTCCGTCCCGTGTCCGGACTGTGGGGCCGCCTGCCCCGGGTCTAGCCCCGAGCAGGGACTGTGGGGCCCGCCCTGTGTCTTGACTGTGGCCGCCCCGTGTCCGGACTGTGGGGCCCGTCCACCCCGTGTCCGGACTGTGGGGGCACCTGCCCTGGGTCTAGCCCCAGGTCTGGACTGTGGGGCCCCCCGCCTCTCCCGATTCCGAACTGTGGGGCCACCGCCCACCCTGGGTCCGGACTGTGGCGCTTGCCCGCCCTATGTCCGGAGTGTGGCCGCCCCATGTCCGGACTGTGGGGCCCGTTCGCCCCGTGTCCGGACTGTGGGCCGCCTGCCCCGGGTATAGCCCCAGGTCTGGACAGTGGGGACCCTCGCCCGCCCCGGGTCCAGACTGTGGGGCCCCCCGCCCGCCCCGGGCCTGGACTGTTGGGCCGGCTGCCCCCGGGTCTAGCCCAGAGCCTGGACTGTGGGGTCCGCCCACCCTATGTCCAGACTGTGACCGCCCCGTGTCCGGACTTTTGGGGCCCGTACACCCCATGTCCGGACTGTGGAGCCACCTGCCACGAGTCTAGCCCCAGGTCTAGACTGTGGGGCCCCCCGCCTGCCCCGGGTCCGGACTGTGGCACCTGCCCACCCTATGTCCAGACTGTGGCCGCCCCGTGTCCGGACTGTGGGGCCCGTCCACCCCGAGTCCGGACTGTGGGGCCGCCTGCCCGGGTCTAGCCCCAGGTCTGGACTGTGGGGCCACCTGCCCGCCCCGGTTCCGGACTGTGGGGCCACCCAACCGCCCCGGGTCCGGACTGTGGGGCCTACACGCCCTATGTCCGGATTGTGACCGCCCCGTGTCCGGACTGTGGGGCCCGTCCACCCCGTGTCCGGACTGTGGGGCCGCCTGCCCTGGGTCTAGCCCCGGGTCCGGACTGTGACGCCTGCCCGCCCTATGTTCAGACTGTGGCCGCCCCTTGTCCAGACTGTGGGGCCTGTCTGCCCCGTGTCCAGACTGTGGGGCTGCCTGCCCCGGGTCTAGCCCCGGGTCTGGACTGTGGAGCCTGCCAGCCCTATGTCCAGACTGTGGCCGCCCCGTGTCCGGACTGTGGGGCCCGTGCGTCCCGTGTCCGGACTGTCGGACTGCCTGCCCCGGGTCCAGCCCCGAGCCTGGACTGTGGGGTCCGCCCGCCCTATGTCCGGACTGTGGCCGTCCGTATACGGACTGTGGGGCCCGTCCGCCCCGTGTCCGGACTGTGGGGCCACCTGCCCTGGGTATAGCCCCAGGGTCTGGACTATGGGGCCCCCCGCCCGCCCCGGTCCAAACGGTGGGGACCCCTCCCGCCCGGGTCCGGACTGTGGGCCCCCCCCAAGCCCGCCCCGGGCCTGGACTGTGGGGCCGGCTGCCCCCGGGTCTAGCCCCGAGCCTGGACTGTGGGTTCCGCCCACCCTATGTCCAGACTGTGGCCGCCCCGTGTCCGGACTGTGGGGCCCATTCACCCCATGTCCGGACTGTGGGGCCCCCGGCCCCGGGTCTAGCCCCGGTTCCGGGTTGTGGGGCCCCCCGCCCGTCCCGGGTCCGGACTATGGCGCCTGCCCGCCCTATGTCTGGACTGTGGCCGCCCCGTATCTGGACAGTGGGTCCCGTCCGTCCCGTGTCCGGACTGTGGGGCCGCCTGCCCCGGGTCTAGCCCCGAGCAGGGAATGTGGGGCCCGCCCGCCTTATGTCTTGACTGTGGCCGCCCCGTGTACGGACTGTGGGGCCCGTCCACCCCGTGTCCGGACTGTGGGGCCACCTGCCCTGGGTCTAGCCCCAGGTCTGGACTGTGGGGCCCCCCGCCGGTCCCGGTTCCGAACTGTGGGGCCACCGCCCACCCTGGGTCCGGACTGTGGGGCCTGCCCGCCCTATGTCCGGAGTGTGGCCGCCCCATGTCCGGACTGTTGGGCCCGTTCGCCCCGTGTCCGGACTGTGGGCCCCCTGCCCCGGGTATAGCCCCAGGTCTGGACAGTGGGGACCCTCGCCCGCCCCGGGTCCAGACTGTGGGGCCCCCCGCCCGCCCCGGGCCTGGACTGTTGGGCCGGCTGCCCCCGGGTCTAGCCCAGAGCCTGGACTGTGGGGTCAGCCCACCCTATGTCCAGACTGTGACCGCCCCGTGTCCGGACTTTTGGGGCCCGTACACCCCATGTCCGGACTGTGGGGCCGCCTGCCACGAGTCTAGCCCCAGGTCTAGACTGTGGGGCCCCCCGCCTGCCCCGGGTCCGGACTGTGGCACCTGCCCACCCTATGTCCAGACTGTGGCCGCCCCGTGTTCGGACTGTGGGGCCCGTCCACCCCGAGTCCGGACTGTGGGGCCACCCGCCGGCTCCGGTTCTGGACTGTGGGGCCCCCCGACCGCCCCGGGTCCGGTGTGTCGCCTGCCTGCCCTATGTCCAGACTGTGGTCGCTCCGTGTCCGGACTGTGGGGCCCGTCCAGCCCGTGTCCACAATGTGGGGCTGCCTGCCCCGGGTCTAGCCTAGGGTCCGGACTGTGGCGCCTGCCCGTCCTATGTCCGGACTGTTGCCGCCATGTGTCCGGACTGTGGGGCCCGTCCGCCCTGTGTCCAGAGTGTGGGGCCACCTGCCCTAGGTCTAGTGCCGAGCCTGGACTGTGGGGCCCGCCCTATGTCCGGACTGTGGCCGCCCGTATCCGGACTGTGGGGCCCGTCCGTCCCGTGTCCGGACTGTTTGGCCGCCTGCCCCGAGTCTAGCCCCGGGTCTGGACAGTGGGGACCCCCGCCCGCCCCGGGTCCAGACTGTGGGGCCCCCCGCCCGCCCCGGGCCTGGATTGTTGGGCCGGCTGCCCCCCGTCCGCCCCGGGTCCGGACTGTGGCGCCTGCCCACCCTATGTCCAGACAGTGGCCGCACCGTGTCCGGACTGTGGGGCACGTCCACCCCGTGTCCGGACTGTGAGGCCGCCTGCCCCGGGTCTAGCCCCAGGTCTGGACGGTGGGGCCCCCCGCCCGCCCCGGTTCCGTACTGTGGGGCCCCCCGCCTGCCCCGGGTCCGGAATGTGGCGCCTGCCCGCCCTATGTCTGGACTGTGGCCGCCCCGAGTCCGGACTGTGGGGCCCGTCCACCCCGTGTCTGGACTGTGGGGCCGCCTGCCCCGGGTCTTCTCCATGTCTGGACAGTGGGGACCCTCGCCCGCCCCGGGTCCAGACTGTAAGGCCCCCCGCCCGCCCCGGGCCTGGACTGTTGGGCCGGCTGCCCCCGGGTTTTGCCCCGAGCCTGGACTGTGGGGTCCGCCCACCCTATGTCCAGACTGTGGCCGCCCCGTGTCCGGACTGTGGGGTCCGTCCACCCCGTGTCCGGACTGTGTGGCCGCCTGCCATGAGTCTAGCCCTAGGTCTAGACTGTGGGGCCCCTCGCCCGCCCTGGACTGTGGCGCCTGCACACCCTATGTCCAGACTGTGGCCGCCCCGTGTCCGGACTGTGGGGCCCGTCCACCCCGTGTCCGGACTGTGGGGCCACCTGCCACGAGTCTAGCCCCAGGTAAAACTGTGGGGCCCCCGGCCACCCCGGGTCTGGACTGTGGCGCCTGCCCACCCCATGTCCAAACTGCGGCCGCCCCGTGTCCGGACTGTGGGGCCCGTCCACCCCGTGTGTCCGGACTGTGGGGCTGCCTGCCCCAGGTCTAGCCCCGGGTCCGGACTGTGGCGCCTGCCCGTCCTGTTTCCGGACTGTGGCCGCCCCGTGTCCGGACTGTGGGGCCCGTCCGCCCTGTGTCCGGACTGTGGGGCCGCCTGCCCCGGGTCTAGCCCCGAGCCTGGACTGTGGGTCCCGCCCGCCCTATGTCCGGACTGTGGGGCCCGTCCACCCCGTGTCCGGACTGTGGGCCGCCTGCCCCGAGTCTAGCCCTAGGTCTGGACAGTGGGGAAACCCGCCCGCCCCGGGTCCAGACTGTGATGCCCCCCGCCCGCCCTGGGCCTGGACTGTTGGGCCGGCTGCCCCAGGGTCTAGCCCCGAGCCTGGACTGTGGGGTTCGCCAACCCTGTGTCCAGACTGTGGCCGCCCCGTGTCCAGACTGTGGGGTCCGTCCACCCCGTGTCCGGACTGTGGGGCCGCCTGCCCCAGGTCTAGCCCCGTGTCTAGACCGTGGGGCCCCCCGCCCGCCCCGGATGTGGACTGTGGGGCCACCTGCCCTATGTCCGGACTGTGGCCGCCCCGTGTCCGGACTGTGGGGCCCGTCCACCCCGTGTCCGGACTGTGGGGCTGCCTGCCACGAGTCTAGCCCCTGGTAAAACTGTGGGGCCCCCGGCCGCCCCGGGTCTGGACTGTGGCGCCTGCCCACCCTATGTCCAAACTGTGGCCGCCCCGTGTCCGGAGTTTGGGGCCCGTCCACCCCGGGTCCGGACTGTGGGGCCGCCTGCCCGGGTCTAGCCCCAGGTCTGGCCTGTGGGGCCCCCCGAAGGCCCCGCTTCTGGACTGTGGGGCCACCCGCCCTGTGTCCAGACTGTGGCCGCCCCGTGTCCGGACTTTGGGGCCCGTCCACCCCGTGTCCGGACTGTGGGGACGCCTGCCACGAGTCTAGCCCCAGATAAAACTGTGGGGCCCCCGGCCGCCCCGGGTCCGGACTGTGGCGCCTGCCCACCCTATGTCCAAACTGTGGCCACCCCGTGTCCGGACTGAGGGGCCCGTCCACCCCGAGTCCGGACTGTGGGGCCGCCTGCCCGGGTCTAGCCCCAGGTCTGGACTGTGGGGCCACCCGCCCGCCCCGGTTCCGGACTGTGGCACCTGCCCACCCTATGTCCAGACTGTGGCCGCTCCGTGTCTGGACTGTGGGGCCCGTCCACCCCGTGTCCGGACTGTGGGGCCGCATGCCCGGGTCTAGCCCCAGATCTGGACAGTGGGGACCCCCGCCCGCCCCGGTTCCGGACTGTGGGGGCCCCCGCCCGCCCCGGGACTGGACTGTTGGGCCGGCTGCCCCCCGCCCGCCCCGGGTCCGGACTGTGGCGCCTGCCCACCCTTTGTCCAGACTGTGGCCGCCCCGTGTCTGGACTGTGGGGCCCGTCCACCCCGTCTCCGGACTGTGGGGCCTCCTGCCTCGAGTCTAGCCCCAGGACTGGACTGTGGGGCCCCCCGCCCCAGTTCCGGACTGTCGGGCCCCCCGCCTGCCCCGGGTCCGGACTGTGGCGCCCGCCCGCCCTATGTCCGGACAGTGGCCGCCCCATGTCCGGACTGTGGGGCCCGTCCACCCCGTGTCCGGACTGTGTGGCCGCCTGCCGCCCCGGGTCTAGCCCCAGGTCTGGACTGTGGGGCCACATGCCCACCCCGGTTCCAGACAGTGGGGCCCCCCGCCCGCCCCGGGTCCAGAGTGTGGCGCCTGCCCGCCCTATATCCGGACTGTGGCCGCCCCGTGTCCGAACTGTGGGTCCCATCCTCCCCATGTCCGGACTGTGGGGCCGCCTGCCCCGGGTCTATCCCCGAGCCTGAACTGTGGGGCCCGTCCGCCCTAGGTCCAGACTGTAGCCGCCCGTAACCGGACTGTGAGGCCCGTCTACCCCGTGTCCGGACTGTGGGCCGCCTGCCCCGGGTCTAGCCCCAGGTCTGGACTATTGGGCTCCCCGCCCGCCCCGGTTCCGGACTGTGGGGCACCCCGCCCGCCCCGGGTCCGGACTGTGGCGCCTGCCCGCACTATGTCCGGACTAAGACCGCCCGTATCCGGACTGTAGGGCCCGTCCACACTGTGTCCGGACTGTTGTCCACCTGCCCCGAGTCTAGCCCCAGGTCTGGACTGTGGGGCAACCCGCCCGCCCGGGTCCGGACTGTGGCCCCTGCCCACCCTTTGTCCAGACTGTGGCCGCCCCGTGTCTGGACTGTGGGGCCCGTCCACCCCGTCTCCGGACTGTGGGGCCTCCTGCCTCGAGTCTAGCCCCAGGACTGGACTGTGGGGCCCCCCGCCCCAGTTCCGGACTGTCGGGCCCCCCGCCTGCCCCGGGTCCGGACTGTGGCGCCCGCCCGCCCTATGTCCGGACAGTGGCCGCCCCATGTCCGGACTGTGGGGCCCGTCCACCCCGTGTCCGGACTGTGTGGCCGCCTGCCGCCCCGGGTCTAGCCCCAGGTCTGGACTGTGGGGCCACATGCCCACCCCGGTTCCAGACAGTGGGGCCCCCCGCCCGCCCCGGGTCCAGAGTGTGGCGCCTGCCCGCCCTATATCCGGACTGTGGCCGCCCCGTGTCCGAACTGTGGGTCCCATCCTCCCCATGTCCGGACTGTGGGGCCGCCTGCCCCGGGTCTATCCCCGAGCCTGAACTGTGGGGCCCGTCCGCCCTAGGTCCAGACTGTAGCCGCCCGTAACCGGACTGTGAGGCCCGTCTACCCCGTGTCCGGACTGTGGGCCGCCTGCCCCGGGTCTAGCCCCAGGTCTGGACTATTGGGCTCCCCGCCCGCCCCGGTTCCGGACTGTGGGGCACCCCGCCCGCCCCGGGTCCGGACTGTGGCGCCTGCCCGCACTATGTCCGGACTAAGACCGCCCGTATCCGGACTGTAGGGCCCGTCCACACTGTGTCCGGACTGTGGTCCACCTGCCCCGAGTCTAGCCCCAGGTCTGGACTGTGGGGCAACCCGCCCGCCCCGGGTCCGGACTATGGCCCCTGCCCACCTTATGTCCAGACTGTGGC
Source organism: Phyllobates terribilis (assembly GCF_046119375.1). NCBI lineage: Eukaryota > Metazoa > Chordata > Amphibia > Anura > Dendrobatidae > Phyllobates > Phyllobates terribilis. Next base: position 432,880,485 of record NW_027362767.1, on the reverse strand, counting down.
CGCCCCGTGTAAGGACTGTGGGGCCCGTCCACCCTGTGTCCGGACTGTGGGGCCGCCTGCTACTGGTCTAGCCCCAGGTCTGGACTGTTGGGCCCCCCGCCCTATGTCCAGACTGTGGCCGCCCGTATACGGACTGTGGGGCCCGTCCGTCCCGTGTCTGGACTATGGGGCCCCCCGCCCGCCCCGGTCCAAACGGTGGGGACCCCTCCCGCCCGGGTCCGGACTGTGGGGCCCCCCCGGCCAGCCCCGGGCCTGGACTGTGGGGCCGGCTGCTCCCGGGTCTAGCCCCGAGCCTGGACTGTGGGTTCCGCCCGCCCTATGTCCAGACTGTGGCCGCCCCGTGTCCGGACTGTGGGGCCCCTGGCCCCGGGTCTAGCCCCGGTTCCGGGTTGTGGGGCCCCCCGCCCGTCCCGGGTCCGGACTATGGCGCCTACCCGCCCTATGTCTGGACTGTGGCCGCCCCGTATCTGGACAGTGGGTCCCGTCCGTCCCGTGTCCGGACTGTGGGGCCGCCTGCCCCGGGTCTAGCCCCGAGCAGGGACTGTGGGGCCCGTCCGCCCTATGTCTTGACTGTGGCCGCCCCGTGTCCGGACTGTGGGGCCCGTCCACCCTGTGTCCGGACTGTGGGGCCACCTGCCCTGGGTCTAGCCCCAGGTCTGGACTGTGGGGCCCCCCGCCTGTCCCGGTTCCGAACTGTGGGGCCACCGCCCACCCTGGGTCCGGACTGTGGCGCTTGCCCGCCCTATGTCCGGAGTGTGGCCGCCCCATGTCCGGACTGTGGGGACCGTTCGCCCCGTGTCCGGACTGTGGGCCGCCTGCCCCGGGTATAGCCCCAGGTCTGGACAGTGGGGACCCTCGCCGGCCCCGGGTCCAGACTGTGGGGCCCCCCGCCCGCCCCGGGCCTGGACTGTTGGGCCGGATGCCCCCGGGTCTAGCCCAGAGCCTGGACTGTGGGGTCCGCCCACCCTATGTCCAGACTGTGACCGCCCCGTGTCCGGACTTTTGGGGCCCGTACACCCCATGTCCGGACTGTGGGGCCGCCTGCCACGAGTCTAGCCCCAGGTCTAGACTGTGGGGCCCCCCGCCTGCCCCGGGTCCGGACTGTGGCACCTGCCCACCCTATGTCCAGACTGTGGCCGCCCCGTGTCCGGACTGTGGGGCCCGTCCACCCCGAGTCCGGACTGTGGGGCCGCCTGCCCGGGTCTAGCCCCAGGTCTGGACTGTGGGGCCACCTGCCCGCCCCGGTTCCGGACTGTGGGGCCCCCCAACCGCCCCGGGTCCGGATTGTGGCGCCTACCCGCCCTATGTACGGATTGTGACCGCCCCGTGTCCGGACTGTGGGGCCCGTCCACCCCGTGTCCGGACTGTGGGGCCGCCTGCCCTGGGTCTAGCCCCGGGTCCGGACTGTGGCGCCTGCCCGCCCTATGTTCGGACTGTGGCCGCCCTTTGTCCGGACTGTGGGGCCTGTCTGCCCCGTGTCCAGACTGTGGGGCTGCCTGCCCCGGGTCTAGCCCCGGGTCTGGACTGTTGCGCCTGCCAGCCCTATGTCCAGACTGTGGCCGCCCCGTGTCCGGACTGTGGGGCCCGTGCGTCCCGTGTCCGGACTGTGGGGCTGCCTGCCCCGGGTCCAGCCCCGAGCCTGGACTGTGGGGTCCGCCCGCCCTATGTCCGGACTGTGGCCGTCCGTATACGGACTGTGGGGCCCGTCCGCCCCGTGTCCGGACTATGGGGCCACCTGCCCTGGGTATAGCCCCAGGGTCAGGACTATGGGGCCCCCCGCCCGCCCCGATCCAAACGGTGGGGACCCCTCCCGCCCGGGTCCGGACTGTGGGGCCCCCCCCCGCCCGCCCCGGGCCTGGACTGTGGGGCCGGCTGCCCCCGGGTCTAGCCTCGAGCCTGGACTGTGGGGCCCGCCCTATGTCCGGACTGTGGCCGTCCGTATACGGACTGTGGGGCCCGTCCGCCCAGTGTCCGGACTGTGGGGCCACCTGCCCTGGGTATAGCCCCCGGGTCCGGACTGTGGGGCCCCCCCCCGCCCGCCCCGGGCCTGGACTGTGGGGCCGGCTGCCCCGGGGTCTAGCCCCGAGCTTGGACTGTGGGTTCCGCCCGCCCTATGTCCAGACTGTGGCCGCCCCGTGTCCGGACTGTGGGGCCCATCCACCCCATGTCCGGACTGTGGGGCCCCCGGCCCCGGGTCTAGCCCCGGTTCCGGGTTGTGGGGCCCCCCGCCCGTCCCGGGTCCGGACTATGGCGCCTACCCGCCCTATGTCTGGACTGTGGCCGCCCCGTATCTGGACAGTGGGTCCCGTCCGTCCCGTGTCCGGACTGTGGGGCCGCCTGCCCCGGGTCTAGCCCCGAGCAGGGACTGTGGGGCCCGCCCTGTGTCTTGACTGTGGCCGCCCCGTGTCCGGACTGTGGGGCCCGTCCACCCCGTGTCCGGACTGTGGGGGCACCTGCCCTGGGTCTAGCCCCAGGTCTGGACTGTGGGGCCCCCCGCCTCTCCCGATTAAGAACTGTGGGGCCACCGCCCACCCTGGGTCCGGACTGTGGCGCTTGCCCGCCCTATGTCCGGAGTGTGGCCGCCCCATGTCCGGACTGTGGGGCCCGTTCGCCCCGTGTCCGGACTGTGGGCCGCCTGCCCCGGGTATAGCCCCAGGTCTGGACAGTGGGGACCCTCGCCCGCCCCGGGTCCAGACTGTGGGGCCCCCCGCCCGCCCCGGGCCTGGACTGTTGGGCCGGCTGCCCCCGGGTCTAGCCCAGAGCCTGGACTGTGGGGTCCGCCCACCCTATGTCCAGACTGTGACCGCCCCGTGTCCGGACTTTTGGGGCCCGTACACCCCATGTCCGGACTGTGGAGCCACCTGCCACGAGTCTAGCCCCAGGTCTAGACTGTGGGGCCCCCCGCCTGCCCCGGGTCCGGACTGTGGCACCTGCCCACCCTATGTCCAGACTGTGGCCGCCCCGTGTCCGGACTGTGGGGCCCGTCCACCCCGAGTCCGGACTGTGGGGCCGCCTGCCCGGGTCTAGCCCCAGGTCTGGACTGTGGGGCCACCTGCCCGCCCCGGTTCCGGACTGTGGGGCCCCCCAACCGCCCCGGGTCCGGACTGTGGCGCCTACCCGCCCTATGTCCGGATTGTGACTGCCCCGTGTCCGGACTGTGGGGCCCGTCCACCCCGTGTCCGGACTGTGGGGCCGCCTGCCCTGGGTCTAGCCCCGGGTCCGGACTGTGACGCCTGCCCGCCCTATGTTCGGACTGTGGCCGCCCCTTGTCCAGACTGTGGGGCCTGTCTGCCCCGTGTCCAGACTGTGGGGCTGCCTGCCCCGGGTCTAGCCCCGGGTCTGGACTGTGGAGCATGCCAGCCCTATGTCCAGACTGTGGCCGCCCCGTGTCCGGACTGTGGGGCCCGTGCGTCCCGTGTCCGGACTGTCGGACTGCCTGCCCCGGGTCCAGCCCCGAGCCTGGACTGTGGGGTCCGCCCGCCCTATGTCCGGACTGTGGCCGTCCGTATACGGACTGTGGGGCCCGTCCGCCCCGTGTCCGGACTGTGGGGCCACCTGCCCTGGGTATAGCCCCAGGGTCTGGACTATGGGGCCCCCCGCCCGCCCCGGTCCAAACGGTGGGGACCCCTCCCGCCCGGGTCCGGACTGTGGGCCCCCCCCAAGCCCGCCCCGGGCCTGGACTGTGGGGCCGGCTGCCCCCGGGTCTAGCCCCGAGCCTGGACTGTGGGTTCCGCCCACCCTATGTCCAGACTGTGGCCGCCCCGTGTCCGGACTGTGGGGCCCATCCACCCCATGTCCGGACTGTGGGGCCCCCGGCCCCGGGTCTAGCCCCGGTTCCGGGTTGTGGGGCCCCCCGCCCGTCCCGGGTCCGGACTATGGCGCCTGCCCGCCCTATGTCTGGACTGTGGCCGCCCCGTATCTGGACAGTGGGTCCCGTCCGTCCCGTGTCCGGACTGTGGGGCCGCCTGCCCCGGGTCTAGCCCCGAGCAGGGACTGTGGGGCCCGCCCGCCCTATGTCTTGACTGTGGCCGCCCCGTGTACGGACTGTGGGGCCCGTCCACCCCGTGTCCAGACTGTGGGGCCACCTGCCCTGGGTCTAGCCCCAGGTCTGGACTGTGGGGCCCCCCGCCGGTCCCGGTTCCGAACTGTGGGGCCACCGCCCACCCTGGGTCCGGACTGTGGCGCCTGCCCGCCCTTTGTCCGGAGTGTGGCCGCCCCATGTCCGGACTGTGGGGCCCGTTCGCCCCGTGTCCGGACTGTGGGCCCCCTGCCCCGGGTATAGCCCCAGGTCTGGACAGTGGGGACCCTCGCCCGCCCCGGGTCCAGACTGTGGGGCCCCCCGCCCGCCCCGGGCCTTGACTGTTGGGCCGGCTGCCCCCGGGTCTAGCCCAGAGCCTGGACTGTGGGGTCCGCCCACCCTATGTTCAGACTGTGACCGCCCCGTGTCCGGACTTTTGGGGCCCGTACACCCCATGTCCGGACTGTGGGGCCGCCTGCCACGAGTCTAGCCCCAGGTCTAGACTGTGGGGCCCCCCGCCTGCCCCGGGTCCGGACTGTGGCACCTGCCCACCCTATGTCCAGACTGTGGCTGCCCCGTGTTCGGACTGTGGGGCCCGTCCACCCCGAGTCCGGACTGTGGGGCCACCCGCCGGCTCCGGTTCTGGACTGTGGGGCCCCCCGACCGCCCCGGGTCCGGTGTGGCGCCTGCCTGCCCTATGTCCAGACGGTGGTCGCTCCGTGTCCGGACTGTGGGGCCCGTCCAGCCCGTGTCCACAATGTGGGGCTGCCTGCCCCGGGTCTAGCCTAGGGTCCGGACTGTGGCGCCTGCCCGTCCTATGTCCGGACTGTTGCCGCCATGTGTCCGGACTGTGGGGCCCGTCCGCCCTGTGTCCAGAGTGTGGGGCCACCTGCCCTGGGTCTAGTGCCGAGCCTGGACTGTGGGGCCCGCCCTATGTCCGGACTGTGGCCGCCCGTATCCGGACTGTGGGGCCCGTCCGTCCCGTGTCCGGACTGTTTGGCCGCCTGCCCCGAGTCTAGCCCCGGGTCTGGACAGTGGGGACCCCCGCCCGCCCCGGGTCCAGACTGTGGGGCCCCCCGCCCGTCCCGGGCCTGGATTGTTGGGCCGGCTGCCCCCCGTCCGCCCCGGGTCCGGACTGTGGCGCCTGCCCACCCTATGTCCAGACTGTGGCCGCACCGTGTCCGGACTGTGGGGCACGTCCACCCCGTGTCCGGACTGTGGGGCCGCCTGCCCCGGGTCTAGCCCCAGGTCTGGACGGTGGGGCCCCCCGCCCGCCCCGGTTCCGGACTGTGGGGCCCCCCGCCTGCCCCGGGTCCGGAATGTGGCGCCTGCCCGCCCTATGTCTGGACTGTGGCCGCCCCGAGTCCGGACTGTGGGGCCCGTCCACCCCGTGTCTGGACTGTGGGGCCGCCTGCCCCGGGTCTACTCCATGTCTGGACAGTGGGGACCCTCGCCCGCCCCGGGTCCAGACTGTAAGGCCCCCCGCCCGCCCCGGGCCTGGACTGTTGGGCCGGCTGCCCCCGGGTTTTGCCCCGAGCCTGGACTGTAGGGTCCGCCCACCCTATGTCCAGACTGTGGCCGCCCCGTGTCCGGACTGTGGGGCCCGTCCACCCCGTGTCCGGACTGTGTGGCCGCCTGCCATGAGTCTAGCCCCAGGTCTAGACTGTGGGGCCCCCCGCCCGCCCCGGACTGTGGCGCCTGCCCACCCTATGTCCAGACTGTAGCCGCCCCGTGTCCGGACTGTGGGGCCCGTCCACCCCGTGTCCGGACTGTGGGGCCACCTGCCATGAGTCTAGCCCCAGGTAAAACTGTGGGGCCCCCGGCCACCCCGGGTCTGGACTGTGGCGCCTGCCCACCCCATGTCCAAACTGTGGCCGCCCCGTGTCCGGACTGTGGGGCCCGTCCACCCCGTGTGTCCGGACTGTGGGGCTGCCTGCCCCAGGTCTAGCCCCGGGTCCGGACTGTGGCGCCTGCCCGTCCTGTTTCCGGACTGTGGCCGCCCCGTGTCCGGACTGTGGGGCCGCCTGCCCCGGGTCTAGCCCCGAGCCTGGACTGTGGGTCCCGCCCGCCCTATGTCCGGACTGTGGGGCCCGTCCACCCCGTGTCCGGACTGTAGGCCGCCTGCCCCGAGTCTAGCCCTAGGTCTGGATAGTGGGGAAACCCGCCCACCCCGGGTCCAGACTGTGATGCCCCCCGCCCGCCCCGGGCCTGGACTGTTGGGCCGGCTGCCCCAGGGTCTAGCCCCGAGCCTGGACTGTGGGGGTCGCCCACCCTGTGTCCAGACTGTGGCCGCCCCATGTCCGGACTGTGGGGCCCGTCCACCCCGTGTCCGGACTGTGGGGCCGCCTGCCCCAGGTCTAGCCCCGTGTCTAGACCGTGGGGCCCCCCGCCCGCCCCGGATGTGGACTGTGGGGCCACCTGCCCTATGTCCGGACTGTGGCCGCCCCGTGTCCGGACTGTGGGGCCCGTCCACCCCGTGTCCGGACTGTGGGGCCGCCTGCCACGAGTCTAGCCCCTGGTAAAACTGTGGGGCCCCCGGCCGCCCCGGGTCTGGACTGTGGCGCCTTCCCACCCTATGTCCAAGCTGTGGCCGCCCCGTGTCCGGAGTTTGGGGCCCGTCCACCCCGGGTCCGGACTGTGGGGCCGCCTGCCCGGGTCTAGCCCCAGGTCTGGCCTGTGGGGCCCCCCGAAGGCCCCGCTTCTGGACTGTATGGCCACCCGCCCTGTGTCCAGACTGTGGCCGCCCCGTGTCCGGACTTTGGGGCCCGTCCACCCCGTGTCCGGACTGTGGGGACGCCTGCCACGAGTCTAGCCCCAGATAAAACTGTGGGGCCCCCGGCCGCCTCGGGTCCGGACTGTGGCGCCTGCCCACCCTATGTCCAAACTGTGGCCGCCCCGTGTCCGGACTGAGGGGCCCGTCCACCCCGAGTCCGGACTGTGGGGCCGCCTGCCCGGGTCTAGCCCCAGGTCTGGACTGTGGGGCCACCCGCCCGCCCCGGTTCCGGACTGTGGCACCTGCCCACCCTATGTCCAGACTGTGGCCGCTCCGTGTCTAGACTGTGGGGCCCGTTCACCCCGTGTCCGGACTGTGGGGCCGCATGCCCGGGTCTAGCCCCAGATCTGGACAGTGGGGACCCCCGCCCGTCCCGGTTCCGGACTGTGGGGGCCCCCGCCCGCCCCGGGACTGGACTGTTGGGCCGGCTGCCCCCCGCCCGCCCCGGGTCCGGACTGTGGCGCCTGCCCACCCTTTGTCCAGACTGTGGCCGCCCCGTGTCTGGACTGTGGGGCCCGTCCACCCCGTCTCCGGACTGTGGGGCCTCCTGCCTCGAGTCTAGCCCCAGGTCTGGACTGTGGGGCCCCCCGCCCCAGTTCCGGACTGTCGGGCCCCCCGCCTGCCCCGGGTCCGGACTGTGGCGCCCGCCCGCCCTATGTCCGGACAGTGGCCGCCCCGTGTCCGGACTGTGGGGCCCGTCCACCCCGTGTCCGGACTGTGTGGCCGCCTGCCGCCCCGGGTCTAGCCCCAGGTCTGGACTGTGGGGCCACATGCCCACCCCGGTTCCAGACAGTGGGGCCCCCCGCCCGCCCCGGGTCCAGAGTGTGGCGCCTGCCCGCCCTATATCCGGACTGTGGCCGCCCCGTGTCCGGACTGTGGGTCCCATCCTCCCCATGTCCGGACTGTGGGGCCGCCTGCCCCGGGTCTATCCCCGAGCCTGAACTGTGGGGCCTGTCCGCCCTAGGTCCAGACTGTAGCCGCCCGTAACCGGACTGTGAGGCCCGTCCACCCCGTGTCCGGACTGTGGGCCACCTGCCCCGGGTCTAGCCCCAGGTCTGGACTATTGGGCTCCCCGCTCGCCCCGGTTCCGGACTGTGGGGCCCCCCGCCCGCCCCGGGTCCGGACTGTGGCGCCTGCCCGCACTATGTCCGGACTAAGACCGCCCGTATCCGGACTGTAGGGCCCGTCCACACTGTGTCCGGACTGTGGTCCACCTGCCCCGAGTCTAGCCCCAGGTCTGGACTGTGGGGCAACCCGCCCGCCCCGGGTCCGGACTGTGGCGCCTGCCCACCTTATGTCCAGACTGTGGCCGCCCCGTGTAAGGACTGTGGGGCCCGTCCACCCTGTGTCCGGACTGTGGGGCCCCCGGCCCCGGGTCTAGCCCCGGTTCCGGGTTGTGGGGCCCCCCGCCCGTCCCGAGTCCGGACTATGGCGCCTGCCCGCCCTATGTCTGGACTGTGGCCGCCCCGTATCTGGACAGTGGGTACCGTCCGTCCCGGGTCCGGACTGTGGGGCCGCCTGCCCCGGGTCTAGCCCCGAGCAGGGACTGTGGGGCCCGCCCGCCCTATGTCTTAACTGTGGCCGCCCCGTGTCCGGACTGTGGGGCCCGTCCACCCCGTGTCCGGACTGTGGGGCCACCTGCCCTGGGTCTAGCCCCAGGTCTGGACTGTGGTGCCCCCCGCCTGTCCCGGTTCCGAACTGTGGGGCCACCGCCCACCCTGGGTCCGGACTGTGGCGCCTGCCCGCCCTATGTCCGGAGTGTGGCCGCCCCATGTCCGGACTGTGGGGCCCGTTCGCCCCGTGTCCGGACTGTGGGCCGCCTGCCCCGGGTATAGCCCCAGGTCTGGACAGTGGGGACCCTCGCCCGCCCCGGGTCCAGACTGTGGGGCCCCCGCCCGCCCCGGGCCTGGACTGTCGGGCCGGCTGCCCCCGGGTCTAGCCCAGAGCCTGGACTGTGGGGTCCGCCCACCCTATGTCCAGACTGTGACAGCCCCGTGTCCGGACTTTTGGGGCCCGTACACCCCATGTCCGGACTGTGGGGCCGCCTGCCACGAGTCTAGCCCCAGGTCTAGACTGTGGGGCCCCCCGCCTGCCCCGGGTCTGGACTGTGGCACCTGCCCACCCTATGTCCAGACTGTGGCCGCCCCGTGTCCGGACTGTGGGGCCCGTCCACCCCGAGTCCGGACTGTGGGGCCGCCTGCCCGGATCTAGCCCCAGGTATGGACTGTGGGGCCACCTGCCCGCCCCGGTTCCGGACTGTGGGGCCCCCCAACCGCCCCGGGTCCGGACTGTGGCGCCTACCCGCCCTATGTCCGGATTGTGACCGCCCCGTGTCCGGACTGTGGGGCCCGTCCACCCCGTGTCCGGACTGTGGGGCCGCCTGCCCCGGGTCTAGCCCCGGGTCCGGACTGTGGCGCCTGCCCGCCCTATGTTCGGACTGTGGCCGCCCCTTGTCCGGACTGTGGGGCCTGTCTGCCCCGTGTCCAGACTGTGGGGCTGCCTGCCCCGGGTCTAGCCCCGGGTCTGGACTGTGGCGCCTGCCAGCCCTATGTCCAGACTGTGGCCGCCCCGTGTCCGGACTGTGGGGCCCGTGCGTCCCGTGTCCGGACTGTGGGGCTGCCTGCCCCGGGTCCAGCCCCGAGCCTGGACTGTGGGGTCCGCCCGCCCTATGTCCGGACTGTGGCCGTCCGTGTCCGGACTGTGGGGCCCGTCCACCCCATGTCCGGACTGTGGGGCCGCCTGCCCCAGGTCTAGCCCCAGGTATGGACAGTGGGGACCACCGCCCGCCCCGGGTCCAGACTGTGGGGCCCCCCACCCGCCCTGGGCCTGGACTGTTGGGCCGGCTGCCCCCCGTCTGCCCCGGGTCCGGACTGTAGAGCCTGCCCAACCTATGTCCAGACTGTGGCCGCCCCGTGTCCGGACTGTGGGGCCCGTCCACCCCGTGTCCGGACTGTGGGGCTGCCTGCCCCGGGTCTAGCCCCACATCTGGACTGTGGGGCCCCCCGCCCGCCGCGGTTCCAGACTGTGGGGCCCCACGCCGGCCCCGGGTCCGGACTGTGGCGCCTGCCCGCCCTATGTCCGGACTGTGGCCGCCCCGTGTCCAGACTGTGGGGCCGGTCCGCCCCATGTCCGGACTGTGGGGCCGCCTGCCCTGGGTCTAGCCCCGGGTCTGGACTGTGGCGCCTGCCCGCCCTATGTCCGGACTGTGGCCGTCCCGTGTCCGGACTGTGGGCCCCGTCCGCCCCGTGTCCGGACTGTGGGGCAGCCTGCCCCGGGTCTAGCCCCGAGCCTGGACTGTGGGGCCTGCCCGCCCTATGTCCGGACTGTGTCCACCCGTATCCGGACTGTGGGTCCCGTCCACCCCGAGTCCGGACTGTGGGGCCGCCTGCCCCGGGTCTAGCCCCAGGTCCGGACTGTGGGGCCCCCCGTCCGCCCCGGTTCCGGACTGTGGGGCCCCTCGCCTGCGCCGGGTCCGGAATGTGGCGCCTGCCCGCCCTATGTCTGGACTGTGGCCGCCCCGTGTCCGGACTGTGGGGCCCGTCCACCCCGTGTCCGGACTGTGGGGCCGCCTGCCACGGGTCTAGCCCCACATCTGGACAATAGGGACCCCCACCCGTCCCGGGTCCAGACTGTGGGGCTCCCCGCCCGCCCCCGGCCTGGACTTTTGGGCCGGCTGCCCCCGGGTCTAGCCCCCAGCCTGGACTGTGGGGTCCGACCACCCTTTGTCCAGACTGTGGCCGCCCCGTGTCCGGACTGTGGGGCCCGTCCACCCCGTGTCCGGACTGTGGAGCCGCCTGACCCGGGTCTCACCCCAGGTCTGGACTGTGGGGCCCCCCGCCCGCCCCGGTTCCTGACTCTGGGGGACCCCGCCCGCCCCGAGTCCAGACTGTGGCGCCTGCCCGCCCTATGTCCGTACTGTGGCCGCCCAGTGTCCGGTCTGTGGGGCCCGTCCACCCCGTGTCCGGACTGTGGGGCCGCCTGCCCCGGATCTAGCCCCAGATCTGGACTGTGGGGCCCGTCCACCCCGTGTCCGGACTGTGGGGCCGCCTGCCCTGGGTCTAGCCCCAGGTCTGGACTATGGGGCCCCCCGTCCGCCCCGGTTCCTGACTGTGGGCCCCCCCGCCCGCCCCGGGTCCGGACTGTGGCACCTGCCCGCCCTATGTCCGGACTGTGGCCGCCCCGTGTCCAGACTGTGGGGCCCATCCGCCCCGTGTCCGGACCATGGGGCCGCCTGCCCTGGGTCTAGCCCCAGATCTGGACTGTGGGGCCCGCCCGCCCGGTTGTCCAGACTGTGGGGCCCATCCGCCCCGTGTCCGTACCATGGGGCCGCCTGCCCTGGGTCTAGCCCCAGATCTGGACTGTGGGGCCTGCCCGCCCGGTTGTCCAGACTGTGGGGCTCGCCCGCCCCGTTGTCCGGACTGTGGGGCCCGCCCGCCCCGTTGTCCGGACTGTGGGGCCCGGCTGCCCCGGGTCCGGACTGTGGGGCCCGCCCGCCTTGTGTCTGGACTGTGGGGCCCGCCTGCCCCGTTGTCCGGACTGTGGGGCCCGCCCACCCCGGGTCCGGACTGTGAGGCTCGCCAGCGCCGGGCCACTTTCAGTGGTATGTAGAGCTCCAGGCCCATGGCTTTTGCCTGATTAGCCAGCCGATTGTGGTTTGTAGGCTTGTTTTCTTTACTGTCTCAATGCTTCATTAACTAGCAATACTGCTGATATTGGTAAGAATGACTTGCGGGTGATACCGGCTGTCTGTGGTGATCCTATCAAACAACAAGGAGGGGCCTTAATAAAGTACAGTCCAGAGGGTAGCTGGTGAGTCCAACACATTTCCAGTCCATCCCTCATACTTAGATGTTAAAGGCAGACCTGTTCAATATGCTGTCCATGTCCCAGTTTGGCCTCTTGTTGGTAGGAGGTGTAAATGGTTGCTTTAAACAGAATGAAGCTATTTTAAGTCTGGTGTCTCAGAATGGACTGGTCGACATTTTACTTAGCAAAATATTTAGGTCCCAGTTATCCTTCTAGTTGAAGTTGGTCATGGTTGTGATTATTAGGGGAGTAACGACTGCGGTCGCAGCAAGTCACAAATTCCCTGCGGATCAGGGGCCCACCGACGCCAGCAGAACCTTTAATTAGATGTGCGTCCTCCTACGCACATCCAGTTGAAGTGTATTGCTGCGGACATACCCATTGGGTCCTTTAGCGACAATGCATGCTGCCAGCCAATCATAGGCCAGCAGATGACGGGGCGCATGGCAGTAACGTCATGCACTCCCGTCGCAGGCCGAAGTCAGCTGCCTGCTTCACAACAGGACTTGCGGAGCGGGAGCGAAGGGAAGGTGGGTAGAGTATTTAAATATTTATTTTAAATAAGTTGCCATACTACTATATATGACTATGAGGTGCTTTATACTACTATATATGACTACGGAGTGCATTATACTTCTATATGACTATGGGGTACATTATACTAGTATATATGAATATGGGGTATACTATACTAATATATATGGCTATAAGGGTGCATTATACTGCTATATATGACTATGATGTACATTATACTGCTATATATGACTATGGGGGTACATTATACTGCTGTATATGACTGAAGTGCAATATAGTGCTACATATGACTATAGGGTGCATTTTACTACTATTTATGACTATGGTGGTGCATTATACTACTATTTATGACTATGGAGGTGCATTACACTACTATATATGACTATGGGGGTTGTATTATACTACTACGGATGACTATGAGGGTTGTATTATACTACTACGGATGACTATTGGGGTTCATTATACTACTATGGATGACTATAGGGGTGCATTATACTTCTGTATATGACTATGAAGGTATATTATACTACTATATATGACTATTTGGGTGCATTATACTACTATATATGACTATAGGGGTGCATTATACTGATATGATAGTGGGGTGCATACTACTATGGATGACTCTGGGGTGCATTATACTACTATATATGACTATGGGGTACATTATACTACTATAAATGACTATGGGGTGCTTTATACTACCATATATGACTATGGGGGTGCATTATACTGATATGACAGTGGGGTGCATACTACTATGGATGACTCTGGGGTACATTATACTACTACATATGACTATGTGGGTGCATTATACTACTATATATGACTATGGGGGTGCATTATACTGATATGACAATGGGTTCCATACTACTATGGATGACTCTGGAGTACATTATACTACTATATATGACTATGGGGGTACATTATACTACTATAAATGACTATGGGGTGCTTTATACTACTATATATGACTATGGGGTGCTTTATACTACTATATATGACTATGGGGTGCATTACACTACTGTATATGACTATGGAGTGCATTATACTAGTGTATATGACTATGGGGGTGCAGTATACTATTATATATGACTATGGGGTACATTATACAGCTATATATGACCAGGAGGTGCAATATACTGCTATATATGACTATGGGGTGCTTTATACTACTATATAAACTATATGGGGTACATTATACTGCCTTATATGATTACTGCTTTATGTGACGATGGGGGTGCATTATACTACTATATATGACTATGGGGGTGCATTATACTGATATATATTATGATGGGGTGCATTATACTACTATGTATGACTGTGGAGGTGCTTTATACTTTATGGAAAACTATGGGGTGCATTATACTACATGTATGACTAAGAGCTGTGCATTATACTTTATGGATGACTATGGGCTGTGCAGTATATTATATGGAGGAGAATGGGATGCATTATACTATATGGAGGACTATGGGATGCATTATACTATAGGAAGGACTATGGGGAGTGCGTTATACATCTGCTCTGGAGTCCCATGACTCGAATGTACACCCCTGGTGAGTATAATGGCTTATTTTTTTTTATACAATAAGGAACAGCGGCAGAATGGGGGACATATTCGGGATACATATATTCAGACTCTAGTTACGCCACTGGGCATAAGACACATGAAATCATTGTAAGTTCAATTAATATTCGGGGTCTGGAGTCATAAATTGGAGTGGTTGGCGTTTAAGTTGGTTAACCATTTAGTTTCCAGGTTATCCTTTAAGTTGGATTTGTAAGTTGGGTATGGCTGAGCTGAGCAAAACCAGTGTAAGTCCAGCTGCTCCTCCTGGTCCGGTGTCATAGGATGGACGGCTCAGCATTTAAGTTGATAAACATCTACATTTCAGTTTACTCTCCTTGTTGGAGGTGCAAGCTGGACATGGCTGCAACAAGCTGAATAAAACCACTGTAAGTCCAGTTAAGGCTCCTAGTTGGAAGAGATGGCCTTGTGGACACAAAGTGATTAAACTGTCAATGTCCCAATCCACCCTCCTGGTATGGAGGGGTAAGATGAGCTTGATGGTGTCATGTTTGGCGGCACTACAGTGGAGAAAATAAGTATTTGATACACTGCCGATTTTGCAAGTTTTCCCACCTACAAAGAGTGTAGAGGTCTGTCATTTTTATCGGAGGTCACTTCATCTGTGAGAGAGAAAATCTAAAAATAAAAAACAGAAAATCACATTGTATGATTTTTAAATAATTAAATTGCATTTTATTGCATGAAATAAGTATTTGATCAGCTACCAACCAGCAAGAAATCTGGCTCTCACAGACCTGTTAGTTTTTCTTTAAGAAGCCTCCTACTCTGCACTCATTACCTGTATTAATTGCACTTGTTTGAACTTATTACCTGTATAAAAGACACAAGGCTGGGATGGGCTACAGGACAATAAGCAAGCAGCTTCACGAGACGCCAACAACTGTTGGCGCAATTATTAGAAAATGGAAGAAACACAAGATGACTAAGTCTTCCTCGGTCTGGGGCTCCATGCAAGATCTCGCCTTGTGGGGTAAGGATGATTCTGAGAAACGTCAGGAATCAGCCCAGAACTGCATGGGAGGACCTGGTCAATGACCTAAAGAGAGCTGGCACCACAGTCTCAAACATTACCATTAGTTACACACTACGCTATCATGGACTAAAATCCTGCAGGGCACACAAGGTCCCGTGCTCACCCCAGCACATATCCAGGCCTGTTTGAAGTTGCCAATAACCATCTGGATGATCCAGAGGAGGCATGGGAGAAGGTCATGTGGTCAGATGAGATCAAAATAGAACTTTTTGGTGTCCACTCCACTCCCCTTTTTGGAGGAAGAAGAAGGATGAGTACAACCCCAAGAACACTCTCCCAACCATGAAGCATGGCGGGGGAAACCTCATACTTTGGAGGTGCTTTTTTTTGCAAAGGGGACAGGACGACTGCAATGTATTGAAGGGAGGATGGATGGGGTCATGTATCGCAAGATTTAAGCCAACAACTTCCTTCCCTCAGTATGTACATTGAAGATGGGCTATGGTTGGGTCTTCCAGCACGACAATGATCCGAAACACACAGCCAGGGCAACCTAAGGCGTGGCTCCATAAGAAGCATTTCAAGGTCCTGTAGTGGTCTAGCCAGTCTCCAGACCTGAACCCAGTAGAAAATCTTTGGAGGGAGCTGAAACTCAATATTGCCCAGCAACAGCCCCGAAACTTGAAAGATCTGGAGAAGATCCGTATGGAGGAGAGGGCCAAAATCCCTGCTTTATTGTGTGCAAACTTGGTCAAGAACTACAGGAAATATCTGACCTCTGTAATTGCAAACAAAGGTTTCTGTACCAAATATTAAATTCTATTTTTCTATTGGATCAAATACTTATTTCATGCAATAAAATGCAAATTAATTATGTAAAAATCATACAATGTGATTTTTCTGGATTTTATTTTTAAACTCGGTCTCTCACAGGTGAAGTGTACCTACGATAAAAATTACAGACCTCTCCATTCATTGTAGGTGGGAAAACCTGCAAAATCGTCAGTGCATTAAATCCTTCTTTTCCCCACTGTATACCAGTCTGCCCTCCTAATGGAAGTTGTATCTGGATCCGCCAGTGTGGGGCTGATAAACCATCAATAGCCCAGTCTATCCTCCTAACTGGAGGAGCATGATGGACGGAGTTATACCGCTTCTAGTGGAAATATTCCAAGACCGGCAGATCCTCTTGGTTGAAGTTGGAAAATGGACATATTAGAAATGAAGTCGGTGGAGCCATTCTACCCAATAAGTATTTCAGGACTGAAGTCCTAAAATTGGTAGATTGAACTAAGTGGTGAGTTGGTTAAATATCCGGTCAATGCGCTTTTTGGGTGATTAAAACGGCAATTCTGCAATAAATCTACAAGGGGAGGAATTGATGGATGAGATAAAATGTCCGCTTACCTGTCAGACTCCTGTAGCAAAGGAGTAACCTCTCCGCTAGTCAAGACGAATGCCTTCTCACTGCGTTTCTTCAGACGTCTTAACGTTCCGCCCTATGGGACAAAGCAAACAAAAAAAGATTGGTGAAGTCTGATTGAAATAAGGTCCTAAATATTCTGCTTTCTGGATCCCCTTTGGCATTCTGGGATGCTCAATCTACACTTGATAGCAAAAAGTGGGGTAGATATTTTTGAACCATTAGGTGGTCATTGAGACTGGAAGGGTTTCTTACTGTCCAGACCTTCGCCTTAGGGGGGCCTTACTTCAATGGAAAATATCAACAATATTGTGTTTGTGATCCAATTCTCTCGCATGCGAGATTCGGATCACAGGTGTGGAGAAGATGGAGAATTTAATTTCTCCATCTTCTCAATTGTGTGAGTCAGCCGGCGTATATTGGAGTGCACTCGGATGACATCTGAGTGCAGTCCGATGTTTTTCACGTATCCATAGACTTGTATGGGCGCGTCGTCTGATATACTCTGCCAATTGCAGCATGCAGCAGTTTTTTTCTCATGCCGACTTGGCATGAGAAAATAAACACTAGTTGGCACTGCCCCATAGTATAACATTGGAGTGAGTGCTATACTCATCCGAGTTATATACCGGCTACTCACCAGTGTCAGCCATCCCTAAAGGCATCACCTTGACAATCACAGCAATAAACACATGACACAGACGTGTTGGCTCTGATTTTTTGGGGGGCAAAATGGTGCAGTGCTGAACTTCACCACAAACACCCCCAGCTACATGATGTGTAAACAGGACCCCAAGATTGTGTGAGGAGACGCTTACCTGGACCAGTCTCCTTCAAGCTGTCCGGGTTTAATGACATAAAATGATTCCGGTTTAGCAATGTGTCCATTCTATTTCATCTGTGATGTCATGGAATGTCGATGATGTCACGCGTGTTGTCATTAAAACTCTCACTGCTTTTTATGGATCCAGTTTACAACATCAACAACAAATTAATTCAATAAAAAGACAAAACCCCGACCTCATTGTATAATTCTATGACGCACATTGAAAAGGAGCCTTTTATTTTATCTATATTACCTACTGCTCTATGTACTAAAATAACCCCCAGGACCCCATACTGCCATTCCTGACCCCAGTAACCTACAACTCCAATGTCCCCCCCGAATCCAACAGGAGCAAAAGAGCTGACAACAGAGAATGATGGCATTTGCCACTAAATGTCTGTTACAAAGTGCTGTAATTCTACCACGTCAATGGCAAAACCATCCAAAAATGGAGCCCCATAAAGATGTCCCAACTTGAGCCCCCCCTATCTACATGCCTTACTAGAGCATAGGGGGGACATAGGGGGCGAGCTCCATTGTAGTCTTCCATAGTGGGGGGCCAATGCAAAGAGGTGGAAGACCCCCAACAAATATGTATCATCACATTGTCATCCTCCTACTATAGGGGGCATGTAAAACGCTGCTTCCCCAGCAATATAGCAGCTCATTGCTGGGGGGTTTAGCTGCCATACTTGTTAATATCAGCAGATCATCAGTGACTCCTCATTTAGGTAAGGGGTGGTCCTGAAAATGTCTTATTACAGAG
Organism: Phyllobates terribilis; assembly: GCF_046119375.1. Taxonomy (NCBI): domain Eukaryota; kingdom Metazoa; phylum Chordata; class Amphibia; order Anura; family Dendrobatidae; genus Phyllobates; species Phyllobates terribilis. The sequence continues at coordinate 432,862,769 of NW_027362767.1, read as the reverse complement.
TGTTTCTGGCGATCCGTGATAAATCCGGGGGATACGCTATAAGTATACCAAAGCTTAAAAGTAATGTGCTCCCTACCTGGACTCGTCCCCTTCCAGCTGTCAGATCCTAGTGACACAAGATGGCTCTGGTGCAGAGCTTCATACATTCTACTCCAACTGTCATGTCTATGATGTCATGTGCATTGTGATGTCATCAGAGCTCTCACTGTTATTTCACATTTACAACCACAAGAAAAAGTTGATTTTAATTGTTTAAAAAAACAAAACTAAAAAACATTGCGGGTAATTGCAGCCTGTGATTATTTTACACACTATCATTAATATTTGGGGGGATTAGTCACGTCCTTCGCCTTCCCCTCCTGCATTGCACTTGATATGTTGTATATTATAATAATGGACAATCCTCAAGCCCTGCTTGTAGAATATGTAATTTATATATGACTCGCCCCCTGGGCCGTGGTGTACCCGGAACCGGGCTTCTGTACGATGCTGGGGGTAGTAGTGGCAGCCCGGTCCCGTGGCTCAGGGTGGTCAGACCAAATGTTGTGGCAGTCTACTTATAGATTTGTAAATGTCCGACTATGCCACCCGTGGATTGCGGTCAGAGATAACCGCCGCTGCGAGGCAGACCGCTGAGGCTGGTGTTGGGGTGCAGCACAGGGGTAAGATAACTCCCCACGGGAAGAGTGTAGCTTCAGGGCAGTGTAGGTGGATGCTGGGGGTGATGGTGCCGGCGCAGCAGAAATCACACAGAGTCCAATGATGCAGTCCAGGGTCTTTTACTCACAGTTGTTATCCAAGTCACTTCTGTCAGCAAGGACTGCCCGAGCCGCGCTGCGTCCACCAGGTGAGGAGCTCGGTCAACCCCCAGGCAATTCAGGAGTGTGGCACAGGACCCCCTTCTGTCCTTTCTCTGGCCTCTCATTCCCCACCAGTGTCCTGACTTCTGTCCGGCTACCGCGGACCGTGTCGGGTAAGCGTTGGCCTCCACTTCCCGCTATCCTATATGGCGCCTTCCTAGCAGGTTTAGCGGGGGGTCGCACCAATAAATGGTCACAACCTCCGGTTCTTGGCTGAGGGTAGATTCGCCTCCACCAACTTAGGGATCCGGTACCTTTCCACAGCCTGACCCTTCCACCCGGTATAATGGGGTATGCAACGGTTGCTGACCGTTCTGCACTCTTAGGGTCCCTTCTGCCTTCTTGTTTCTGGAGCCCTTCCACTCCTCTGTCTCTTCTCCTTCCTCCCTTCTCCTCTTCTCCTCTCTGGCCCCGGCCTTCTCTCTAGGCCTGCCTCGTGGAGCCAAGCTCAGCCTGAGCCGCTGCTCCCTGTCAGCTCTCTCTCCCTTCTGCTCTGACTGAACTACTCCACTCCACTCCACTCTCCGACTTAAGATGGCTCCCACCTTTTATCTGCTTCTCTGTGTCTGAGCTCAGGTGACTTGCACCCAATGAGCTCCTTCCTGTGCTCCTGAAACCGCCCCCTTCCTGCTCCTACACCACTGGGTTCTCTCCCCCCTCCCCACTCCAGCCAGGGACATGGTCAGTTGTGCCCGCAGCTGGGAGCACCGTCGAGCTGTCCCCCGGAAATGGGGTGTGTGTGTGTGTGTGCAGCTAACCGTGCCCTGGTCCACACTCCATCCTTTCCTGGGAGTGGAACATCACACCTCTGGATGAGGTGCAATACCCCTGTAGCAACCGAGCCCTCGGGGCGCTACATATATATACTAGATGGAGGCCCGATGCTATGGCATCGGGAGGGCAGTAATGTCACGATGGGGGCAGGCTTTGCAGAGCTGAGAATCTCTCCCCCCCATGTGCTCACCCACCTATCCACTCTCTCTCTCCCCCATATGCTGTCTTCTCCTCTCATGTGATATCTTCTTTGACCTGTCTACCCCATGTGCTCTCCCCCTTGTCTGCTGTCTCTCTCCTTCCTGTGCTGTGTTCTCCCCTCATGTGTTCTCTCGTTTGAGCTGTCTCCCCCCCTGTGCTCTGTCTCTCTCCCACTGTGCGCTTCCTCTCTCCCCCATCTGCTGTCTTCTCCTCTCATGTGATCTCTTCTTTGACCTGTCTACCCCATGTGTTCTCCCCCTTGTCTGCTGTCTCTCTCCTTCCTGTGCTGTGTTCTCCCCTCATGTGTTCTGTCGTTTGAGCTGTCTCCCCCCCTGTGCTCTGTCTCTCTCCCCCTGTGCGCTTTCTCTCTCCCCCATCTGCTGTCTTCTCCTCTAATGTGATCTTTTCTTTGACCTGTCTACCCCATGTGCTCTCCCCCTTGTCTGCTGTGTCTCTCCTTCCGGTGCTGTGTTCTCCCCTCATGTGCTGTCCCGTTTGAGCTGTCTCCCCCCCTGTGCTCTGTCTCTCTCCCCCTGTGCGCTTCCTCTCTCCCCCATCTGCTGTCTTCTCCTCTCATGTGATCTCTTCTTTGACCTGTCTACCCCATGTGCTCTCCTCCTTGTCTGCTGTCTCTCTCCTTCCTGTGCTGTGTTCTCCCCTCATGTGTTCTCTCGTTTGGGCTGTCTCCCCCCCTGTGCTCTATCTCTCTCCCCCTGTGCGCTTCCTCTCTCCCCATCTGCTGTCTTCTCCTCTCATGTGATCTCTTCTTTGACCTGTCTACCCCATGTGCTCTCCCCCTTGTCTGCTGTCTCTCTCCTTCCTGTGCTGTGTTCTCCCCTCATGTGTTCTCTCGTTTGAGCTGTCTCCCCCTGTACTCTGTCTCTCCCCCTGTGCGCTTCCTCTCTCCCCCATCTGCTGTCTTCTCCTCTCATGTGATCTCTTCTTTGACCTGTCTACCACATGTGCTCTCCCCCTTGTCTGCTGTCTCTCTCCTTCCTCTGCTGTGTTCTCCCCTCATGTGTTCTCCCGTTTGGGCTGTCTCCCCCCCTGTGCTCTGTCTCTCTCCCCCTGTGCGCTTTCTCTCTCCCCCATCTGCTGTCTTCTCCTCTCATGTGATCTCTTCTTTGACCTGTCTACCCCATGTGCTCTCCCCCTTGTCTGCTCTCTCTCTCCACCCCTGTGCTGTTGAATCGCCCTCCCTGAGCGGTGGGGTTACTCGGAGCCGGGCCTTGCAGGTGTTGCGGGGATGCAGTCGTGGCCTCGACTCGGTCCGTGCCCATGGCTGTCACATGAAAAATGGGCTTTTTGGATGAGTGGTTGTTCGACTACGCCACTTATGGTTTCTGGTGAAGGCCAACAGCGCTGCAACAGTCCTCTGAGGCTGGTGTTCTGGCAGCTTGGTTGGTACTACTCCCCACAGGCGGAGTAGGCCTCAGGGCAGTGATTGTTGAACTGTGTGGAGGTATGTTGGGTGCAGTGCCACGCAGGAATAAACAAGCGGAGGCGGTGAATGAAGTCATCCGGGTCTTTACTCACTTTAGATGCACTTTCAGCCGCAAAGCTTCTCTCTGCTACACACGGTGTACTGCGGCCACCAGAAAGGGGGTTCAGCACTTCCCAGGTAGATCAGGAGCAGTGAGTGGTCGCGCCAAGACGTGGCCACGACCTCCGGTTCCTGGCTGAGGATAAGTGGCCTCCACCAGTTCGGGATCCGGTACCCTGATCTGCCAACCCTTCACCCGTTTTAGCTCACTCGTGGGATCTCAGGGTTCCCTCTTCCTTCATGTCTCTGGGCCTTTCTCCAGGTTCCATTCCTTCCTTGTTCCTTGTTCCTTTCCTCGTCTTTCTCTCTCTTGCTCCCTTCAGGAGCAGCACCCAGACAGGGCTGCTGCTCCCTGTCACTACTCTTCTCCTCTTCTTCTGTCTAACTCCACACCCCCTAAGATGGTGCCCACCTTTTTATACTCCCTCTGACACCCGAGCCCAGGTGACTAGCCACCAATGGGCTCCTTCCTATGCCCAGAGTCCCTCCCCTCTCTGCTCCTGCACCACTGGGCTATTCCCCCCCCCCCTCCCACTCCAGCCAGGGACAGACGCTGTCGTACCTGCACATTCACCTAGTGGGAGTACCATTGATCTGTCCCCCGGAAATGGGATGTATGTGGTGCATGCAGCTGACAGAGTTCCAGTCCACACTCCATCCTTACCCGGGAGTGGAATACCACACCTCTGGTTCGAGGTGCAATACCCCTGTAGCAGCCGAGCCCTCGGGGTGCTACACTTCCTGTAAGTGTTTCCTCCACCCTCACCCACTACTTGGTTCCCCCTATCTTTGGCTCCCCCCCATCTCCTCTATCCCGGGCCGGGGCAGCACCCTGGTGCATTTAGGCCCCCTACCGGACAGGAGTGGTGTAGTGTTGAGTGTGAAGTGGGGTCCTGAGTGATGCTCCATCCTTACCTGGGAGAGGAGATACCACACCTCTGGGTGAGGTGCAGTACCCCTGCGGCGACTGAACCCTCAGGGGCGCCACACTGTCTTCTTCCCTCATGTGTTTTCTCGTTTGTGCTGTCTCACCGTGCAGTAAATCAGATTGCCGCCATCTTTGTGCAGGCAGATAGCTGCGGTCACATTAAAACTGCGAATGCGCTCCTCCTGTACAAAGATGGCGGCAGTCAGTGAATCATTCGGCTGATCCCGGCGGCGGCGTGTTTGCGACAGTGTTCCGCTGGTGGTACCACGCAAGAGGCTGCGTACGGCGTATACAGTGTGTGTGTGGTGCGTACGGCGTATACAGAGTGTGTGTGGTGGTGTGTACGGCGTATATAGAGTGTGTGTGGTGGTGTGTACGGTGCATACAGTGCATGTTGTATGTACGGCGTATACAGTGTGTGTGTGGTGTGTATGGCGTATACAGTGTTTGTTTCTTATGGCGTATAGAGTGTGTGGTGCGTACGGCGTATACAGAGTGTGTGTGTTGCGTACGGCGTATACAGTGTGTCTGTGTGTGGTGTGTACGGTGTATACAGTGTGTGTGTGGTGTGTACGGCGTATACAGTGTGTGTGTGGTGTGTACGGCGTATACAGTGTGTGTGTGGTATGTACGGCGTATACAGTGTGTCTGTGTGTGGTGTGTACGGCGTATACAGTGTGTGTGGTGTGTACGGCGTATACAGTGTGTGTGGTGTGTACGGCGTATACAGTGTGTGTGGTGTGTACGGCGTATACAGTGTGTGTGGTGTGTACGGCGTATACAGTGTGTGTGGTGTGTACGGCGTATACAGTGTGTGTGTGGTGTGTACGGCGTATATAGAGTGTGTGTGGTGTGTACAGTGTATACAGTGTGTGTGTGGTGCGTACGCCGTATACAGTGTGTGTGTGTGGTGCGTACGCCGTATACTGTGTGTGTGGTGCGTACGGCGTATACAGTGTGTATGTGTTGCGTACGCCGTATACAGTGTGTGTGTGTAAATTAACCTTAAAGAGTAAATGAACTTTTGGGAGGTTTTTTAATGTGGTTTAGGGTCATTAATTCTGAGCAGATTTGTGAGGACCCCAATCCTTTGCTCCTTTGCTTAAAAGACCCCCTAGAAGAGCGCAGCTCAGTAGATAGGAGAGTGCACTGGGCAGAGCGAATGCCGCAGACAGTCATAGTCATGTCTCCTCACCTCTTCTCTTCTAAGAGATCTTTTGAGTGATCGGGGTCTCAGATTCCCACTAATCTGCTCAAAATTATTGCACCTAAATCATGTAATATATATCCCAAAATGTAAGTTACTCTTTAAACGTTTAATAGTTCCACTGCTTCCATCTAATCAGTACTTTGGTTCCTATATGGTCCACAGTCTGATGATGACTGGTAACAACTCCCAGTATCTCCTTACCATTGCTAAGGACATACTGGGAGTTGTAGTTAAGTCCTCCATTCTCTGGAATTCCTATTGTTAGCAATGCCCTTCCTCCACCAATTGCAAATACAAAGGATCCATCCATGGGGTGAGATCTTGGGAATTATTGAATTGTACCTACATTTAAAAATAAATAAATCTCCTATTCTTAATAATTACCGTATTTTTCGGACTATAAGACGCACTTTTTTCCTCCAAAATTTTGGAGGAAAGTGGGGGGAGCGTCTTATAGTCCGAATACTGTATTATTGTATGGTCGCATGGTGGTGGGTGAGGAGGAGCCGCAGCGGGGGATCAGCGGGGCACAGGAGTTAGCAGCCGCCTGCTGCAGCCTAGCTGTGCCCGCGACTAAAGAAAATGAATATTCCCTGCTCCCCATATCCATGGGCGTGGAGAGCAATTGTGACGCCCATGCGGGTTCAGTCGCCACAGAGGTACTGCATCTCACCCAGAGGTGTGGTATCTCACTCTCAGGTAAGGATGGAGTACTGCCCGGGACCCTAACACCTGCATTCATTACACCACACTTCAGAGGGCAGGGCGAGATTGCTCCTACGGGAGAGCACAGTCCCTGGTCCCTGGTTGGAGTGGGGGGGGGACCAAGTGAGCGGGAACCATGTAGTGGGTGTGGGTGGAGGACGTAGATCGGGGGAGCACTTCAGTAGCTGTATAAAGAGGGGAGCCATCTTAGAAAGACAAGCCAGTCAGAGGAGGAAAGTGAGGGGAGCAGAGGCTCTGCAGGAACTCTGCTCCAGAGCGGGCCTGAGGTGAGGCCCAAGTCTGAAGAGAGAGAGAGAGGAGCAGGAGGAAGGCTCCAGAAGGAAAGAAGGGATCCCAGGGGTACGGGAAGTGCTGGAGGCCACCCGTACGCCCGAATCTGCCAGGCGGTGGAGGGATCGAACCGCAGAGGGGACTGGCCCCTTAACTAGTGGAGAACTACAAGGCTCAGCTAGGAACCGGAGGCTGCTGTACTTGCAAGGTGCAATAGCCACATCTGCAATTATATCGCCGAGAAGGTGGCCACAGAGGGTCCAGGGGACTGCAGGTTGCCCGACAAGACCCGAGGTTTCCGGATTGGGACTCTGATTGCAAGGCGCAGGGCATGAGGGCGAGAGCCAGCGCAGGAAGACGACTGAGAAAGGCACACAGAAAGGGGTCCCGTTAAGTGCTCCTGAATTATCTGGGGGATTGCTGAGCCCCTGCTTGGTGAACGCAGCGCGACGTGGGAGGATGTACCTGTACAGTGCAGGCTGAAGAACTTAAGAACTGTGAGTAAGCTTGGAAGACTGCATCCCACTGTCTCTGTGATCAAACCAGGGGAGGAGTCCTGAGGAGATAATTTGCATATTCCCACTGCATTTTGGGGTAAGTGAAGAGTCTCCGCGAGCTCAAAGAACACTGGATTTTGGCTGTTGGAGCTGAAAAGAGGACATCGGTAAACCAGGGGAGGAGTCCTGAGGAGATAATTTGCATATTCCCACTGCATTTTGGGGTAAGTGAAGAGTCTCCGCGAGCTCAAAGAACACTGGATTTTGGCTGTTGGAGCTGAAAAGAGCACATCGGTAAACCAGGGGAGGAGTCCTGAGGAGATAATTTGCATATTTCCACTGCATTTTGGGGTAAGTGAAGAGTCTCCGCGAGCTCAAAGAACACTGGATTTTGGCTGTTGGAGCTGAAAAGAGGACATCGGTAAACCAGGGGAGGAGTCCTGAGGAGATAATTTGCATATTTCCACTGCATTTTGGGGTAAGTGAAGAGTCTCCGCGAGCTCAAAGAGCTCAAAGAGGACATCGGTAAACCGCGCGTCTTCCGGCGCGCGCATTTTGAAGCTTTTTTTTAAGCTTTTTTCACTGTTTCAGAACATTAACAATAAGAACATGGAAGAGTCCAGGAGCCATTTGGTGAGCTGCATATCCTGCTACATGTTCACAGACTTGCCAGTGGAAAAGCCAAACTTCACATGCCAGAAATGCAAGCTTGTGTCCCTGTTGGAGGAAAAGCTGCGAAATCTAGAAGAGAGGTTAACTACCTTGAAAATCATTAAGGAAGGTGAAGAGTTCTTAGACAGAGCAGAATTATCTCTTCATGATTCAGAAAGAGAAGAAATTCGAACTGCACCTGAGGAAACAGAGGAATGGAAGCATGTGACCCACAGAAGCAGGAGGATCGAGATGCAGTCAGCACCCATACTGCTCAGGAACCAGTACCAGGCTCTCACGCAGGAGAACCATGAAGAAATACAGCAAAATAAGACTTTGCCAGCAATGAATAACCTTGTAAGCCCTCAGAATCCTCCTGGATGGAGAAAGAAGAATGTTGTGAAGAAAAAACGGAGAGTGGTGGTTATGGGGGATTCCCTGTTAAGAGGAACAGAGGTCGCTATCTGCAGACCAGACATAACCTCAAGAGAAATGTGCTGTCTTCCAGGAGCAAAAATTAAAGATGTGTCTGACAGGATATCAAGACTCTTCAGACCTACAGATCACTACCCATTCCTGCTAATACATGTGGGGACAAATGACACCGCAAGAAAGGACCTGGAAACCATCTGCAGTGACTTTGAAGACTTAGGCAAGAAAGTGAAAGAATTGGGAGCGCAGGTGGTCTTCTCATCCATCCTCCCAGTGGATGGCCATGGAACAATGAGGTGGAATAAGATTCTACAGGTGAACAACTGGCTACGTCGATGGTGCCGTCAACAAGGATTTGGATTTCTGGATCACGGAATGAATTACCTATACGATGGACTACTTGCTAGAGATGGGGTGCACCTTACGAAGACTGGAAAACATGTATTTGGAAGTCGCCTTGCTACACTCATCAGAAGAGCTTTAAACTAGAACAATGTGGGAAGGGAAGCAAAAGGCCAGAAAAAGTCATACAGCTGACAAATACTATTGAGATCTCTGCTACTGGAAGTGGAAAAGAAGAACAAAGACAAAACAATTTAAATAATAAAAATATGGGAGGAAGAGAAACCAATCACAAACTAAAATGTTTTTATACAAATGCACAAAGCATGGGCAACAAACAAGGAGAATTGGAACTACTAATGCAGCAAAAGGAATATGATGTCATTGGAATCACTGAAACTTGGTGGGACGATACACATGATTGGAATAAAAGGCTAAAAGAATACAACTTATTTGCAAGAAACAGACTTGATAAACGAGGAGGAGGTGTTGCATTGTATGTTAGAAAAGCGTATATCTGCACAGAGATTGAAGCTTCAGAGACTGGGAGTTCTGTGGAAACTGTTTGGGTAAGAATACAAGTAGAGAACAACGGAAAGGACACCATTGTAGGCATTTACTACAGGCCACCTGGGCAAGCTGAAGATATGGATGAACTCTTTATGTATCAAATGACCAAGTTCTCCAAAAAATATGACGTAGTGGTCATGGGAGATTTCAACTATCCAGACATTTGTTGGGAATCTCTCTCAAGTAAAACTAACAGGTCAAACAAATTCTTATCCTCTCTTGCTGACAACTTTATCTTCCAAAAGGTAGGGGAGAAAACAAGGGGATCTTCTACTTTGGATCTAATCCTTATAAACAGGGAGGAAATGGTTGAGGAGGTAAAGGTGGCTGGGACCCTAGGAGGCAGCGATCATGCTATTATAGAATTTTGGATAACTAGAGGAGGAAGACATGTGAAGACTCAAACTTCAAGGTTAGATTTTAGAAAGGCAGATTTTAAGAGACTCAGAAAGAGAATAGGAGGGATCCAATGGCTGGATGTCCTTAAGGACAAAAATGTCCAGGAAGGATGGGAAATTTTAAAAAATGAGATTCTCAAAGCACAATCGTTAACAATCCCGAAAAGTAGGAAGAATGGGAAGCATTTAAGGAAACCAGGATGGATGAACACAGAACTTAAACACATACTAAAAAGAAAGAAAGAAATGTTTATTAAATGGAAAGAGGGAGGCATATCTAAAGAAGATTATAATGCAGTCTGCAGATCCTGTAGGGCACGTATCAGGTTAGCTAAAGCTGACAATGAATTAAGGCTTGCAAGAGATGTCAAAAGCAATAAAAAAGGATTTTGGGGGTATGTCAAAAGTAAAAGAAAAGTCAAAGATGCTATAGGATTTTTACAGGATGAAAATGGAGAAATGGTAAGAGAGGATGTTGAGAAGGCTGAACTTTTTAATTCCTATTTTGCATCTGTTTTCTCTCAGAAAGAAAATGTAACATCAACTGATCTTCACTGTCCTTTTAACGGAATAGAGGAATCCAAGTTATCTGTAAACCGAAAGATTGTGAGGGAATATTTAGCTAACATAAATGAGTTCAAGTCTCCAGGTCCAGATGAATTACACCCCAGAGTACTGAAGGAGATCGTAGAAGAAATTTTAGAACCACTCTCCATAATCTTTGAAAATTCTTGGAGAACAGGAGAAGTCCCAGAAGACTGGAGAAGAGCAAATGTTGTTCCTATCTTCAAAAAGGGGAAGAAGGTGGACCCAGGGAACTATAGGCCGGTGAGTCTGACTTCTATACCAGGAAAGATCTTTGAACAAATTATTAAACAACATGTATGTAAGTACATGGATAAGAATGAAGTGATTAACCAGAGTCAGCATGGGTTTGTAACTAACAAGTCATGTCAGACTAACTTAATTTCCTTCTATGACAGAATCACTGACTGGGTGGATCAGGGAAATGCTGTAGATATAGTATATCTTGACTTCAGCAAAGCATTTGACAAAGTATCTCACACCATCCTTATTGAAAAAATGACCAAGTATGCAATGGACCAGGCAACTGTTAGGTGGATTCATAACTGGCTTAGTGATCGGACTCAAAGGGTGGTTGTAAATGGCTTCACATCCAGCTGGATGAATGTCTCAAGTGGGGTACCACAGGGCTCCGTCCTGGGACCTGTATTGTTCAACATCTTTATCAATGATTTAGATGAAGGAATTGAGGGTAAGCTGATTAAATTTGCTGATGACACAAAGCTAGGAGGGATAGCTAATACTAGAGAAGAGAGAGAGAGGATTCAAAAAGACCTAAATAAACTGGAGCAGTGGGCAGCAACCAACAGAATGGTTTTTAACAGGGAAAAATGCAAAGTACTACATCTGGGCAATAAAAATGAAAAAAGCATATACAGAATGGGAGGAATAGAGCTAAGCAACAGTACATGTGAAAAAGACTTAGGTATACTAATAGATCATAGACTGAACATGAGTCAACAGTGTGATGCAGCAGCAAAAAAGGCAAATACAATTCTGGGATGTATTAACAGAAGCATACAGTCTAGATCACGTGAAGTCATTATCGGTCTTTACTCCTCTTTGGTCAGACCTCATCTGGAATACTGTGTACAGTTTTGGGCACCACATTTTAAAAAAGACATAGACAAACTGGAGCAAGTTCAGAGAAGAGCAACCAGAATGGTGACTGGTCTGCAAACCATGTCCTATGAGGAACGGTTGCAGGATTTGGGAATGTTTAGCTTGCAAAAAAGAAGACTGAGAGGAGACTTAATAGCTGTCTACAAATATGTCAAGGGCTGTCACATTGTAGAAGGATCATCTTTATTCTCATTTGCACAAGGAAAGACTAGAAGCAATGGGATGAAACTAAATGGGAGGAGACACAGATTAGATATTAGAAAAAACTTTTTGACAGTTAGGGTGATTAATGAGTGGAACAGGCTGCCACGAGAGGTGGTGAGTTCCCCTTCAATGGACGTCTTCAAACAGAGGCTGGACAGACATCTGTCTGAGATGATTTAGTGAATCCTGCTTTGAGCAGGGGGTTGGACCAGATGACCCAGGAGGTCCCTTCCAACTCTACCATTCTATGATTCTATGATTCTATGATTCTATTGCCTGTGACGCGCCCCTGGGCCTGTGTCGCGCTGCGTTGCGCACGCGGGAGCTTACCCGGAGCCGGATCTGTTGAGGGTTGTAGTCTCGTGGCGGTGACCCGGTCCGTGCCCAGGGAGTCAAACTGAGCGGCGATGTATCAGCGGTAGATGTTGGACGACTACGCCACCCGTTGAGTACAGCTAAGGAGCTGCTGCTGCAGGGCAGACCGCTGAGGCCGGTGGTAGGATTGTGCAGCGTGATAGTATAACCCCCAACGGGAGGGGTATGGCCTCAGGGCAGCCGACGTGGATGATGGGGGTAGCAGGAACCACCGGAGACGGTACGGTGTAGTTCAGGGTCTTTACTGGTGACAAAGATAGACCCTCCCGGAGTACTGGCTAGCGATTGGGGCCTGGTCAGTCCTTGAGCAGATGGGATCTCCCCTGGCCAGGCGGAGTTGTAGGCCTCCCAAACTAACTGTACTCTTCTGGCTACCTTGCTAGAGGCGGGTATAAGTAGCCCACGTCCCTGAGTGTACCGTGTGGTGCTCACCCGTATGGCCGGTGACTCGGGGCCTTCTAGTAGCTTCCGCTCCACGACGGCGGTGCTGGTCCCATGCGTGTGACCGTGCCTTCGGGTTTCTTGGCCAGAGGACCTGGAATCCCCTGCCTGACGGATTCTGCTGCTGGGTAGGAGTTAGTCCCCACAGCCTCGGACTCCAGGTCCGGTAAGAAATCTTCTCAGTCAGGGCGAGCTCTGCAGCTGCCAGCCCCTGACTCCTTGTAACACTGCTCCCACAGAGCTCCTGATGTTCTGTTCCTATATTTGCTTCTTTTCTCTGTCTCTACTTCTTCTCTACTCACTAACCCTGCCTCAGCCCTAGGTTTATATAGGGGAAGTCCTTCCCCTCCCAGGACTGGGCAGGAGGTGTGGCATGCATAGGATCCCTGACCAAGAGACCTCCCACCTGCTCTCAGACATAACATAGCTGTTACTGTGGAAACCAGACCCCTGGGGTGCCACATTCCCCCCTAGTGAAATTTAGTACTCCGGGACTAAGCATATTTTAGAAAAACATAACAAGATATAACAATACAATAAAGAAACACATAAAGGTGGTCACGGCACGTCCGTAACCGGGTGCAGTCTTTGAAGAAAGCAAGGTGTCCATTTCACCAAAACAGGGAGACGTAACCAGGTAGGGGTCTGTCCTGCCCCGAGTCCTTAACAGTCTTTAGTCCGTCCTGGGTTACGCTCCAACTATGTACACAGGATTCCCGGTAAATCCACCAAAGACTCCTATAAACAACTAGAAACACATAATTATACACAAGCAACAAGAAAAACAGGTAACCACAAATAAAACAATTTATACACTTCAAATCCTCCAACGTGCGGGTAACTGGCCTCTAGTGGCCCTAGTGGACCTACGGAGCTGACTGTCTGGCCCTGAACTACAGGGTGTAGGAGCTGTCAAGGGTAAATTGGGCAGCTGTCTATGGGCCCTTTGGCTCACTAGGGATATGGCAGGCTCACTGCAAGCAGAGGGTTGATCCTCCTGATCTGCTGGTGTGGGGTCTTCTGCCCCCTGGACCGGCTGTTCTTCCAGCTCTACCTGTTGCTCCGTAGGTGCTTGGGATGCTGGTTGGAGGAAGGTGAGTACGGGTACCACAACTGCACCATTGACTTGAGTCCAAGACCGAGGGAAGTCTCCGAGCACAGTACTAACCATATCTTCCCTTTCCTCTACGGGTCGATGGTCTTCTTGTTCCTCTTCAGGGTTCCGTAGCTGTTCAGGACACTTCTTCAGGTGATCCCGGGATGCAATGGCTGTGGTCTCCCCTCCGTCTTTACTGATGGTACAGACCTTCGGGTTCTCGTGGCTTGAGGGCAGTACGGTGTACGGGTACTTCTCCCACTGGTCGTCCAACTTGTGGAGCCGTCTTTTCCTCTTCAAGACCTGCTCTCCGGGCACCAGGGGAACAGCGGGAGCATACTGGTTGTAAGTTTTCTCTTGTCTCTCCCTAGCCTGACAGAGACTTCGCTCCACGCTCTCCTGTACTTTCCGGTACTGCTGCTGCCTCTCTGTGTCCCAGTCTGCTTCTGGTGAAGAGTCCTCGGGTGTCAGGACTCCCATTTCCAGGTCAACAGGTAACTTACCAGGTCTCGCCCTCATTAGGTAAGCCGGGGTACAGTTGGTGGAACCTACCGGGATGTGGTTGTATAGGTCCACCAGATCGGGCAGCTTCTCAGGCCACAGACTGCGTTCTTCCAGGGGCAACGTTTTCAGAAGATCCATTACCACCTGGTTCATTTTCTCACAAAGTCCATTAGTTTGCGGATGATAGGGTGTCGTCCTTATCTTCCGGCAGCCATACAGATTGCAGAATTCCTGGAAGACCTCCGCTTCAAAGGCAGGTCCCTGGTCCGTCAGCACTTGGTCCGGGTACCCGTGTGGACGGCAGAAGTGCTGCTGGAAGGCTCTAGCTGCTGTTTGAGCCGTTAAGTCCTTGACGGGGACGACAACCAAGAACCGGGAGTAATGATCCACGATGGTTAACGCATAGACGTAGCCACTTCTGCTTGGGGTCAGTTTTACATGATACAAGGCTACCAGTTCCAACGGCTGCCGGGTGACGATGGACTGCAGGGGAGTCTTCTGGCTGGCACGGTCCTTCCTCCTCAGGTTGCACGGGCCACAGTCTCTGCACCACCTCTCGATGGTTCCCCTCATGCCTACCCAATGGAACCGCCCGCGCAGCAGGAACTCCAGCTTCTTCCATCCGAAATGCCCAGCTCCATCGTGGTATGCCTCCATCACCATGGCTGCGTCTCGTCGTGGCACCACTACTTGCCAGATTAGTTCATGCGTCCGGGAGTTAACCATCCTGCGGCACAACTTCCCCTTGTAAAGGAACAGTCTACTCTTTTCTGCCCACAGTTGCTTGGCTTCCTCCGGAGCGTCTGGGTCAAGGCGAGCCTCTGGCCGAGTCAGCATCTCCTTCACCAGCCGGACGGCAGGGTCACTGTCTTGCGTTTCCGCCCAGTTGTAGTGAGGTAAGGGGTTAAGCGTAGCGCCTTGCTTACTCCTTACCCGATGGGAATACTGGATAGTCCCATGACGGTGAAACGCGGGGAGTTCGACTTCTTCCAGTCCCTCTGGATCTTCTCCTACGTCCGGTAGGTTTGGCATCCTGGACAGGGCGTCCGCGTTGGTATTGGAGCGTCCTGCCCGGTATTTGATGGTGAACTCGTAGTTGGACAGGCGGGCCATCCATCTCTGCTCTAGGGCACCGAGTCTTGCCGTGTCCAGGTGTGTCAACGGGTTGTTATCCGTGTACACGACGAACCGGGAAGAAGCGAGGTAGTGCTTAAAGCGTTCGGTGACTGCCCACACCACTGCCAGGAACTCTAGCTTAAATGAGCTGTAATTCTCAGGGTTTCTTTCGGTGGGTTGCAGTTTTCGGCTGGCGTAAGCGATTACTCGCTCTTTCCCCTGCTGGATCTGGGACAGCACGGCTCCTAGCCCGATGTTACTTGCGTCGGTGTAGAGGATAAAGGGCTGGCTGTAATCCGGGTACGCCAGGATTTCATCCCCCGTGAGGGCCATCTTCAGCTGGCGGAAGGACTCTTCTTCCAACTTCTCCCATCTGAAGGGCGGCTTCTGGTTCTTGGCCTTCCGGGACTGGCCTATCAGGAGGTCCTGCATAGGAGCTGCCTTTTTGGTGAAACCGGGGATGAACCTGCGGTAGTAGCCTACCAACCCGAGGAACTGCCGCACTTCCTTTACACTGGAGGGACTTGGCCATTCCTTAATTGCGGTGATCTTATCAGGGTCGGGAGCCACTCCGTCAGCGCTCACCACGTGTCCCAGGTACTGCACCTTTGGTTTCAGGAGGTGACACTTGGAGGGTTTCACCTTTAGGCCGTAGCTTGCCAGAGCTTCGAACACTTCCGCCAGGTGTTTCAGGTGGTCCTCATAAGTCTTAGAATATACGATGACATCGTCCAGGTACAACAGGACCGTCTCGAAGTTTCTGTGGCCCAGACAGCACTCCATTAATCGTTGGAAGGTTCCTGGTGCGTTGCAGAGTCCGAACGGCATACAGGTAAACTCGCTAAGTCCCATCGGGGTGGTGAATTCGGTCTTCTCCCGGTCCGCCTCTGCTACAGGAACCTGCCAGTACACACTAGTGAGATCCAAGGTAGAGAAGAAGTTAGCAGATCTTAAAGCAGCCAAAGACTCCTCTATCCTTGGTAAGGGGTACGCATCCTTGTGTGTGATACGGTTGATTTTCCGGTAATCTACACACATCCTCATGGTGTTGTCTTTCTTTTTGACTAAGACTAGTGGAGCTGCCCAGGGGCTACAGCTATCCCTGATCACCCCAGCCTCCATGTCTCTAAGCATCCCCTTGGCGTGTTGGTAGTGTGCAGGGGGTACGGGTCGATACCTCTCTTTTATGGGAGGATGGTCTCCCGTGGGGATGTGGTGTTCTACCCCCTTGACTCGCCCGAAGTCTAACGGGTGTTTACTAAACACTCTCTCGTACTCTTGAACCACCCGATAGACTCCCTGTTTCTGGTGTGAGGGAGTGGAGTCAGTACCCAAATGTAGTTGCTGACACCAGTCCTCCATTGTTTTCTTAGAGCCGTTACCTTCCTCCGGGTGAGATGGAGGCAAGGGTTCCACAGATTGTATAGCATTTTGGTTAATGGTATATAATTTGGCTAGCGTGGCATACCGGGGCAGGTACACTTCCCTCTTCCCGATATTGATTATGCGAACGGGCACCCTCCCATGGCGTACATTAACCACCCCCCGTGCTGTCAAGATGGTGGGCCTACTGTCTGAGTAAACTGGTTCTACCATTGCCTGGTAATCTCTACCTCTCAGACCAATAGCTGCCCGGCACCAAATCATCATTTCACTTTTTGGGGGCATGGCAATAGGGAAAGGGTCACACATTCTCACGCTACCAATCTCACCGCCGGAGAGTTCCACCTGTTGCCGTCGCATCAGTGCCCGGATCTCTTTTTGGAGCACTCGCTGCTCGCCGGAGCTGGCGTTCTTGGCAACCTGCTGTAAAAGGAAAATCACCTCTGCAAGACAATTTTCAATTACATTAGTTCCTAGAGTTATCTTTGGGTGACTCTCGTGTTTGTCAATGTCTACAATGATCAGTCCCTGTGCTGCCAGTTCAACTCTACCAATTTTAATGGTCACCTCTTTAAATCCGATCTGTGGCACGGGCTGACCATTGCTGGCGATGATACTCAAGTCGTCGTCAGGGTAGCGGGTAATATCCGAGTCATTCCAGTACTGCTTGAAGAGCACGTACGGGATGGTGGTGACCTGTGACCCGGTGTCCAGTAGGGCACTCATAGGAATGCCATCCAGTACCACAGGCAAGACTGGACGTCCTCCCACATATTTGTCGCGCCAGTTCGATGGGCCTGATGATCTTTTTCCTAGGGGTTGGCCCTCTACCCTAGGTTGTGCCAGTTTAAAGGACAGTACCTTGCCATATGTCCGGGTTGATTACAGCGGCGGCAGATGGGTCGTCCGTCCTCGTTGTATCGGTCGCTGGGTCTTCCTCTGGCCGGTGGGGTCCTCCTTGGTCGACGCCACGGGATGTCCTCCGGTCCGGATGCCAGCTGGATCTTCCCTGGAGTAGAAACCTGTAAAGACTGCACAGTTCGGGTTAGCGCAGCAACGCTTTTAGCTAGCTCTTGGACCTGATGGTGCAGGTCTGGAGCCGGGTCATTGCTCAAAGCCTGCGCATCAGCTCCCACAGGCCCTGCCGACAAGGGCGCCGCCTCCTGGTGGTAAGTAGTAGTGGGGCGTCTGTGGGTCACAACGCCACCTGGTGCCGGTTCTCGGAGCACCCGGATGGCTCTGTCCTTGAACTGTGCAAATCCCAGATGAGGGTCCTGTAAGGCCATTGCCCGCAACTGGGTTCGGTGGGCATTGAAATATAAACCCTCTATAAATTGTTCAGTCAACAGCCTGTCCTCGTCTCCCACGCCATCAGGGTCGGTCTGCTTAATGGCTCTCAGGGCTTCTTGTAGGTTTAATGAATAGTCCCTTATACTCTCATGTGCCCGCTGTTTGCACCCGTAGAATCTGAGCTTGATCTCGGCTGAGGTGCGGGTATCAAAGGTGTCCCTCAGCCGGGCCAGTATCCCTGCGACAGTCCTCCCCCCAGGTGGCCAGGACTTTACCTCCCTTTGGGCTGCCCCGGTTAATTGGGCCACCAGGATGCTCACTTTTTGCTCTTCTGTAAGGGGGTACACCTGGAAGAGGCTATCCAGCTTTTCTCTAAAGTCATGCAGGGTATGCGATTCCCCTGAGTACTGGGGTAGCCAGGCTGCCCCCGGGATATAGGGCATGGTGAAAGGCATGACCGCAACAGCGGTGGCGCTGGCGGGGGTTGAAGCGGTGAAGCTCTCCTCCGTATCAGACATCCTTCTCCCCCCTAGTGGACCGTGGCCTACCTTGCGATGATCCTCTTCCGTAGGCCGCGGCTCCGCAGTGGATCGTCAGGGTTGAGGACCTTCCGTCGCGCTCCTGTGACGTCGGCGTCTGCTGGGCTCCTTCCAGGACCTTACGCAACGTCCGGACGTGAGGCGGGGCTTCAGTTCTCGCGCGCTTTCGGAGTCCACGCCCCTCTTCTTCCCGCGCGGCGTCCTCAAGATGGCGTCCAATGGCGGGAAAACTCCACGTATGGCGGGAAGAAGGCTGAAGATGGCGTCGGATGGCGGGAAAACTCCACCGATGGCGGGAAGGAAGCGGAAGATGGCGCCGGATGGCGGGAATCTTCACCACAGGTAAGTTTGAACAGTCTTTTTCAGGCACACAGTACCCGGTGGTTGCGGGCACGAAATCCTGCCGACTACGCCAAAAGTTGACGCGCCCCTGGGCCTGTGTCGCGCTGCGTTGCGCACGCGGGAGCTTACCCGGAGCCGGATCTGTTGAGGGTTGTAGTCTCGTGGCGGTGACCCGGTCCGTGCCCAGGGAGTCAAACTGAGCGGCGATGTATCAGCGGTAGATGTTGGACGACTACGCCACCCGTTGAGTACAGCTAAGGAGCTGCTGCTGCAGGGCAGACCGCTGAGGCCGGTGGTAGGATTGTGCAGCGTGATAGTATAACCCCCAACGGGAGGGGTATGGCCTCAGGGCAGCCGACGTGGATGATGGGGGTAGCAGGAACCACTCGGAGACGGTACGGTCTAGTTCAGGGTCTTTACTGGTGACAAAGATAGACCCTCCCGGAGTACTGGCTAGCGATTGGGGCCTGGTCAGTCCTTGAGCAGATGGGATCTCCCCTGGCCAGGCGGAGTTGTAGGCCTCCCAAACTAACTGTACTCTTCTGGCTACCTTGCTAGAGGCGGGTATAAGTAGCCCACGTCCCTGAGTGTACCGTGTGGTGCTCACCCGTATGGCCGGTGACTCGGGGCCTTCTAGTAGCTTCCGCTCCACGACGGCGGTGCTGGTCCCATGCGTGTGACCGTGCCTTCGGGTTTCTTGGCCAGAGGACCTGGAATCCCCTGCCTGACGGATTCTGCTGCTGGGTAGGAGTTAGTCCCCACAGCCTCGGACTCCAGGTCCGGTAAGAAATCTTCTCAGTCAGGGCGAGCTCTGCAGCTGCCAGCCCCTGACTCCTTGTAACACTGCTCCCACAGAGCTCCTGATGTTCTGTTCCTATATTTGCTTCTTTTCTCTGTCTCTACTTCTTCTCTACTCACTAACCCTGCCTCAGCCCTAGGTTTATATAGGGGAAGTCCTTCCCCTCCCAGGACTGGGCAGGAGGTGTGGCATGCATAGGATCCCTGACCAAGAGACCTCCCACCTGCTCTCAGACATAACATAGCTGTTACTGTGGAAACCAGACCCCTGGGGTGCCACACCTGCGCCATCACCCCCCCTGCACTACAACGCCCAGCACAACCTACCCCATCTACACTGCCCTGGAGCTAAGCTCTACCTGTGGAGAGTCACACAATCCCTGCTGCAGTAGCATCAGCTTCAGAGGACTTGCTCCGCAGCGGCGGCTCCCTTAGCCGCATACCACAGGGGGCGTCATGAACTTTATATATAAACTATAAATCCCCTGTAAATAATCCCCTTTTTATTGACTGACCTGGGTCACGGACCGGGTCACCGCCACTGTGACATCCCCCAGTATCTACTGGCCCGGCACCGGGTACCCCACGGCTCAGGGGGCGCGTCATACTTGGCATCACGAACAGGATATGTAACCCACCCGTTATCACCGGGTGTTGTGCGCCAGAAGAACGGGCGCCATTATGGGCGTGATCAAAGACAACAATACAGAACCTCCCATCGTGGTCCGGGTCCCAGAATGGTGCCAAAAGCGCAACCCGCCCCCTGCAACTGTGGCCATACACATAGATGTGTCCATCAAGGTGGGGAAGACGCCCCCAGTTGTGACCGACAGCAAACAGCCATGGGACCGCCCCAGAAAGGGGAGAGGGGAAAAGAAAACTGGGAACCAGGGTGTGGTCTCCAGCAGACCAGACAGACCACACCCGGCAGGCAAGATGGAGGGAGGTGAGCCTGAGACCCTGGTCCACGGCCTGCAGCCAAGCGAGACACCTCTTTCCCTGGCAGAGGTGATCTACAAGTTGACCCTGGAGGATGCGGAGTTCCTCCATGCCGAGATGCGTGAGCTCAGCCGGCGGGTAGGGGAGGCCATCGCCGGCTGGAAGGAGGAGGTGTTGGGTAAGATAGAGGCCAGGTGGCAGCAAGTCCCGTGTTCCACCGACAGCGCCCTAGCCCCGGCGGAGCCAAACCAGGACCAGGAGGCAGAGAGCAGCCAAGGAGCGGCCGCGGGAGCAGGTAGGAAGAGTTGTCCTTTCCCGGGCACAGACCGCGCTGACCTGCTCCTGGGCCCCCTGTAGGCGCCTCCATACCCGGGCACGCACGCTTCCGACTTGCTCCCAGGCCCAGAATCTACTACACTGGGTGCCTGTTCCGCCGATCATCTCCGCGATCCCCTGGCAGAATCCTCCTATCACCTGGCCAGCTCCACCGATCCGCTCCTCGATCCATTGGCGGAATACTCATACCACCCGGGCGCCTACTCAGCTGACCTGCTCCTGGGCCCCCTACCGGAGCCACCAGCCCCCGCACCTGAGTGGGCATATGGAGGCCCGACTTATGACTGGTCCGCCAGGAATGCTGACCAGGGTGGACTACCTCTGACGCCCACGCCTGCACCCCCGGTCGCCTGCCCAGGAGGAGAGGAGTTCTGGTGAGACGACTGGGAAGGGGACCTCATGGGGTTCCCGAGGGAGACGCAGGCCCAGGCACTCCGGAGGGAAGAGCACTGCAGGAGGGAGCTCCTACAGCTGGAAAAGGAGTGATATGACCGGGAGGTGCAGTGGGAGCTCATGGAAGCCCGGAACATGGCGGCCAAGACCCACTATACCCAGTCCCCGTCTGGAGGGGATGGTGCTGAAGTTTGACTTGGACGCCAGGTGGGGCTTAATCCGATAGCCGCAGACGGATCGAGATGTCTTTGTCAACCGGCGGGACGTAGAACCCCACCTCCAACAGGGGCATCCCGGCCGAGACCTCTATCCCGGTGACTGTGTCACCTTCACCCGTCAAAAGGGAAAGCGCAGGTGGTATGCCCTCCAAGTCTACAAGGTGGCGAAGGAGAGAAAGGACATGCCCCCGCAGAACAAAGCTGAAGATCCTGCTGGGTCAGTCGGTAAGAATCAGGAGTTCCCCCGGCAGGAACCCCAATATTGAACTGCGTATTATGGAGACTGTATATAGTTACCTGGAAAGGTATGGCAGAGACACTGCAAGTTAATAGAGTTTGTGTGTGTTACCCTGTAAGGGTATACAGACATTAAGGTAGAGGACGGTGATCTCCCTAAAAACTTTCCATTGTACATAATTGCACTTCTTAAAGTGTCCCCTATTGGTTTTATGTATCAACGAATGACCTCAGAACAAAAACCCGTTTGGTGTGGACGAAGACGTGGTCTAACACCTGGATCACCTATGCCCTGCAGCCTTGCCCAGGGCCTACGTTGAGGGTTTTCGGACGTGTCCCTCATGCTGCTCATGTTGCACCTTTACCAGTGAAAAGAACATTCTGCTACAAATTTCACTGCAGTTGATTACAAATGTTTTATATGAAAAATGTTTTATGAGTGTAAAGAAGAAAAATGTGTTCTTTAAAAAGTTTTATGATGTTTTGATAAAAACGTGACCAGTAACATTCAGGAAAAGTGCCTCCCGTAAAGGGAAGAAAAAGTTTTGCTAATCGATCTTATATGTGATGCATCTAAAAATTTGCATGTCTGTAACATACCCTGTTTTTACTCTGTTTCAGCCCGCGGACATGCTGTGTTTTACCAGGGGGGTATGTGGCGCCCCTGCGGGTTCAGTCACCACAGGGGTACTGCATCTCACCCAGAGGTGTGGTATCTCACTCTCAGGTAAGGATGGAGTACTTAGCAAAATTTGGATATATAGATCCATTGATTATACATAAGGAGTTACCCAAGCAATTCCAAAACATCTATTGTTCCTCCCTTATTAAATGTATAAATATCACATAGAGTAGTCATATAAATTAGTTTCATATAAATGCTTTATTTAGACACAGCAAGCAAAAAGTAAATATTTAAAATATCATCATTCTACCCCTAAAAACACCTATTAAAAATTCCGGGCAGTGTGGTATACATATATCCTCATAGTACATAAGTTGTTATAGATGTCATTATATATCATTAAGTATAGATTAATCCTATGCCATATTAGAGATTCTGGTCACTCAGATCAGGTATCAGTGAATTTCCAAGAGTACAGACACGAAATACAGACAACAGATACAAATTTCTCAGGTCAAGCATCAATATGACATTTCATTAGTACATATAGTATTCCAACATCTCAGGCATATATATTAGGGTTTTTTCAATACACATCAAAGTACCAACCATGTGCCATAATGAGGTCCCACACTGCCCAGCACCCCTATGAGCGTTTCGCGTGTCTGCTTCCTCGGGGGTTACTGGGACGATGTGCAGGCTGATCTTATGTAGCGGTGCAGGTGGGCTGAGCAAAGGGGCACAGCCAATCAGTAATCTATTCTTTACCTAATTAAATAGTGCTGTTTGGTACACATGATTTTTCCTCTTCTTACCATATACCGATGGCGTGTAGCGTCGCGCCCCCGCTGCCCATCCAGCGTTGCCAACCGCGGTCGGCGCCCCGGAAGTCCGATCGCGCATGCTTGCGTATCGGAACCTCTGATTGGACGCCGAGCGCAGGAGGCGAGGCCGAGATGATGCAGCAGGGACGCGCTCCCACCAAGGGTTGTCGGGCACCATTATACTTATTTATACTAACCATACGTATAAACCGGACAAAGTCGCAGTATCATTATATAATCTTCAGTCTTTTAGGCAGTCAGTTCCAATATAACATTATTTATGCTGATTCTTGTCCTTTTTTCTGAAGAGGTTTTTTTCTGCATGGGTTTGTTTCCCTATGTCGCAGATACATGAAGTATTTTCAGGAGCTGGACCCTTTATTCCTCCATGTGTTGCGGGTATATAGGGTATTATCCAAACTATAATTCAAATAAACAGCCAGTTTAAGTAAAATGACCAAATATCCACATGTCATAAATATATTATTAAGCGATTTTTCAGTATTTGTTACATGATTATAAATCACTGACCCATTGTGTCCCCAGCTCAGCAGATGTAGTCATAGAAATAACCTTTCCTATTGTTTAACCTGCATTACCCCTCATATTCTTATTAATGCCACATATATCAGACTGCTAGAAAATGAATAAAACATCCATATCATAGACTTCTATCACATAGTCGGATGTCCGTCCCTTAGGGTAGGTGCCCAGAGCAGCAGTGTCTTGAATTAAATCAGAAACGGAGCAAAACTTGTCCGATCATTTAGCCCCTTTGGTTTAACTGTGTCCAATACGGTAATCCATTTCATTTCCCTTTGTTGAAGTGTTCTTTTTAAATTACCGCCTCTTGCCCCCAGATTAACCTTATCTATACCTCTAAAGCGTAGTAATCTCCAATTACAGTTATGAGATTCCCTAAAGTGCTTGGGTATATTCTTTAGTGTTGCAATTTCTTCAGGCTTAACACATTTTTTTGCATTTTTTATATCCTTAACATGTTCCAATATTCTCACCCTGAATTCACGTGATGTCATTCCTACATAAATTAATTCACATGGGCAGATTGCCCAGTAAATGATTTCTGATGATCTACACTTAATAAATTCAAAGATTTTGAATATTTTCTTTTTTGTAGAATCAAAAAATTCCTTAGATCTATCAATTTGAGGGCAGGCTCCACATGAGCCACAGGAGAAACATCCCTATCTCTGGATAGTACCGGCAGCGAGTGTATTCTGTGGTTTTGGAGGAATGTAATGACTTCTCACTAAAATGTCTGTTAGTGTCTTTGACCGTTTTGGTGTTATTGAAGGTTTTGGTGAAATAAATCGACTTAAAACAGGATCAGAGCGTAGAATAGGCCAGTATTTATTAATAATGTCATACATCTCCCTCCATTGACCATGATAGGGAGTACTGTAATGAATCTCACCCTCTGATCCTGCTTTTTAATTCTGGGTTTAAGGAGTTCATCCCTAGTAGTCATTTTAGCTCTCTGATAACCATTTTGAATAACGTCATTCCTATAATTACGAGCATTGAATCATTTTTTCAAATCCGCAGCCGGTTTTTCAAATAAAACATTGGTTGAACAGATGCGTCGAGCCCTTAGGAACTGACCAGTAGCTATTGATCTAATGACTTGAGGAGGGTGAGATGATTTAGCATTTAGAATAGCATTAACAGACGTGTTTTTTCTATAGATATCCGTAGATATTGTTCCACTTTCATCTTTTCTGATTTTTAGATCCAAGAAGTCAATTTCCTCAGGGCTCGAGGCATAGGTCAACCTGATATTATGTGTATTGGAATTTAGGTTCTGAAAAAATTCCTCCAAAAGTACTTTTTCCCCTTGACATATAATAAATAAATCGTCGATGAATCTCACCCACATGTGGACCGCACCATTTTCTTCTGCTGGGAAAGTAATATTATGTTCCTAATACCCAAGAAAGAGGCACGCATATGTGGGCGCACAAGACGCCCCCATTGCGGTACCTCTCTCCTTTAAGTATATTCTATCTTTGAATAAGAAAAAATTGCGTCTTAACACAAAATCAAGTAGATGCAGAATCAATTGAATTAGGTGAAGGTCCAGATGTGTTGTTTTTAGGAAAAACTCTACTGCCCTAAGTCCATCCTCATGTTTAATTGAGGTATAAAGAGACTCGATGTCTGCAGTAGCCATGATGATGTTTTGATCAAAGAAAATGTCTTGAAGTCTTATCAGTAGGTCAGTAGAGTCCCTAATGTAAGATGGTAAATTTTGCATAAGGGGTTTCAAATAATAGTCCAAAAATTTGCATGTTGGTTCACAGAGACTATTGTTGCCTGAGACAATGGGTCTGCCGGGTGGGTCAGCAATGTCTTTGTGAACTTTGGGTAGAAAATATAAAGTTGGTATTACCGGATTTGAAACAATAAGGCCATCATATACTGATTTAGGGATAATGTTTTTTTGCAATGCATCATCCAAAATCCTCATCAGTTCTTTACTGAAAGCTAATGTAGGATTTTTACCCAATTTTCGATAACATAGCTTATCATTTCATTGTCTATGAGCCTCCCTTTCATATTTTATAGTAGGCCAGACAACAACGTTGCCTCCCTTGTCCGCTCTTTTGATAACTATGTCTTTCATCTTTTTTAATTCAGTTAATGGGTTCTCTGACCAAAGCTCAAATTCTCATGAGATCTTTTACTAGGAAGATGTCTCAGCTCTTCAGTGACTAGTTTTGTAAACATTTCTATTACTGGGCAAGCAGACAGCGGAGGAAACATTGTTGATCTTTTTTTGGTGTATGGAGGGAATTTTACATTTTCCTCAATAGTCCCATCCTGTTCATTGAGGAGTGATTCCAATATTTGGACTGCTTCTCTTTCTTCGGCTGATGCCTCTCTAAGAAAGACATCTTCCGATTTAGAGAAATGTTTCTTAAGAAGCAGTTTCCGACTAAATAGATTAATATCTTTTATAGCAGTGAACTGATCGAAGTTTGAAACAGGGGAGAAGGTAAGTCCCCTGCCTAAAACCTCGATCTGTTCATCTGTTAATATTTTATCAGATAAGTTAATTACCTTCAATTCATCTTTTGCTGCCGTTCCCTCCATGGTGCTCCTGTCTTTTTTTTGGTATTGGTGAAATTTCTGGTTTCCATTCGCCTTCCCTTTTCTGGACCTGGATCGTCCTCTGCGGCTAGGCGTTTGGCTAAAACACGAACCGCAGGGTTGCTTTCACTTGAAGAGATAGAGTCACTTCTAGATAATGATGGTGTACAAAAATTTTTCTGGCCTTGATGCCATTTAAACACCCGATCATTTTGATAGTCCAAGATATCACGGTGATATTTTTTCATCTTAAAGTTTTTTATATCCGTCTCCCATTTTTCGTATTCGTTAGTTAATTCTTTATCAAACATTTCCAGGGCTTCTTTTGAAGATTTGGACTTCAGTTCTTTTTGAATGCCTTCTATCTCCAGTTCTAAGTTCTCTAGTAATTTGTTATCAAGGCCAATTAAGAGCTCTATCATAGTACGAGAACAAAGTTTACATGCATCTTCCCACCTTTTTTTTTAAATATTGTCATCCACTGAGAAGGATGGATATACCTGGACACGTAAGCCTCTGGGTGTAATGTCTTTACTCAAATATTGTTCGAGTGTGGCTTTATTCCACCAAGTTTTTGTACGTTTATATAGTAATTTTTTAAGGTTTGTTTCCAACTCACGACACTGCTGCATTGAGGGATCCGATCCTACATGACAGTCTTTACCAAAGATATCCGCCGACCGCGGTTGGCGACGCTGGATGGGCAGCGGCGGCGCGCCGCTACACGCCATTGGTATATGGTAAGAAGAGGAAAAATCATGTGTACCAAACAGCACTATTTAATTGGGTAAAGAATAGATTACTGATTGGCTGTGCCCCTTTGCTCAGCCCACCTGCACCGCTACATAAGATCGCTTGCACATTGTTCCAGTACCCCCCGAGGAAGCAGACACGCGAAACGCGCGTAGGGGTGCTGGGCAGTGTGGGACCTCTATTATGGCACATGGTTGGTACTTGGATGTCTATTGAAAAAAACCCAATATATATGCCTGAGATGTTGGAATACTATATGTACTAATGAAATGTCATATTGATGCTTGACCTGAGAAATTGGTATCTGTTATCTGTATATCGTGTCTGTACTTTTGGAAATTCACTGATACCTGATCTGAGTGACCAGAATCTCTAATATGGCATAGGATTAATCTATACTTAATGATATGTAATGACATCTATAACAACTTATGTACTATGAGGATATATGTATACCACACTGCCCGGAATTTTTAATAGGTGTTTTTAGGGGTAGAATGATGAAATTTTAAATATTTACTTTTTGCTTGCTGTGTCTAAATAAAGCATTTATATGAAACTAATTTATATGACTACTCTATGTGATATTTATAAATTTAATAAGGGAGGAACAATAGATGTTAAGGATGGAGTATTGCCCAGGACCCTAACACCTGCATTCATTACACCACACTTCAGAGGGCAGGGCGAGATTGCTCCTACGGGAGAGCACAGTCCCTGGTCCCTGGTTGGAGTGGGGGGGGGACCAAGTGAGCGGGAACCATGTAGTGGGTGTGGGTGGAGGACGTAGATCGGGGGAACACTTCAGTAGCTGTATAAAGAGGGGAGCCATCTTAGAAAGACAAGCCAGTCAGAGGAGGAAAGTGAGGGGAGCAGAGGCTCTGCAGGAGCTCTGCTCCAGAGCGGACCTGAGGTGAGGCCCAAGTCTGAAGAGACAGAGAGAGAGAGAGAGAGGAGCGGGAGGAAGGTTCCAGAAGGAAAGAAGGGATCCCAGGGGTACGGGAAGTGCTGGAGGCCACCCGTACGCCCGAATCTGCCAGGTGGTGGAGAGATTGAGCCGCAGAGGGGACCGGCCCCTTAACTAGTGGAGAACTACAAGGCTCAGCTAGGAACTGGAGGCTGCTGTACTTGCAAGGTGCAATGGCCACATCCGCAATTATATTGCCGAGAAGGTGGCCACAGAGGGTCCAGGGGACTGCAGGTCGCCCGACAAGGTCCAAGGCAACCGGATTGGGACACTGGTTGCGAGGCGCAGGGCAGGAGGGTGAGAGCCAGTGCAGGAAGACGACTGAGAAAGGCACACAGAAAGGGGTCCCGTTAAGTGCTCCTGAATTATCTGGGGGATTGCTGAGCCCCTGCTTGGTGAACGCAGCGCGACGTGGGAGGCTGTACCTGTACAGTGCAGCCTGAAGAACTTAAGAACTGTGACTAAGCTTGGAAGACTGCATCCCACTGTCTCTGTGATTATTGCCTGCGCCATCACAACCCCAGCACTACAACGCCCAGCACAACCTACCCCATCTACACTGCCCTGGAGCTAAGCTCTACCTGTGGAGAGCCACACAATCCCTGCTGCACTAACATCAGCTTCAGAGGACTGCTCCGCAGCGGCTGCTCCCTTAGCCGCATACCACATACCGCATATCAACTTTATATATAAACTATAAATCCCCTGTAAATAATCCCCTTTTTATTGACCGACCTGGGTCACGGACCGGGTCACTGCCACTGTGACATCCCTCAGTATCTACTGGCCCGGCACCGGGTACCCCACGGCCCAGGGGGCGCGTCACAATGAATATTCATTTCTCGTAATAGCCGGCTCACTGTAGCCGCAGCGCGGCTCCTGCTGCGCTCTGTGGTCAGTGTGCCCGCTATTAAAGCTCATGAATATTCGCTACAACCCACTCCCATGGGTTGTAGAGAATATCTATGGTCTTTAATAGCAGGCACACTGACCGCAGAGGGACAGCAGAAGCCGCGCTGCGGTACAGTGTGCCGGCTATTGAACAGACTGCTCCCCACACACAGAGTCCCGGCGTGGGGAGCAGTGACTATTCCAGCACAGCGACTCACACTGTGTGAGGGCGCATGGCAGGGATGCCATGCGTGCCCTGCCATGCGCCGCTCTCACAGTGAGAGTGTCAGCAGCAGAGCGGGACAGTGCTGGAGGAGAGAGGAGGTGAGTATGATTGTTCATTTTTTTTTTTTGTAGGCAGCGTGATGGGGGCTCAGAGGATGCCATACATACCAGGATGGGGCTCAGAATGTGCCATACATATCAGGATGGGTGCTCAGAAGGTGCCATACATACCAGGATGGGGCTCAGAAGGTGCCATATATACCAGGATAGGGGCTCAGAAGGTGCCATGCTTACCAGGATGGGGGCTCAGAATGTGCCATACATACCAGGATGGGTGCTCAGAAGGTGCCATACATACCAGGATGGGGCTCAGAAGGTGCCATATATACCAGGATGGGGGCTCAGAAGGTGCCATGCTTACCAGGATGGGGGCTCAGAAGGTGCCATACATACCAGGATGGGTGCTCAGAAGGTGCCATACATACCAGGATGGGGGCTCAGAGGGGGTGCCATGCATACCAGGATGAGGGCTCAGAGGGTGCCATGCATACCAGGATGGGGGCTCAGAGGGTGCCATGCATACCAGGATGGGGGCTCAGAGGGTGCCATGCATACCAGGATGGGGGCTCAGAAGGTGCCATACATACCAGGATGGGGGCTCAGAAGTTGCCATACATACAAGGATGAGGGCTCCGAGGGGTGCCATGAATACCAGGATGGGGGCTCAGAGGGGTGCCATGCATACCAAGATGGGGTATAAAGGGGTGTCATGCATACCAGGATGGGATGGGGGCCACTTATATCAGGAAGGAGAGGCCATACATACCAGGATGGAGGATATTAACAGAATTGGGGGACATTACCCCAATACCAGTGTCTGCAGCAGACTCCCTCCCCATAACAGGGCATCATGACCACATTTTTTGCTTAAATTTTTTTTCCTATTTTCCTCCTTTAAAACCTAGGTGCGTCTTATGGTCCGGTGCGTCTTATAGTCTGAAAAATACGGTAACCCCTTTACCCCCGAGGGTGGTTTGCACGTTAATGACCGGGCCAATTTTTACAATTCTGACCACTGTCACTTTATGAGGTAATTACTCTGGAACGCTTCAATGGATCCCCCTGATTCTGAGAATGTTTTTTCGTGACATATTGTACTTCATGATTGTGGTAAAATTTCTTCGATATCACTGGCGTTTATTTGTGAACGGAAATTTGGTGAAAATGTAGAAAATTTTGCGATTTTCAAAATTTGAATTTTTATGCCCTTAAATCAGAGAGATATGTTACACAAAATAATAATAACATTTCCCACATGTCTACTTTACATCAGCACAATTCTGGAACCAATTTTTTTTTTATTAGGGAGCTATAAGGGTTAAAAGTTGACCAGCGATTTCTCATTTTTCCAACAAAATATACAAAACCATTTTTTTAGGGACCACATCACATTTGAAGTCACTTTGAGGGGCCTTTATGACAGAAAATACCAAAAGTGACACCACTCTAAAAACTGCACCCCTCAAGGTGCTCAAAACCACATTCAAGAACTTTATTAACCCTTCAGGTGCTTCACAGGAATTTTTGGAATGTGGAAGAAAAAAATGAACATTTAACTTTTTTCACAAAAATGTTATTTTAGACACAATTTTTTTATTTTCGCAGGGGTAACAGGAAAAAATGCGCCAATACCCCATATGTGGGGAAAAGACAGTGTTTGGGCGCACGGCAGAGTTCAGAAGGGAAGGAGCACTGTGTGACTTTTTGATCGCAAAATTGGCTGGAATTGAGAGCGGACGCCATGTCGCAGTTGAAGAGCCCCTGATGTGCCTAAATAGTGGAAACCCCCCACAAGTGACCCCATTTTGGAAACTAGACCCCTCAAGGATTTTATCAAGGGGTATAGTGAACATTTTGAACGCAGAGGTATGACACAGAATTTGATAACATTAGGTCATCATATTGAATAAGTTGTCATTAGTCTTGAGTGCAAGTGCTCGCTACTTGAGTTTGCATTGGGTACTCGGGTATGCACCATGTATCGCACGTGCTCGAGTGACATGCTCAAGTCCCCGCTCGCATGCTTCGCGGTTATCAGACACCCAAAAAAAAAACATCCAGGGATCGCTCGTGCATGGCAGGCGATCCCTGCGAGGTTTTTTTGGCCACGAAGCATATGGGGCGGAGACTCGAGCATGTCACTCGAGCACCCGCGATACTCAGTGCATACCCGAGCACCCGATGCAAACTCAAGTAGCGAGCACTTGCGCTCAACACTAGTCACTAGTGCTGAGAGAGCACCAAAATGCTCGGGTGCTCGAAGCTCGGGCCGAGCTCGCCGTGATACTTGGGTGCTCGACCCGAGCAACGAGCCCAATGTTAGTCTATAGGAGACCCCAGCATTTTTGCGGCGGCACCCCCGGCAGTCTGTAGAAAGCCTAAAAAGTGCCCAAAACGATAGTGACAGTGCTCAAACGACATGGGGACAGCATGGGGATCGCCCCAGGAAGCATTTCTGACCCCCAGGTCACTGCTGTCAACAACGTGGTCAGAGGTATTAAGCCACTTTTACGGGCTCACAATAAAAAGTTCAAAAATGAAACTGAAACTGCTTTCCTGTGAAATATGTTAAGGAACATCCTTTCCGGGGTAAAGACTTGTGTATAAGGTAAAATAAATAATCAAAAACAAAAACACTTCTCCACACCTTGGGCTATGTTCACAAGTAGCATTTTTTTATGCGTTTTTGCACTTTTGTATTGCTTTCAACCGTGACAAATGTATTCACCGGGAAATGTCATTTTAACATTTTACAACCTTATCTGGCCATGTGCTGTGTGACACATGCATACAGTGCTGAATAGACATGAGAACAGCATGGGGAAGACCCCTGGAAGCAATTCTGACACCCAGGTCACTGCCTAAAAGTGTGCCCATCAGAAGTGATCCTTGCCGCATCAGAAGATGCAGACTTGCAACTATCCCCGTGCAAGTCGTTGTCCAAGGGCAGTGTTCAATTGTACCTCCCCCATTCCTTGCAATGCAAGCGCAAGTATGCAGCCTGCCACCCACCCACCCCCAGGCTGCAATACCATACTGCTTGCTTGCTTGCACTTGAAATTGGGCCTTTTAGGCATCTGGATGCGGAATCTGGCCATCGCGTCATGGCTGCGTCGGCGGCCTGGTATCCATACTCAGTCCCCAGCCGCCCGGCGGCCGGGTGTCCACGCTTGGTCCCCAGCCGCCGGGGGGCGGCCGGGTGTCCATACTCGGTCCCCAGCCGCCCCGCGGCCGGGTGCCCACACACGGTCCCCAGCCGCCTGGGGGCGGCCGGGTGTCCATAAACGGTTCTCAGCCACCCCTATTTGAAGGACAGCCTAACCACAAACACGTGGACAAGTCAATGTGGCCAGGGATGGTCCATCTCACTGATGCCTTCACACTGGGTTAATATTGTGGAAGCCGGGACACAGTTGGACACTGGGATGCAACACATCCTCCAGACATAGAGGACTGCGGGTCCTGGGTCAATCAGGCTTCAACACAAAGTTCAGAAGGTAGACAGCAGCAGTGGTCGGCCTCCAACACAACGAGTAAAGTATTCATGATCATGAGGCCATCCAACTCCTTAGCTTTCTGTTCCTTGGAATGCAAGCACATGTATGTAGTAGCGGCTAGGCCTGAGGTGGTCAGCGTTTTGGCGCATATCCTACTTCCTCCGAGGATTGCTGGATGATTTCCTACTACTATCCCAGTTCTATGACTCCCGTTAAAACAAAGCTTCAAGTGATGAATGATGGATGAGGAGGAGGAACAGGGACCATTCACTTCAATATCAGGCCAGTCAACCACACATGTCTTGTAGGATACGTTTCTGTACCAAAAGGAGCGGTTTGGCTACACAGTTATAGGGCATACAGTGAGTGCAATGCCTACCCAAAATTTCGAGGCCCTCCAATGCCCCTTGTAAGTGACATGGAGGTCAAAGGGCCTTAACTAAACCGTTTGTTCCATTTATAGCAACTGGGTCTCCTGTACACTGTTGGCCTAAGCAGTGAATGGAAGGCTTTCCAAAAATTATGAGGAACTGCAATGCCCCTTGAAACAGACGTGGATTACAGCGTACTAAAAACCTTCTACCCATTATTGGGGAGTGGGTCTCCCTTAGTGTTCGCCTATGTGACTCGCCCCCTGGGCCGTGGGGCACTCGGAACCGGGCTTCAGTGTGATGATGGGGGTAGTAGTGGCAATCCGGTCCGTGGCTCAGGGTGGTCAGACCAGTGGTAGTATACTATGTGTTTTGCAATGTCCGACTACGCCACCGGTGGATTGCAGCTATTATGAACCGCCGCTGCAAGGCAGTCCCCTGAGGCTGATGGTGTGTGCAGCTGAGATAGTATAACTCCCCACGGGAAGAGTGTAGCCTCAGGGCAGTGTAGTAGATGGTGGGGGTGATGGTGCAGGGAGTCCCAGTACTGTTAGTGCTGGCGAAGTAAGAAGCACAAAGACAACGTGTTGCAGTCCAGGGTCTTTTACTCACAGTTCGTATACTCCAAGCCACTTCTGTACAGGTAGTGACTGCCCAAGCCGTGCTGCGTCCACCAGGTGAGGGGCTCGGTCAACTCCCAGGCAATTCAGGAGCATGGCACAGGACCCCCTTCTGTCCTCTCTCTGGCACGTGCCCCACCAGTGACCAAACTTCTGTCCAGCTGCCGCGGATTTATGCGGGCAAACGTGGGCCCCGTTTCCCGCTATCCTATATGGTGCCTTCGTAGCAGGTTTAGCGAGAGGTCGCACCAATATATGATCATGACCTCCGGTTCTTGGCTGAGGATTATTTGCCTCCACCAACTTGGGATCCGGTACCCTTTCCTTGCCTGACCCGTCACTCGTAATTTCCTGGGTCCTTAGGGTCCCTTCTTCCTTCGTGTTCCTGGGCCTTTCTCTTCGGTTCCTTTCTCTTTCTGTTCTGTTCCTTTCCTTCTCTCCCTCTCGCCCGGCCCGTGTCCCTAGGCCTGGCTCTGGAGCAGAACTCCAGCGGAGCCTCTGCTCCCCTCCTCCTCCACTCTCACTTCCTCCTCACAAACTGAACTTCTTCTTCTCTCCCAGAACTAAGATGGTGCCCACCTTTTATACCTCCTCCTCTGTGTCTGAGCCCAGGTGACCTGCAACCAATGAGCTCCTTCCCATGCCCAGGAACCAGCCCCTATCTGCTCCCACATCACTAGGGTCCCCCCCCCCCTCCCCACTCCAGCCAGGGACATAGTCAGTCGTGCCTGCATACTAATGGGAGCACCGTAGAGCTGTCCCCCGGAAATGAGGAGTGTATATGTGTGCAGCTAACTGAGCCCTGGTTCATACTCCATCCTTACCCGGGAGTGGAATACCACACCTCTGGTTGAGGTGCAATACCCCTGTAGCGGCCGAACCCTCAGGGCACTACATATGCATTGAAAAGCAAAAACTAACTAAAATTAGGAGGAAATGCAATGCCCGTTGGAAGAGTCGTGGAGGTTAGAGGTAATTAAAAACAACATTTCAATGCCCCTTGGAAGAGCTGTGGAGTTCAGAGTGGTTTAACAAGACGGTTTTAATGCCCCTTGGAAGAGATGTGGAGGTCACAGTGGAATAAAAATACAATATCAATGCCCCTTGGAAGAGTGGTGGAGGTCGCAGTAGCTTAACAAGACAGTGTTAATGCCCCTTGGAAGAGTGGTGGAGGCCGCAGTAGCTTAACAAGACAGTTTTAATGCCCCTTGAAAGAGACGTGGAGGTCACAGCGGAATAAAAAGACAATATCAATGCCCCTTGGAAGAGTGGTGGAGGTTGCAGTAGCTTAACAAGACGGTTTTAATGCCCCTTGGAAGAGTGGTGGAGGTCGCAGTAGCTTTACAAGACGATTTTAATGCCCCTTGAAAGAGCGTTGGAGGTCGCAGTAGCTTCACAAGACGGTTTTATTGCCCCTTGGAAGAGTGGTGGAGGTCGCAGTAGCTTAACAAGACGGTTTTAATGCCCCTTGGAAGAGACGTGGAGGTCACAGTAGCTTAACAAAACGGTTTTAATGCCCCTTGGAAGAGTGGTGGAGATCGCAGTAGCTTAACAAGACTATTTTAATGCCCCTTACAAGAGCCATGCAGTACAGCATATTCAAAACCTTATTCCCATTATTGGGGAGAGGGTTTCCCATAGTCTTTGCCTATGCCTTCTAAGCAAAAGCTGCCAAAAATTAGGATGGAGGAACTTGCAATGCTGGCAAACAAGAGCCATGCAGTACAGCATATTCAAAACCTTATTCCCATTATTGGGGAGAGGGTTTCCCATAGTCTTTGCCTATGCCTTCCAAGCAAAAGCTGCCAAAAATTAGGACAGAGGAACTTGCAATGCTGGCAACACGGACCACGGTCACCCTGATGGTATAGTGGTGGTAGAGGCTGAGGATAAGGAGAGGAGCAAAATACAGCCGAAATGAGGAAGCGTATTCCCATGTGTGGGTGTGAAGCGGTGCAAGGGAATACACCTCCCGAAATAACACAGTGGATTTGACTTTATGTTACTCTGCTGTCATTTGGTGGTGATGAGAAGTCTGGCCCAATCCAGCCCTTGTTCATTTTGATAAGGGTCAGCTTGTCAGCATTGTCAGTTGACAGGCGAGTACGCTTATCAGTTATAATTCCCCCAACGGCACTAAAAACAGGCTCCGATAACACACTAGCAGCAGGGCAGGCCAGGACCTCCAAGGCGTACAGAGCGAGTTCATTCCAAGTGTGCAGCTTGGATACCCAATAATTAAAAAGCACAGAGGAATCACGGAGGACGCTGGTACAGTCGGCAAGGTACTCCCTCGCCATCTTTTGAAACTTTCCACTCCTTGTGAGAGTACCCCACGCCTCAGGGCCTGTAAGCAGTGTTCCCCTGCCTCTATTAGATTGGAGTTGCGTCTCTCTCGCCTGTAGGCCTTGGTTGGTCAACGAACTGTGACCTCTGCCGCTAGCGCGTTCAGATGGGAATTTTTTTAACAGTTCTGCAGCAAGGGCCTTCTGGTACTGCCACATTTTTGTAGACCTCTCCACCTCAGGAATAAGAGAGTGAAAGTTCTCCTTGTAGCGGGGGTCTAAAAGTGTCACCAACCAGTAATGAGTGTCACCCAACATTTTGACAACGCGAGGGTCACGGTTAAGGCAGCGTAACATAAAGTCAGCCATGCGTGCCAGATGTAACGGGCAAGACTTCCATGTCCTCACCAAGATGATGACTGACCATGCTCTCCTCCTCCTCCTCCCCCCTGTCCTCAGGCCACCCACGCTGAACCGACGGTATGGCAGTTGTACAGGTACTACCGTCTACAGGGCATGATACCAGCTCCTGTTCTTCCTCATCCTCCTTCTCTCCCTCATTGTCCCCCAATGCACGTTGGGATGAGATGAGGCTGGGCTGTGTGTAATCGCCCGTTACGGCTTCTTGATCCATCTCATCATACTCTGACTGCAATGCCTCCTCTTTAATTCTCTGCAGAGAGCGTTGCAAAAGACAGTCAAGTGGGATGCTGACGCTAATGATGGCGTCATCGCCACTCACCATCTTGGTGGACTCCTCAAAGTTTGTCAGGATGGTACATATGTCAGACATCCAGGTCCACTCCTAAGGTCTTATATGTGGAGTCTGACCTGAATATCGACGGCCTTGTTGCAGCTGGTACTCCACAACTGCTCTCTTCTGCTCACAAATCCTTTGCAACATGTGGAGGGTAGAGTTCCAACGTGTTTGGGACTTCACACACCAGTCAGTGTGCCGGAAGTTGCAAACGCTGCTGCAACACAGCAAGGGCGGCGGAGCTGTAGCCGACTTCCGAAAATTAGCTGACAGGCGGCGTACTTTGACGAGTAGATCTGGCAACTCGGGGTACAATTTAAGAAACCGCTGAACCACGAGGTTAAGCACATGAGCCAAGCATGGTAAGTGTGTGATCTCGCCTCGCCTCAGTGCCGCCACCAGGTTACGGCCATTGTCACACACGACCATGCCTGAAAGTAGGTTCAGCGGTCTCAGCCACAGATCTGCCTGCTCTTTCACAGCTGTCCATAACTCACAAGCAGTGTGAGGTTTATCACCTAAGCTTATGAGTTTCAGCACAGCCTGTTGCCGCTTGCCTGAGGCAGTACTGCAGTGCTTCCAGCTTGTAACTGATGTGGTGATATCTGAGATGGAGGCTGAACATGAGGAGGAGGAGGAGGATGATGTGCAGGAGCTGTACACTGTGGGGGCAACTCTGACTGACATAGGGCCCGCAATCCTCGGTGGGGGAGGATGTGTTCTGTCCCAAGGTCCGACTGGGTCCCGGCTTCCACTATGTTTACCTAGTGTGCCGTCAGGGAGATGTACCGTCCCTGGCCACAAGCACTTGTCAACGTGTCCGTTATCAGGTGTACTCTCCCAGTAACTGCGTTGTTGATGGCACGGCAGATGTTTTGGGACACTTGCTTGTGTAGTGCGGGGATGGCACACCGGGCAAAATAGTTTCGGCTGGGGACTGAGTACCGAGGGACGGCCACCGCCATAAGGTTGCAGAAGGATTCTGTCTCCTCCAGCCTAAAAGGCAGTATTTCCAACGCAAGTAGTCGTGAAATGTGCGAATTTAGGACTGTGGCCTCTGGGGCATTGGCTGCGAATTTGCGCTTTCGTTCAAAGGTCTGGGATATGGACAACTGAACGCTGCATGCAATATGGACAGAGGATTGCCTTGCACGCACAACAGGGGGTACTCTTACACGCACAACAGCGGAAGAAGCAGTGGTGACACCCGCTGACACTGGTCGTGGACCCTGCGGTTCGCCCCACAAAGTCGTGTGCTTTGCTGACATGTGCCTGATCATGCTGGTGGTGGTCAGGCTGGTAGAATTGTCACCCCTGCTGATGCTGGCATGGCAGGTGGTACAAATGGCCTTTTTGGGGTTATCAGCAGAGTCTTTAAAAAGTTCCAGACTCTGGAAGACCTACCGGTTGTACTGGCAACGTCCCTCATGTTGGTGTTACGGGGAACTGTTGCCCGCCTTCTGTGTGCTGCCACCACACTGCTTCTTCCTGCCTGTTGGGGTACTCTGCCTCCCTCCCCCTGTGTGCCGCTGGCCTCACTTTGCGTGTCCTCCTGCCACGTTGGGTCAGTTACTAGATCATCCACCACATCCTCCTCTTCCACTTGCACACCACGATCCTCCTCCTCACTTTGTGGCAATTGTGTCTCGTCATCGGCCACCTCTTGTGATAAATTGCCAGCCAGCGTCGCCTTTCTGTGGCCGTGGCTGTTCAAATATTTGGGCATCCCTACATGGGATCTCCTCTTCCACCACTTCAAGCGCAGCAGGCAAGGGGCACAAATATAGAAATGGACCAGTGAACAGCTCTTCAGTGTCCAACTGTGGGATCAGTTGCTGTCTGACGACACTCAGCGTGGTGGGAGGAGGGAGCATCAGGGTGAGGGGGAGTATGCGGTCGAGACTCACAGCTACTAAAACTTGACCGTGTGGAAGACAAACCGGTGGTGCTGGTGCCCAGGTAACTGGAAGTATTATCTGCTATCCAATTAATAACCTGTTCACACTGATCAGTTTGCAATACTGGTGTTGTAGTGTGCTTCCCTAGTAATTCGGTCAAGAAGTGGGAGCGAGAAGATGTGGCTGTTGGTTGTGGCACATTTTCACCTTGGCCACGGCCCTGTCCTCTGCACGCACCATCACCAGAACGTCCAGTTCCATGTCCCTTGCCACGCGCCTTGCCCATTGTAAATGAAGTAAAATAGCTTACACTCGCACTATCAATGGAAAAAGGGTAATAGAAAGGAGATTAGAACCGTGGAAGAGGAAAACCTCCGTTCTATTTCTCTGGCCTACACCCCACTCTTTTAAACAGATATATTGGTGTCTGAACAGTCAGGGAGACACTATTACTGTTTTTTTTATGTTAAAAAGGCCAAAAGCAGGATAATACAGAGATTTGAACCGTGGAACTGCAAAACCACAGTTATAGTTATGTGGCCTACACTACTCTTTTAAACAGATATATTGGTGTCTGAACAGTCACAGACACACTACATTTTTTTTTGGGGGGGGGGGGCGAATACTAAAAGGTTAATAAGACGCGTATTTGTACAGTCTGACTGAGGAAAAAAAAATACAGGATTTAGATGAAAAAAAAAGGATTTTTCCTGGCCCCTGAGACCGGGGGATAAGTCTAGCAATTTGACCAGCAGGAGCACGCAGGACTGTAATGCACTGTTTGTTGGTATAACCACTGCGTCTCCTATACAGCCTGCCTGCCTGTCTGCCTGATATCTGGGATGGATATTAGTCCTGAGAAGGACTATTTGTTTGATCTGGCAGCCTTTAGAGACCCTACACTAACTATTTCGCACTATATATCTCTCCCTAACTCAGCAGCACTCTCCCTACACTGTCTGATCCCGGGCGACTGTGTCCAGGATGGCGGCGCCCGGTTTTAAATACTCGAGGTGATGCTGTGCGGCCAGCCAATCACTGTAATGCCCGCATTACAGTGACTGGCTGGCAATCCCTGCATGTTCATTGGCTCTGTAAAGAGCGCCAAACCTGCAGGGCGGAGACCCGAGCTCCCGCCCAAGTAACCCGGAAATGCTCGGTGCTCGCCGAGCATCCCGAGTAGCGAGATGCTCGGGCGAGTAACGAACAGTATCGAGCACGCTCGCACAACGCTACTAGTCACCATATCGTCATCTTTTTTTTTTTACTTTTGAAAAAAATCCCAACCCTAATACAACCCTAACGCCAACCCTAATACAACCCCAACCCTAATCCTAGCCCAACCCCAACCCCATCCCTAACCCCAACCCTAGCCCAACCCTAACCCTAGCCCACCCCAAACCCCAACCCAAATACAACCCTAACCCTAGCCCAACCCTAGCCACAACCCTAGCCCAACCTTAACCCCAACTTTAACCCCAACCCTAACCCCAACCCTAGCCCAACCCTAACCCTAGCCCAACACTAACCCCAACCCTAACCCTAATACAACCCTAAGCCTAGAGTTTATTTTTCACGCCGTCCCTCGTACGGTATAAGTGATTAGACGACTTTATTCTTCGGGTCGGTGCGATTTCAGTGATACCAGAATCATGTCTGGTTTTTATGATTGACAGCTGTCACACACTAAAAGACGCATTTTTTTGTAAAATCTAGTTTTTGCATCGCCATATTTTGAGAGCTATAATTTTTCCATATTTTGGCCGACAGAGTCATGTGACAGCTTGTTTTTTGGGGGACGAGTTGACGTTTTTATTGG
Source organism: Phyllobates terribilis (assembly GCF_046119375.1). Taxonomy (NCBI): domain Eukaryota; kingdom Metazoa; phylum Chordata; class Amphibia; order Anura; family Dendrobatidae; genus Phyllobates; species Phyllobates terribilis. The sequence continues at coordinate 432,822,746 of NW_027362767.1, read as the reverse complement.
TGCCATTTTCAGGCACTTGACATTTTTTGATCGCTTTCTATTCCGATTTTTGGGAGGCAGAATAAACAAAAAACAGCAATTCCGGAATTGTTCTTATGGTTTTTTTTTTATGCTGTTCCGCGTGTGGTGAAATTGATAAAGCAGCTTTATTCTTCGTGTCAGTACGTTTACAGCGGTACCACATTTATATCGTATTTCTATGTTTTGGCGTTTTTACACAATAAAAGCTATTTTACAGAAAAAAGAATGTTTGCATCGCTTTATATTGAAAGCTATAACTTTTTTATTTTTCGGCTGATGGAGCGGCTTGTTTTTTGCGGGACAAGATGACGGTTTTCAGTGGTACCATTTTTATTTACATTCGCCTTTTTGATCGCGTGTTATTCCATTTTTTGTTTGGCGGTATGATGATAAAGCATTGTTTTTTGCTTCGCTTTTTTTTTTACCATGTTCACTAAATGGGGTTAACTAGTGGGACAGTTTATAGGTCAGGTCATTCTGGACGTGGCGATACCAAATATGTGTTCTTTTATTGTTTTTTTCATAATATTTATTGATGGGTACATTATATATTTTTTTTTGGTGGATTTTTTTTTTTTTTTTTTAAATATTTTTACATTTTTATTTTTTTTATTTTTTAACACTTTTTGGACTTTTATTCTGTTTCCCACTATGGGACTTTCACTGTTTTTATTCTGATCGCCTGTATAGCACAGGGATGGAGCACCATCCCTGTGCTATAAAGACTGTCAGCGCTGCAGACGCAGAAGATACTTTGGTCATGCACTACGCATGACCAAAATATCTTCCTGCTGTCTGGTGACCCGGATGTTGTCATGATGACATCCGGGAAGCCGCGGCAGACAGCACTGGAGGCCGGGAGAGGAGCTGAGTTTTGCGATCACCTCCCCTTGCCCCCGCAATGCTGCGATCGACTTCGACCGCAGCATTGAGGCGGTTAATGTGCCGGGAGCTGTGCGGGACCGCTCCCTGCACATAGTCACAGTTAATACCCGGTGCTATTAGCTGACACCCGGTGGCGATCTCCTCGCACCGCTTGTGGGAAGGCGCGATGGCCATGTGACCTAATAGTACGTCATTGGTCCAATCGGCCCAGGTCACCATGACGTACTATTAGGTCTGACGCGCCCCCTAGGCCGTGGGGTACTAGGCAGCCGGGCCTCTTACGGATGCCGGTATGGGGAGTATCACGGTGGCTGGCCCGGTCCATGACCCAGGGCGGTCAGTAAAAAGAGGAAGATATTTATAGGGAAATTTGGGGAAAGTTCGTGATGCCACCTGTGGATTGCAGCTAAAGGGGCCGCTGCTGCGGAGCAGTCCTCTGGAGCTGGTGCAGAAGGGATGGTGTGGCTCTCCACAGGTAGAGCTAGCTCCAGGGCAGTGAAGGAAGTGAGAGTTTCGCTGGGCGTTGTAGTGCCGGGAGGGAGGGATGGCGCAGATGAATGAAGGGATGGAGGCAGTGCGGTGCAGTCATCCGAGTTTTTACTCACAGTTCTTATGACAGTTCCACTGGTGCACTGTACAGTTGTCGGCCTCCCACGTCGCGCTGCGTTCACCAGGCAGAGGTTCAGCTCTTCCTCAGGCAGATTAGGAGCACCTGACAGAACCCCACTTTCTCGTGTTCCTAGCTAGACCGTCTTCACGCTGGGTCTTTCTCCCTCCTGCCCTGCACTTCCCCACTCTTAATCCCGCTCGAGTGCTCTGAAGTCCCTCCTGTCTCGTCGGAGTTCCCGGACCTGATTGACCCTCACAGAGATTAGAATGGGGCTTCGGCGACCGACTATATAAGCCAGAAGCCTCCGGTTTTCCCTTCCGGGATGTAGAGTAACACAGCTGGCCCAGGGGCCGGTCCCCTTCTTGCGGCCTACGATCCCTCTGTCTTCTGACAGATACAGGGCGTACGGGTGCCGTCCTGCACTCGCCATACCCCCTAGGATCCTTTCTGTAGAACGGAGCCTACTCCTCTGCTCCCCACCTGGGTCTCTAGGACTGGGCCCTGCTTGTGGAGCAGAGCTCCTAAAGAGCCTCTGCTCCCAGACTGACTTCTCTCACCGACTCCTCTTACTCCACTGCCACCCTAAAATGGCTTTCCATTTTATACCTCCTTCTATAGTGCTCCCCTAAACTGCTTCCTCCACCCACACCCACTACTGGTTCCTCCTACCTCTGGGTTCCCCCCACTCCAGCCAGGGACAGGGCTCAGCATTAAAACACATTGCATCTTGCCCTTCCAGCTGGCCTGGAGCAGTGTAGTGTTGGATGCAGGTGTTGGGGTTTCGGGCAGCACTCTATCCTTACCTGAGAGAAGGGGATACCACACCTCAGGGACGCCACAGGTCACACGTCAGAAAGGAGTTACTTTTAGTGTATTATTGGTTTTAATGATTTGTAATCATGAAAATTATATGTAGATTTATTCATTTCTAAAGCCTGTATGCAATTATCAATCACATCAGTGCCTATCTATTTAAAGCACTCAGCGTGGTATACATTCTGGAATTACCTGAAGAAGGGGACAGATCGTCTCTGAAACACGTTATGTGTTGAATAAATCGACTTCTCTTGCCTAACCTGGTGGTTCCTAACTGAGAGCGTGGCGACCTGTGGATCTCCACCACCCACTATTCATTATCTTTCGCTGTATCCTGGCTCCAGAGCATGATGCCGGAGAGGGCAGAAGGTGCTGCAATGCTCCAGGACCGCAGTCATTTACCGCGTAGTATCAGCTTTGTGTCTGGCATGCACGACTACCAGACGTGAGTGGAATACCTCTCACCCCTCCATCTATATGCTGTGACATTCTTCACATGGCGCGCCTTCTCTTTTTGCTTTATTTTCTCATTTTTCTGTCTGTTTTCATAGAGCTGATGTGACTTGCCAAAAAGCACAGGTTTGTTTCATCTGTCCAAAGGACATTCTCCCAGAAACTTTGGAAAATTCTTATCTTGCTTTTTTTCTGATTTGCTTTTGACTCGCCCCCAGGGCCGTGGGGTACTCGGCAGCCGGGCCTCTGGATTCCGGTTGGCGGGGAATATCACGGTGGCTGGCCCGGTCCGTGACCCAGGGCGGTCAGTAAAAAGGGGAAGATTATTATAAGGGATTGGAAAGTTCGTGACGCCACCTGTGGTGTCTGGTGAGGATCACAAGCGCTGCAACAGTCCTCTGAGGCAGATGTTAGGGCAGCTTGTGATGGGACGGCTCCCCACAGTTGGAGCAAGCCACAGGGCAGTGTAAGATGGAGTGGTAGTTGCGCTGGGCATTGTAGTGCAGGGAGGGAATGATGGCGCGGACGAAATAACTGGACAGAGGCGGTGCGGTGCAGTCATCCGTGTCTTTATTCACAGTTCTTTAGTTCCACAGGGTGCACTGTCAGATTACAGCCCCCCACGTTGCGCTGCGTTCACCGGGCAGGGGTTCAATCCTTCCTCAGACAGCTTGGTAATACCTGGCAGAACCCCACGTTCTCGTGTTCCTATTTTGACCGACTTCACACTGGTCTTTCTCCCTCCTGCTCTGCGTTGCCCACTCTCAGTCCTGTTCAGGTACTCTGAAGTCCCTCCTGTCTGTCGGAGTTACACAGACTTGCTTGACCCTCAAGGGACTAGAGTACCCCCTGGAATCCACGGAGCCTACTCCCTGCTCCCCTCCGGGGCCTTCAGACTTGGCCCTACTTGTGGAGAAGATCCCCTAATGAGACTCTGCTCCCGGACTGTTCTTTTGAACTGTCCCGAGCTGTTCTTCTGAACTGCTCCCGCTCACTAGACTGCCACCCTAAGATGGCTTCCCTATTTATACTCCTACAAAGTGCTCCCTCTAACTACTTCCTCCACCCACACCCACAACTGGTTCCCCCTACCTTTGGGTTCCCCCCACTCCAGCCAGGGTCAGGGCTCAGCAGCTGCGCTCTGCATGTTGCCCCTCCTGCCGGCCTGGAGTAGTGTAGTGTTGGATGTGTGGCGCCCCTGAGGGTTCAGTCGCCACAGAGATACTGCACCTCACCCCGAGGTGTGGTGTCTCCCTCTCTCAGGTAAGATGGGAGTGTTGCACGGAACCCCAAACACCTGCATCCATCACCACACTGCTCCAGGCCGGCTGGAGGGGCAACATGCAGAGCGCAGCAGCTGAGCCCTGTCCCTGGCTGGAGTGGGGGGAACCCAAAGTTAAGGTGAACCAATAGTGGGTGTGGGTGGAGGAAGCAGATACAGTAACCACTTATACAGTAGATATAAAAGAGAAGCCATTAGAGTGAGGTCAGTTGAGTAGTAGTCGTTTTAGTGAGGGCTGTTCAGAGGAACAGTCCGGGAGCAGAGGCTAATCAGGAGCTCTGCTCCACAAGTTAGGGCCTAGGATAGAGGCCCCGGAAGGGAGCAGGGAGTAGGCTCCATTCTATGGAAAGGATCCCAGGGGGTACGGCGCGTGCAGGATGACACCCGTACGCCCCGCTCCTGCCAGGTGTCAGGAGGGATCGGTTGCTTCATTCTAATCTACAGGGGGTCAGGTTAGTCCCGGATCCGACGTACAGGAAGGACTTCAGCATACCCGAGCGGGATTGAGAGTGGGCAGCGTAGGGCAGAGGAGAGAAGGACCAAGTGTAAAGACGGTCAAAGTAGGAACACGAGAAAGTGGGGTTCCGCTAGGCATTCCTAAGCTGCTTGAAGAAGGATTGAACCCCTGTCCGGTGAACGTGGCATGATGAGGGAGGCATTCACCTGTAAAGAGCACTTGTGAATTGCCTAAGAACTGTAAGTAAAATCTTGGACGACTGCATCGATCGGTCTCTGACCGTTTCTTCACCGGCGCCATTCTTCCTCCCCCGCACTACAACGCCCAGCGCACTATACATCTATTTTACTCTGCCCTGAGGCCCGCTCCGCCTGTGGGGAACTGTACCATCTTTAGCTGCCCTGACATCTGCCTCAGAGGACTATTGCAGCGCTGGTGATCCTCACCAGACACCACAGGTGGCGTCACGAACTCTCTGAACTTTTTACTAATTAGTGATACCCCTTTGTGCACTGACCGCCCTGGGCCAGCCACCGTGATTCCTCCCAAAGAGTGCCCCACGGCCCTGGGGTCGAGTCATTCAATTGGCGTCACGAACAGGATGCGTAACCAACCCGCCATCTGTGGGTATTGTGTGCCTAAAGAAGTGTTTTCTGCTCTGAATGTAGCACCCGCCCCAGAAGAACGGGCGCCATTATGGGCGTGTTAAAGGACAACAAAATGGAGCCTTCCATCTTGGGCCGGGTCCTAGAATGGCGCCAAAAGCAGGCCCTGCCCCTTGGAAGTGTGACTGTCCGCGTAGATGTGTCCGTCAAGGCAGGAAGGCCGTCACAGGGAGTGACCGACAACAAATCGCCATGGGACCGCCCCCAAAAGAGGAGAGGAGGAGGAGAAAAGGAATGGAGACAGGGAGTGGCCTCGACCCGTCTAGCCAGACCGCACCCGGCAGCCGAGATGGAAGGAAGCAAAAACCAAGCCACTGCCTCCGGCCTGCCGCTGCACCAAGCCACCCCCTCCACCATGGAGGAAGATATAGAGAAGCTATCCCCGGAGGATGTGGAGTTTCTCGAGAGCGAGTGGAGCGAGCCCAGCATGCAGAGGTCGCCCGGTGGAAAAGTGAGCTGCTGGAGAAACTAGCCGCCCGCCGGAAAGTGAGACCGGATGCCAGCAGCCGCACACCAGCCCCGGCGGAGTTTACAGGAAACCAGGAGGTCGAGTGGAACACAGGAGCAGGTAGGAGAGAATCCCCAGCCCCGGGCGCTGCCAGTGCCGACCTGATCCTGAGCCTCCTGCCCCAGCCCCCACCATATGCTGCCGCACTCTGGCCGGAACCGATATGCAGCCCGGAATCTCCACCCCCGGGCGCGGAACCTGAAAACCCCGCACCAAGGGCCTTCCCGGAACCCCTGCCTCTAACCGCTGCACCAGAGGGTTCCCCATACGGCGTCCCCCCGGAACGTCTAATCCCGGGCGCCGAAGCTGCGGGCCTGTTGCTGAGAGCCCTCCCGCCACCACCGCCACCGGCGCTGGAGTGGATCTACAGTGCGCCGGTCTTTGACTGGTCCGCCCACTTTGAGGATCAGCAGCCGTGTCCGCTCCTCACAATACCAGCACCCCCGGTTGCCTGCCTCAGCACAGAGGAGTTATGCTGGGACAACCGGGGGTGGATCTGATGGGGCTCTCCTATGAAACAGAGTCTGCCGCCCAGCAGAGGAAGGAATTCTGCCGGCGGGAACTCCGGCAATTAGAGAGGGAGCGACACGCGTGGGAAGTGCACAGTGAGCGCCTGGAGGCCCGTGATAAGGCCGCCAAGGCACAAGTCCGCCAGGCGGAGACAGCCAACCCCAGCCCCCGTGAGGAAGGCCTCATCGTTAAGTTTAACCTCAAGGATGGGTGGGGCTTCATCCGGAGTCCCGAGTTTAACAGGGACATTTTCGTCAACCGACGGGATGTGGAGCCTGAGCTGGAAGAAGGCCATTCCGACCGGAACCTGTATCCGGGAGATCAAGTCACGTTCACCCGGCACCATGGTGAGCGTGGCTGGTATGCCCTGCATGTGCACCACGCCAACAAGGACGCACCGCTGCAGGAAGTCCCTCGTGACCCGGCTAGGTCAGGGAAAAATGAAGAATACCCCAGGAGGGGTCCCCAGTACTAGGCTTAGTACTGGGACTGTGAAACTGAATGTAGTCACCCGTCCGGGTGCAGTGTTACAGTTTGTGTGAAGTTAAAAGTAATGTTTTTTCTAATAGTGTGAGTTTTTCTACCATCACCCGTCAGGGTGTACAGGCTGAGAACTGTGAGCAGTCAGACATTGACATTGTAAAAAGTTTAGCACTTCTTAAAGTTCACCCTTCTGGTTTTATAAGTGCAATCCTTACCTCAGAACAAAAACCCGTTTGGCGCGGCGGAAGACGAGGTCCAGTAACTGGATCATCTATGCCCTGCAGCCACGCCCAGGGCCTACGTTGGGGGTTTGCGGACGGGTCCCTCATGCTGCTACAGTTGCACCCTGGTGCAGGAACTCTATTGAAAATGTTTCATATGAAAAGTGCTTTTATAATCTTTTATAATGTAATGTAACCAGTAACGTTTAGAGAAAATGTGCCTCCCATAAAGGGAAGCAATGTTATGTGTTTATGATCTTATATGCGGATGCATCTTAAAAATTTTGCATGTCATTTATTCTGAGTTTTGCTTTGTTCCAGCCCGCGGACGTGCTGTGTTTCACCGGGGGGAATGTGGCGCTCCTGAGGGTTCAGTCGCCACAGAGGTATTGCACCTCACCCAGAGGTGTGGTGTCTCCCTTCTCTCAGGTAAGTAAGGAGTGCTGCATGGAACCCCAAACACCTGCATCCAACACTACACTGCTCCAGGCCGGTTGGATGGGCAAAATGCAATGTATGTTTCTGCTGAGCCCTGTCCTTGGCTGGAGTGGGGGAAACCCAAAGGTAGGGGGAACCAGTAGTGGGTGTGGGTGGAGGAAGCAGATACAGTAACCACTTATACAGTAGATATAAAAGAGAAGCCATTAGAGTGAGGTCAGTCGAGTAGTAGTCGTTTTAGTGAGGACTGTTCAGAGGAACAGTCCGGGAGCAGAGGCTCATCAGGAGCTCTGCTCCACAAGTTAGGGCCTAGGATAGAGGCCCCAGAGGGGAGCAGGGAGTAGGCTCCGTTCTAAGGAAAGGATCCCAGGGGGTACGGCGCGTGCCAAATTTGGAGCCAATTTTTTTTTTTTTTTTTAAAGACCACAATATTAAATGTGCAGTATTTAAAATAGGAGGAAGGTCATGGAAGGTTATTTAAGCCCAGAGCACGAGCATCTTATTAACTGCAAACACAGATTAAAATGATACCTGGGTTGACGAAATCTGTCTTATGGTTCTTGTTTAATCAGTGTAACAGTGCCAACCTTTCACTGCCTGTAGTTTACTTATCAAAATCCTGATGACAGGAGCGCCGCATAAAAGCAGGAATATGCGGCTATTATGCCGCGTGGGAACGTAGCCTAAGGGACTCCATCTTTAATAGAAAAAAAAATCCTCGCTCCGATGTAATCCATGGGTCTTCTGTCTTCAGCTCTGCTACATCTTTGCCATCAGACAAATATGTCTGCTGACAGATGAGCAGGCACAGAATGACGCTGGAGCACTGTTACTGTGTAGTGCCACACTATGTTGCTTTTTTGTCATTTCATGTAGTGTAGAAGTCTTGGGAAAAGTGTGGATTGTGCTCTGGAAGTGATCAGTTATAGCTAACTATGTTATTTTCTGCAGAGATAAGTCCTGCATAGAAGATGTGATATAGGTCTGCGACAGATAAAGAACTTGTGAGTATGTGTATTACCTATACACGCACACTGACACTATATACAGAGCTTCTGTGTATAATGTCACTGGTGATCATTGCATTACCTGTACACTGACACTATATACAGAGCTTCTGTGTATAATGTCACTGGTGATGACTGTATAACCTGTACACTATATACAGAGCTCCTGTGTATAATGTCAGTGGTGATCACTGTATAACCTGTACACTGACCCAATATACAGAACTTTTTTTACATTTGTATTATTTTAGTATTATTTGTCACTATGTGGTGCCATTATGTGCTTTGGTCATGACATGACGATATTTGTCCCTTGTATGTGGTATTATTCGGTCACTATGTGGTGGTAATATGTGGTCTCATGGTGTGTCAGTATTTATACCTTGTATCTGGAAGCATTTGATCACTATGTGGTGGTATTATGTGCTTTGGTCATGGTGTGGCGGTATTTGTGTCTTGTATGTGGCATTATTTGGGCACTATGTGGTGGTAATATGTGATCTGGTCATGGTGTGGTGGTATTTCTGCCTTCTATCTGGTAATATTGGACTTGGTTGGTCATTTGTTTTATCTGATATCAATAAGGGGAAACCTCATTATTTCCAATAGATATTAAATACTTGGATGTTTAACCCCTCCCTGTCTTGTGACTATTACACAGCAGCAGAGATGCAGTTACAGAGGTTCACCAGAGAAAGCAAGTTGGCATTTGGTGAGATTTTCACCTCTGTATTTATAAGACGAAACCAGGAGTGGGTGAGAAATGCATAAAACATTAACTCGGATTGCTCCACTCCAGGTTTTGTCTTACAAATACTGAGGTAAAAATCTCACCAAATACTCAAACTGCCACAATCTTCTGACAGTGCGGATTCCACCAATAAATAAGTGATCCCCTTCCCAACCTGTGCATCGCTCAGAACTTGTTTTCACCAATAAAAACACTTTAATGCAAACTACAGAAATTGTACATCGCAGTTCTGGTGAGCGCACAGTGATGGGCAGGAGCCGCCAATATAATGGGTATAACGGCTAACAGGTATCTGCAAATAGCTGGAGGGTGGGCCCGGGTGTGTGGGCCCCTGGAGTTAATTTCCCTGGTGGGCCCCAGACACCCCAGTCCGGCGCTGCCCGTAGGATCTTGTCTGTGTTGTCAGAGGAGAAAAAATATCTTTTTTCCCTTCTTGTGGGGATTCTGAGCAGATCTTGCCTTCCTCATCCTGATCAGAATCAAGGGATTGTATGTCCTCTTCTGAGCTTAGCTCCAGCTCCCATCTTGGTCTCTTAGCACGGGGACCTGGCTGAGATGTCTGTGGGGGAACGAAATTAGAGATTGAAGTTTGCACCTCCTCTCTAATCATGGACCTCATGTCAGATAGAAAAGTAGACTGTTCACCCCTGATGATTTTAGAGGTACACCTCTCACATAGCTGTTTCCCAGGCAATTTTATACTGCAGAGAGCACATCTTCTAGATTTCCCTGAGACCTTGACAGCCCTTTTGGGTGCAGATACTGGTGCAGCAGGGGCGCCCTTGTCCTAGAATTGTAAGAATGGGGAAGATCCTAAGTATGCAGGATTTTTAATAGTGAGTAATCTCTTTACCAATTACTCACATGTACCAGGGTCTGCTCTGCAGGGGCATCTGATCGACCAGCATCCAAAAGGAGGAGACAGTTAAGCAAAAGGCATCAATAGGTGGGAAATACAGCTGGGAAGAGCAGAGGCATGGGAAGTGCTTCCACACACCCAAAGTGCTTCAGCCTCATTTGCTTATCCATTCAAATGCAGCTTTCTCTGTAACGGAGGAATAAACTCTAGCAAAAGGAATGACTGTACTTGTATTTGCAAGAGTTACATGTGCATATAAATAGTTTTGAGGCGTGTAATCCTTCTGACAGATTCCTTTTAAAGGGTACCTGTTCTTTCAGGTGACTAGTCAGAACAGGCTGTCACTATTTCTGGTTATTATATGACTTGAATCGTGTGCTTTCATCAGTTTCCCCTCTGCAGGCTCTATCTCTGATTTTCAGTCCTCTCTGAGCTAGTGGATGGAGATTAGCTACTATGATGTCTATACCGTACACGGATATGATGGATTCTTGCTGCTCTTGCTCTAAGCACAAAGACAGTAGCAATAGAAGCAATGCGAACATAATGTAACACAGGTACTTTAGATGCAGTGACACAGAAGCACAGAGCAGCCAATACAGGGTTAATAAACAGGGAAAGTTTATGATAGCAAGGTGAATCTCCACGCAGGGAGTAACAGGGGGAAATATGGGGAAATAGCAGGTATTAGTCTGTAACTGACAGCTTACAGTTTAACTAGATGTAGCAGAGTCAAACGGGTAACAAACTACAGTTTTTTCACTTAGCTGATTGTATACTCTACAAGGCAGTTGCCAGCTGGTGCTGGTGACGCTGTCTTCAGGCTTCCCCGCCCAAACAATGCTCCGTGTTCTGGCGGCAGCGGGCGGTCTCCGGTTTTACCCGCTGAGCCCCTAGTCCATAACACGGCACTTCACGTGCTCAGCTCCACGGACCCTGCGTCTCTTCTCCCTACAGTTAGCTTGACTCCTCCGGTCCACTGCACTCGGATCCCTTGCTCCAAGTCCTGTAGCCAGGAGCCTGGACCCTCTCACACTGCTCTGCTCCGCAGGCCTCAGCTCCGCTTTCCCACGCAAACGTCCTCATCTCTCCCTCTCTCTCGTCACACCAGGAGTCCTTCTGTCACCTGACCTCCCAGCTCTCTCTCGACACACCCCCTGCTTCCCTGTCACATGACTCCTCTGCTTGCAGTCTGTCTTCCCCCTGCAACAAGAGGCACGGCCCCGGCAGTTCCGGACCTTTGCTCTGAAAGCACTTACACCCCGGTCTTCCCCTTACACTCCCGCCCTCCTTTAACTCGCCATTCCACGGGCGAGAGTTCCTTCATCAAATGTTCACATACGGTACCATATGAATGGATCTTGTTCGTAACGTTGAGGAGGCACTCCTGCTGTTGTCCGTTCTGACCGGCGTAACTCAGTTTGACCGATGTGGGGTGCAGGGTCACTCGGATTTCCAATCTTCGCCTGTCCAGTGGCTTCAACCGATGTTGTTCCCTCGCCGCCTGCACTGGGGACTGCAGGTAATCGAGTGCTGGGGCTCGGAGGTAGAACAACTCTTCTTCGTCCACATTGTGGCTTGGGGCAACTGTGGCAGGTCCCTCTCTAGAAGCAGGTGATTCTTCTTCATCCTCGTCATCTTTAGACAGACAGGATCGCAGCATACTACGATGAACCACTCTGGCAGGGGCTCCTTCAGCCCCCTCGGGTTGAACTTCATACACAGGTCTTTCAGCGCCAATCCTGCGCTTCACTCGGTGCGAGGTCCGTTCCCACCGCCTACTCAATTTTCCCCGGTGCCGCTCTGCCGATATATATATGTGCGTGTGTATATAATATAATGTGTGTATGTATATAATGTGTGTGTGTATATATCTATATATATATCTATATATACACAGGTCATTTTCATTTTCTCAGATTTTTCTCTTTCTAGGTATATTTTTGAGTAAAATGTACATTGTTGTTTTATTCTATAAGCTACTGACAATGTCTCCAAAATTCAAAGCGAAAAATTTTGTATTTATTTGCAGCAAATGAGAAATCGGCAAATCTCGCTCAACACTTTTCTTTCCACCTCCTTTGGCATGGCTACAAGTTATCTTTTCATTCAAATTCCTTTTGGGCCGTTCCTAGCACTTGTTTTGTCCCATTGCTGGAGGATTGTGAAGAGCACCGCAGTGTTTCTTATACTTTCCCTGGTTACATAAGATTTGGTTCCGGTGATCACCTAATCAGAAGCACATTAAGGAGAAGGAGGTGGACGGTGGGTGGAAATCAGCTGACGCTGGAATGGAACGGCCGTCAGACATGGAGAGATGGGGATTGCTAGAAAACTGTGCAGTGGTCTCTTCATTTTTGCCAGAACTATATGTATGTATAGTGTGTGTGTATAATGTGTGTGTGTGTATAGTGTGTGTGTGTATGTATAGTGTGTGTGTGTATGTATAGTGTGTGTATGTGTGTATGTATAGTGTGTGTGTGTGTATGTATAGTGTGTGTGTGTATGTATAGTGTGTGTGTGTATGTATAGTGTGTGTGTGTATGTATAGTGTGTGTGTGTATATATAGTGTGTGTGTGTGTGTGTGTATGTATAGTGTGTGTGTGTGTGTATGTATAGTGTGTGTGTGTATGTATAGTGTGTGTGTGTGTATGTATAGTGTGTGTGTATGTATAGTGTGTGTGTGTGTGTGTATGTATAGTGTGTGTGTATGTATAGTGTGTGTGTGTGTATGTATAGTGTGTGTGTGTATGTGTATAGTGTGTGTGTGTGTATGTATAGTGTGTGTGGGTGTGTGTATGAATAGTGTGTGTGTGTGTGCATAGTGTGTGTGTGTGTGTGTGTGTATGTATAGTGTGTGTGTGTGTGTATGTATAGTGTGTGTGTGTATATATAGTGTGTGTGTGTGTGTGTATGTATAGTGTGTGTGTGTGTGTATGTATAGTGTGTGTGTGTATGTATAGTGTGTGTGTGTGTGTATGTATAGTGTGTGTGTGTGTATGTATAGTGTGTGTGTATGTATAGTGTGTGTGTGTGTGTGTATGTATAGTGTGTGTGTGTATGTATAGTGTGTGTGTGTGTATGTATAGTGTGTGTGTGTATGTGTATAGTGTGTGTGTGTGTGTATGTATAGTGTGTGTGGGTGTGTGTATGAATAGTGTGTGTGTGTGTGCATAGTGTGTGTGTGTGTGTGTGTGTATGTATAGTGTGTGTGTGTGTGTATGTATAGTGTGTGTGTATGTATTGTGTGTGTGTGTATGTATAGTGTGTGTGTATGTATAGTGTGTGTGTATGTAGTGTGTGTGTATGTATAGTGTGTGTGTGTATGTATAGTGTGTGTGTATGTATAGTGTGTGTGTATGTATAGTGTGTGTGTATGTATAGTGTGTGTGTGTATGTATAGTGTCTGTGTGTGTGTATGTATAGTGTGTGTGTGTATGTATAGTGTGTGTGTATAATGTGTGTGTGCATGTATAGTGTGTGTGTGTATAGTGTGTGTATGTATAGTGTGTGTGTATGTATAGTGTCTGTGTGTGTGTGTGTATGTATAGTGTGTGTGTATGTGTAGTGTGTGTGTATGTATAGTGTCTGTGTGTGTGTGTGTATGTATAGTGTGTGTGTGTGTATGTATAGTGTGTGTGTGTGCATGTATAGTGTGTGTGTGTGTGTGTATGTATAGTGTGTGTGTATGTATAGTGTGTATGTATAGTGTGTGTGTATGTATAGTGTGTGTGTGTATGTATAGTGTGTGTGTATGTATAGTGTGTGCGTGTATGTATAGTGTGTGTGTTTGTATGTATAGTGTGTGTGTGTATGTATAGTGTGTGTGTATGTATAGTGTGTGTGTGTGTGTATGTATAGTGTGTGTATGTATAGTGTGTGTGTGTGTGTATGTATAGTGTGTGTATGTATAGTGTGTGTGTGTGTATAATTTGTGTGTGTGTATTTTTTTTTTAAGTTAAAAACAAGTAAAATGCATGTGGCATCAATATCAAGACTCCAGATATAAGGGCCTATTCACACTGAATTTTGCAATGCATTCATCTCCCCTTTCCAGGCTTCTATCTAAATACCTGAAAAATGGCATTCAGATGGGCCTTGACATAGCCATTGATTTGAACAAAGGTAAACCGAGGCTAAAGTCTGAATCTTCAGGCTCCATTTGCTCTGCTTTCAGATGTCTCATTTCAGACAGCACAATCCTGAATTTCAGGGATTCAGTTGTAAGCCTTGTGTAAAGACCTGAATGCAGCGCTGAATGTAGTGTGAATAGGTCCTTACATCCTACACCACCTCAGGGGATTGTTGTTATGGAGTATTGCCCCTGGGTGGCCGCAGTTATGACCACCACCAGGGCTCGCGGTCCCCCACCCTAGCTTTGGTATTCTGAGGAGCTGGTATAATGAATATCTGAGAAGAGCCCTAGAGAAGCAAGAACATTGGACAACCAAGAGGTGGTGGCCTCAAGTCAGGTGTAGTGTTCAACAGGGCGAGACTTTCTAACTTGTATCTATTGTGTATGGGGATCGTGGTTGTGGGGGGCTTCATGTGTCCAGTAACCATAGTGGATGCCCATTCCTAAACTAATGAAGGATTCCTGTGGACCTATTGAGCTAATAGAACCCGCAGTCAAATCAATGTCCCAAATTATCCCCACAAATGAATAACTAATATGGAGTTAGGTAATGCACCCGGAGCATGATGCTTCGCACTTGTCTTTGGTTTGCTGCTGATTGCAGGAGGTTTATGGACTAGTTGATGTGCGGCCCCACAACATGTCGTCTATAGTAGATACCAGCCCCATCATCTTTTTTTCAACCTTTGTATGTGAGGACCCTGCACACGACTGCTCCCATTTCCATACTTTTTCCATTAATAGCCGGTCATAATAGAGTAAACCAGAGATGGGGGTCGTCCATTTCAGGTGTTGTAGGTGGTCTCAGTCTTCCGAAATCCCTTTAAAGAGAACCTGTCACTTTCCATAACGATGTAATTTTTTCCCTGGTGTAAATGCCCCTGTTCTGGATACGGCGTTGCTTTTCTCGTCTTCCTGCCCCTCTGTCCCTCTTCCCTGGATGTAAATCATCTTTTTAGCCAAGTGGACTAAGAGTGGGATATATCAACCAATTCGTCTCCCCCCACCTGTCAGACAGATCTGTGTACATCTCCTCAGATGGATGCCAGCTCTGCAGGTAATTATTTGATATAAAGAGGTTGTCCGGCGCCACTCACATCTGCATTGGTGGTGAGCGACACTGATGACATTGCTCTGGGAGATACAAAACAGGACGTGTACTTTATTAAAGGGAATCTGTCAGCAGATTTTTGCTACTTAATCTGAGAGCTGCATGATGTAGAGCAAGATATCCTGATTCCAGGGATGTGTCACTTATTAGGCTGTGTGTTGTAGTTTCAATACAATCCATGTTTTATCACCAGGAGATGATCACTGCCTGACTAGGTCTCAGGTACAGGCCAGTCAGGCTAATCTGTGTAACCTCGCCCTCACCACTGATTTGCAGTTTGTACACAGGAATCTGCCAGCGTGGGCGGGGTTACACAGGGCTTAACATTCTGAGCACTGCTTCATTTACAACAGAGAAAGCAAGGATTCTATCAAAACTGCACCAAGCAGTCTAGTAAGTGATACATCGCTGGAATCAGGCTCTCTGCCCCTACATCATGCTGATCTCGGATTACGTAGCAAAACCTTCTGACAGATCCCCTTTAACTGGAATTGTGTATCTATCCTATCCTATTGCAATAACTAAAGATGCAAGTCGGAAACGCATTTGCGGTTAAACATTATTCTGGTTAGGTTCCTGACCTATGGTGATGTTTTTATATATTTTTTGCTACAAATAAACTTACAAGATTTTTAACCCTATCCTGACCCTGTAACACGATTTTCTTCGTTCTAATAAATAGGTGGAAAATTTGGCACAAATCCCTCCAAGTATCTGCTTTCCTACCTATAGCCAGCCTTGGTAAATGGGCTATTGTGGTCATTTCTGAGTGAGGCCCTAGTTTTGTCTTGGGGCCCATGGCTACTTATTGCACCCTGTGACACCTATTTAGCCATTTTCCCGGGTTTCCTGCATTCTGCTTTGCTGTGATCTGGTCATCAGTCTTTCAGGTAGTGTGTTTTATAGGACCAATACAATATAAGAGCCCCCATCACAGAGACCGACCCCCAAAACACTGGTGATGTCACTTGGGCTGGAGTTATCTGTCACCTGCTCTATGTACAGGAGCATCTCACAAAACTACAAGATCATCAAAAAATTACTTTATTTCAGTTCTTCAATACAAAAAGTGAAGCTCCTATATTATATAGAGTCATTACACACAGAGGGATCTATTATATAGAGTCATTACACACAGAGGGATCTATTATATAGAGTCATTACACACAGAGGGATCTATTATATAGAGTCATTACACACAGAGGGATCTATTATATAGAGTCATTACACACAGAGGGATCTATTATATAGAGTCATTACACACAAAGGGATCTATTATATAGAGTCATTACACACAAAGGGATCTATTATATAGAGTCATTACACACAGAGGGATCTATTATATAGAGTCATTACACACAGAGGGATCTATTATATAGAGTCATTACACACAAAGGGATCTATTATATAGAGTAATTACACACAGAGGGATCTATTATATAGAGTCATTACACACAAAGGGATCTATTATATAGAGTCATTACACACAGAGAGATCTATTATACAGAGTCATTACACACAGAGGGATCTATTTCACGTGTTTATTTCTGTTAATCTTGATGATTATGGCTTACAGCCAATGAAAATACAAAAGTCATTATCTCCGTAAATTAGAATACTTTATAACAGCTTGAAAAATTATTTTAAAATCTGAAATGTTGTCCTACTGAAATGTCTGTTCTGTAAATGCCCTCAATACTTGGTCGGGCTCCTTGTGCATCAATTACTGCATCAATGCGGCAATGTGGCATGGATGGATCAGCCTGTGGCCCTGCTGAGGGGTTATGGAAGCCCAGGTGGCTTTGATAGCAGCCTTCAGCTCGTCTGCATTGTTGGGTCTGGGGTCTCTCATCTTCCTCTTGACAATACCCCATAGATTCTCTGACCAATCAAGCACAGTGATACTGTTGTGTGTAAACCAGGTATTGGTACTTTTGGCCGTGTGGACAGGGGCCAAGTCCGGCTGGAGAATGACATTTCCATCTCCAAAAGTTTGTCGGCAGAGGGAAGCATGAAGTGCTGTAAAATGTCCTGGTAGACGGCTGCACTGACTTTGGTCTTGATAAAACACATTGGACCTACACCAGCAGATGACATGGCCCCCAAACCATCACTGATGGTGGAAACTTCACACTAGACCTCAAGCAGCTAAACCTCTGGACCTTGATTTCCAAATGAAAATTGGAACTCTGGGACCTTGTGGAGTGTGTCAATGACTGCCTTCTGGACATCTGTCAAGTCAGCAGTCTTCCCCATGATCGTGGAGCCTACTGAAACAGACTAAGGGACCTTTTTAAATGCTTAGGAAGCCTTTGCAGGTGTTTTTTGTTAATTATTTAAGTTTACTGAGATAATGACTTTTTTGTGTTTTCATTGGCTGTAAGCCATAACCATCAACATTAACAGAAATAAACACTTGAAATAGATCACCCTGTGCGTAATGACTCTATATAATTTATGACTTTCACTTTTTGTATTGAAGAACTGAAATTAACTTTTTTAATGATATTCTAATTTTGTGAGATGCACCTGTATATAGCACCCTCTATACTCCCTGGTCCTGCAGCAGCTGCCATCATGTATACAGCAGATGAGACAGACACTTTATTATATGCCGGATCAGCCAAGTCTGGTTCTAGCTCTGGAATATTGAGCGTCAGCGTTCACTCTCATCATTGTCTCTGTAGGGTAAAGTGCACACAAATAAAACACACAACACAATATATTATTATTATTTTTTTTATTGGAACAGCAATAAGCCACATTGTAATAAAAATATTACTGGCCCTTTAATAAATTAAAGTTCACAATGACTCTCAGGTCAGGCCCGATAGAGACTACAGAACTTGCTGCGGATAGTGCAGACCTGATGAGAGCCACTGGAACCAAAGATCCAGAGGAAGGCGAAGAAAACCCCCTAGGGGGGAAAAAAATTCCTTCCTGACCCCAGTTCTGGCGATCGGATATCTCCCTGGATCTTGTCTCGCCTGCTGCATATTGCTGTATATCTGTACGTCATGGGCGGACATAGCCAGAAGAGGGCCCCTCTATCAGAACAGTATATGTAGCCTGTGTCTGAACTGTTGGGTGGGCTGCTTCGGGCCTGGCCCCGTGTCTGGACTGTTGGGCCGCCCGCCTCGGGCCTGGCTTTGTGTCTGGACTGAGGGACTTCCTGCCTCGAGTCTGGACTGTTGGACCTACCGCTTCGGGTCTAGACAGTTGGGCCGCCCACCTCGGGTCTGGACAGTTGCCCCTCTATCAGTATATTGGCATAGCTCATCATAATGCACAATTCACTTGATTAGGAGGTGGTGGTGGCCCCTTTACATCTTGGGTCCCTGTGCGACTGCACAGGTTGCACCAAATGGCCGCCCTCCTCGGGTCTGGCCCCATGTCTGGACTGTTGGGCCACCAGACTCGGGTCTGGACTGTTGGGCCGCCCGACTCGGGTCTGGACTGTTGGGCCGCCTGACTCGGGTCTAGACTGTTGGGCCGCCCGACTCGGGTCCGGACTGTTGGGCTGCCCGACTCGGGTCTGGACTGTTGGGCCCGCCCTCCCAGTGTCCTAACTGTGGGGCCAGCCCGCCCCATGTCCGGACTGTGTGGCCCGTCCGCCCTGTGTCCGGACTTTGGGGCCGCCTGCCCCAGGTCTAGCCCCAGGTCTGGACTGTGGGGCCGGCTGCCCCGGGACTAGCCCCATGTCTGGACTGTGGGGCCCGTCCACCCCGTGTCCGGACTGTTTGGCCGCCTGCTCCGAGTCTAGCCCCAGGTCTGGACTGTGGGGCCCGCCACCCGCCCCGGGTCCGGACTGTGGCGCCTGCCCACCCTATGTCCAGACTGTGGCCGCCCCGTGTCCGTACTGTGGGGCCCGTCCACCCCATGTCCAGACTGTTGGGCCGCCTACCCCGGGTCTAGCCACAGGTCTGGACTGTGGGGCCCCCCGCCCGCCCCGGGTCCAGACTGTGGCACCTGCCCACCCTATATCCAGACTGTGGCCGCTCCGTGTCTGGACTGTGGGGCCCGTCCACCCCGTGTCCGGACTGTGGGGCCGCATGCCCGGGTCTAGCCCCAGGTCTGGACTGTGGGGCCCCCCGCTCCAGTTCCGGACTGTGGGGCCCCCCGCCTGCCCCGGGTCCGGACTGTGGCGTCCGCCCGCCCTATGTCCGGACAGTGGCCGCCCCGTGTCCGGACTGTGGGGCCCGTCCACCCCGTGTCCGGACTGTGTGGCCGCCTGCCGCCCCGGATCTAGCCCCAGGTCTGGACTGTGGGGCCACATGCCCACCCCGGTTCCAGACAGTGGGGCCCCCCGCCCGCCCCGGGTCCAGAATGTGGCGCCTGCCCGCCCTATATCCGGACTGTGGCCGCCCCGTGTCCGGACTGTGGGTCCCATCCTCCCCATGTCCGGACTGTGGGGCCGCCTGCCCCGGGTCTATCCCCGAGCCTGAACTGTGGGGCCCGTCCGCCCTAGGTCCAGACTGTAGCCGCCCGTAACCGGACTGTGAGGCCCGTCCACCCCGTGTCCGGACTGTGGGCCGCCTGCCCCGAGTCTAGCCCCAGGTCTCGACTGTGGGGCCCCCCGCCCGCCCAGGGTCCGGACTGTGGCGCCTGCCAACCCTATGTCCAGATTGTGGCCGCCCCATG
This sequence comes from Phyllobates terribilis, assembly GCF_046119375.1. Taxonomy (NCBI): domain Eukaryota; kingdom Metazoa; phylum Chordata; class Amphibia; order Anura; family Dendrobatidae; genus Phyllobates; species Phyllobates terribilis. Next base: position 432,802,892 of record NW_027362767.1, on the reverse strand, counting down.
TCCGGACAGTGGGGCCCGTCCACCCCGTGTCCGGACTGTGGGGCCGCCTGCCCCGGGTCTAGCCCCAGGTCTGGACTATTGGGCTCCCCGCCCGCCCCGGTTCCGGACTGTGGGGCCCCCCGCCCGCCCCGGGTCCGGACTGTGGCGCCTGCCCGCACTATGTCCGGACTAAGGCCGCCCGTATCCGGACTGTAGGGCCCGTCCACACTGTGTCCGGACTGTGGTCCGCCTCCCCGAGTCTAGCCCCAGGTCTGGACTGTGGGGCAACCCGCCCGCCCCGGGTCCGGACTGTGGCCCCTGCCCACCTTATGTCCAGACTGTGGCCGCCCCGTGTAAGGACTGTGGGGCCCGTCCACCCTGTGTCCGGACTGTGGGGCCGCCTGCGACTGGTCTAGTCCCAGGTCTGGACTGTTGGGCCCCCCGCCCTATGTCCGGACTGTGGCCGCCCGTATACGGACTGTGGGGGCCGTCCGCCCCGTGTCTGGACTATGGGGCCCCCCGCCCGCCCCGGTCCAAACGGTGGGGACCCCTCCCGCCCGAGTCCGGACTGTGGGGCCCCCCCCGCCCGCCCCGGGCCTGGACTGTGGGGCCGTCTGCCCCCGGGTCTAGCCCCGAGCCTGGACTGTGGGTTCCGCCCGCCCTATGTCCAGACTGTGGCCGCCCCGTGTCCGGACTGTGGGGCCCATCCACCCCATGTCCGGACTGTGGGGCCCCCGGCCCCGGGTCTAGCCCCGGTTCCGGGTTGTGGGGCCCCTCGCCCATCCCGGGTCCGGACTATGGCGCCTGCCCGCCCTATGTCTGGACTGTGGCCGCCCCGTATCTGGACAGTGGGTCCCGTCCGTCCCGTGTCCGGACTGTGGGGCCGCCTGCCCCGGGTCTAGCCCCGAGCAGGGACTGTGGGGCCCGCCCTGTGTCTTGACTGTGGCCGCCCCGTGTCCGGACTGTGGGGCCCGTCCACCCCGTGTCCGGACTGTGGGGGCACCTGCCCTGGGTCTAGCCCCAGGTCTGGACTGTGGGGCCCCCCGCCTCTCCCGATTCCGAACTGTGGGGCCACCGCCCACCCTGGGTCCGGACTGTGGCGCTTGCCCGCCCTATGTCCGGAGTGTGGCCGCCCCATGTCCGGACTGTGGGGCCCGTTCGCCCCGTGTCCGGACTGTGGGCCGCCTGCCCCGGGTATAGCCCCAGGTCTGGACAGTGGGGACCCTCGCCCGCCCCGGGTCCAGACTGTGGGGCCCCCCGCCCGCCCCGGGCCTGGACTGTTGGGCCGGCTGCCCCCGGGTCTAGCCCAGAGCCTGGACTGTGGGGTCCGCCCACCCTATGTCCAGACTGTGACCGCCCCGTGTCCGGACTTTTGGGGCCCGTACACCCCATGTCCGGACTGTGGAGCCACCTGCCACGAGTCTAGCCCCAGGTCTAGACTGTGGGGCCCCCCGCCTGCCCCGGGTCCGGACTGTGGCACCTGCCCACCCTATGTCCAGACTGTGGCCGCCCCGTGTCCGGACTGTGGGGCCCGTCCACCCCGAGTCCGGACTGTGGGGCCGCCTGCCCGGGTCTAGCCCCAGGTCTGGACTGTGGGGCCACCTGCCCGCCCCGGTTCCGGACTGTGGGGCCACCCAACCGCCCCGGGTCCGGACTGTGGCGCCTACACGCCCTATGTCCGGATTGTGACCGCCCCGTGTCCGGACTGTGGGGCCCGTCCACCCCGTGTCCGGACTGTGGGGCCGCCTGCCCTGGGTCTAGCCCCGGGTCCGGACTGTGACGCCTGCCCGCCCTATGTTCAGACTGTGGCCGCCCCTTGTCCAGACTGTGGGGCCTGTCTGCCCCGTGTCCAGACTGTGGGGCTGCCTGCCCCGGGTCTAGCCCCGGGTCTGGACTGTGGAGCCTGCCAGCCCTATGTCCAGACTGTGGCCGCCCCGTGTCCGGACTGTGGGGCCCGTGCGTCCCGTGTCCGGACTGTCGGACTGCCTCCCCCGGGTCCAGCCCCGAGCCTGGACTGTGGGGTCCGCCCGCCCTATGTCCGGACTGTGGCCGTCCGTATACGGACTGTGGGGCCCGTCCGCCCCGTGTCCGGACTGTGGGGCCACCTGCCCTGGGTATAGCCCCAGGGTCTGGACTATGGGGCCCCCCGCCCGCCCCGGTCCAAACGGTGGGGACCCCTCCCGCCCGGGTCCGGACTGTGGGCCCCCCCCAAGCCCGCCCCGGGCCTGGACTGTGGGGCCGGCTGCCCCCGGGTCTAGCCCCGAGCCTGGACTGTGGGTTCCGCCCACCCTATGTCCAGACTGTGGCCGCCCCGTGTCCGGACTGTGGGGCCCATCCACCCCATGTCCGGACTGTGGGGCCCCCGGCCCCGGGTCTAGCCCCGGTTCCGGGTTGTGGGGCCCCCCGCCCGTCCCGGGTCCGGACTATGGCGCCTGCCCGCCCTATGTCTGGACTGTGGCCGCCCCGTATCTGGACAGTGGGTCCCGTCCGTCCCGTGTCCGGACTGTGGGGCCGCCTGCCCCGGGTCTAGCCCCGAGCAGGGAATGTGGGGCCCGCCCGCCTTATGTCTTGACTGTGGCCGCCCCGTGTACGGACTGTGGGGCCCGTCCATCCCGTGTCCGGACTGTGGGGCCACCTGCCCTGGGTCTAGCCCCAGGTCTGGACTGTGGGGCCCCCCGCCGGTCCCGGTTCCGAACTGTGGGGCCACCGCCCACCCTGGGTCCGGACTGTGGGGCCTGCCCGCCCTATGTCCGGAGTGTGGCCGCCCCATGTCCGGACTGTTGGGCCCGTTCGCCCCGTGTCCGGACTGTGGGTCCCCTGCCCCGGGTATAGCCCCAGGTCTGGACAGTGGGGACCCTCGCCCGCCCCGGGTCCAGACTGTGGGGCCCCCCGCCCGCCCCGGGCCTGGACTGTTGGGCCGGCTGCCCCCGGGTCTAGCCCAGAGCCTGGACTGTGGGGTCAGCCCACCCTATGTCCAGACTGTGACCGCCCCGTGTCCGGACTTTTGGGGCCCGTACACCCCATGTCCGGACTGTGGGGCCGCCTGCCACGAGTCTAGCCCCAGGTCTAGACTGTGGGGCCCCCCGCCTGCCCCGGGTCCGGACTGTGGCACCTGCCCACCCTATGTCCGGACTGTGGCCGCCCCGTATTCGGACTGTGGGGCCCGTCCACCCCGAGTCCGGACTGTGGGGCCACCCGCCGGCTCCGGTTCTGGACTGTGGGGCCCCCCGACCGCCCCGGGTCCGGTGTGTCGCCTGCCTGCCCTATGTCCAGACTGTGGTCGCTCCGTGTCCGGACTGTGGGGCCCGTCCAGCCCGTGTCCACAATGTGGGGCTGCCTGCCCCGGGTCTAGCCTAGGGTCCGGACTGTGGCGCCTGCCCGTCCTATGTCCGGACTGTTGCCGCCATGTGTCCGGACTGTGGGGCCTGTCCGCCCTGTGTCCAGAGTGTGGGGCCACCTGCCCTAGGTCTAGTGCCGAGCCTGGACTGTGGGGCCCGCCCTATGTCCGGACTGTGGCCGCCCGTATCCGGACTGTGGGGCCCGTCCGTCCCGTGTCCGGACTGTTTGGCCGCCTGCCCCGAGTCTAGCCCCGGGTCTGGACAGTGGGGACCCCCGCCCGCCCCGGGTCCAGACTGTGGGGCCCCCCGCCCGCCCCGGGTCCGGACTGTGGCGCCTGCCCACCCTATGTCCAGACAGTGGCCGCACCGTGTCCGGACTGTGGGGCACGTCCACCCCGTGTCCGGACTGTGAGGCCGCCTGCCCCGGGTCTAGCCCCAGGTCTGGACGGTGGGGCCCCCCGCCCGCCCCGGTTCCGTACTGTGGGGCCCCCCGCCTGCCCCGGGTCCGGAATGTGGCGCCTGCCCGCCCTATGTCTGGACTGTGGCCGCCCCGAGTCCGGACTGTGGGGCCCGTCCACCCCGTGTCTGGACTGTGGGGCCGCCTGCCCCGGGTCTTCTCCATGTCTGGACAGTGGGGACCCTCGCCCGCCCCGGGTCCAGACTGTAAGGCCCCCCGCCCGCCCCGGGCCTGGACTGTTGGGCCGGCTGCCCCCGGGTTTTGCCCCGAGCCTGGACTGTGGGGTCCGCCCACCCTATGTCCAGACTGTGGCCGCCCCGTGTCCGGACTGTGGGGCCCGTCCACCCCGTGTCCGGACTGTGTGGCCGCCTGCCATGAGTCTAGCCCTAGGTCTAGACTGTGGGGCCCCTCGCCCGCCCTGGACTGTGGCGCCTGCACACCCTATGTCCAGACTGTGGCCGCCCCGTGTCCGGACTGTGGGGCCCGTCCACCCCTTGTCCGGACTGTGGGGCCACCTGCCACGAGTCTAGCCCCAGGTAAAACTGTGGGGCCCCCGGCCACCCCGGGTCTGGACTGTGGCGCCTGCCCACCCCATGTCCAAACTGCGGCCGCCCCGTGTCCGGACTGTGGGGCCCGTCCACCCCGTGTGTCCGGACTGTGGGGCTGCCTGCCCCAGGTCTAGCCCCGGGTCCGGACTGTGGCGCCTGCCCGTCCTGTTTCCGGACTGTGGCCGCCCCGTGTCCGGACTGTGGGGCCCGTCCGCCCCGTGTCCGGACTGTGGGGCCGCCTGCCCCGGGTCTAGCCCCGAGCCTGGACTGTGGGTCCCGCCCGCCCTATGTCCGGACTGTGGGGCCCGTCCACCCCGTGTCCGGACTGTGGGCCGCCTGCCCCGAGTCTAGCCCTAGGTCTGGACAGTGGGGAAACCCGCCCGCCCCGGGTCCAGACTGTGATGCCCCCCGCCCGCCCTGGGCCTGGACTGTTGGGCCGGCTGCCCCAGGGTCTAGCCCCGAGCCTGGACTGTGGGGTTCGCCAACCCTGTGTCCAGACTGTGGCCGCCCCGTGTCCGGACTGTGGGGTCCGTCCACCCCGTGTCCGGACTGTGGGGCCGCCTGCCCCAGGTCTAGCCCCGTGTCTAGACCGTGGGGCCCCCCGCCCGCCCCGGATGTGGACTGTGGGGCCACCTGCCCTATGTCCGGACTGTGGCCGCCCCGTGTCCGGACTGTGGGGCCCGTCCACCCCGTGTCCGGACTGTGGGGCTGCCTGCCACGAGTCTAGCCCCTGGTAAAACTGTGGGGCCCCCGGCCGCCCCGGGTCTGGACTGTGGCGCCTGCCCACCCTATGTCCAAACTGTGGCCGCCCCGTGTCCGGAGTTTGGGGCCCGTCCACCCCGGGTCCGGACTGTGGGGCCGCCTGCCCGGGTCTAGCCCCAGGTCTGGCCTGTGGGGCCCCCCGAAGGCCCCGCTTCTGGACTGTGGGGCCACCCGCCCTGTGTCCAGACTGTGGCCGCCCCGTGTCCGGACGTTGGGGCCCGTCCACCCCGTGTCCGGACTGTGGGGACGCCTGCCACGAGTCTAGCCCCTGTTAAAACTGTGGGGCCCCCGGCCGCCCCGTGTCCGGACTGTGGCGCCTGCCCACCCTATGTCCAAACTGTGGCCACCCCGTGTCCGGACTGAGGGGCCCGTCCACCCCGAGTCCGGACTGTGGGGCTGCCTGCCCCGGGTCTAGCCTAGGGTCCGGACTGTGGCGCCTGCCCGTCCTATGTCCGGACTGTTGCCGCCATGTGTCCGGACTGTGGGGCCCGTCCGCCCTGTGTCCAGAGTGTGGGGCCACCTGCCCTAGGTCTAGTGCCGAGCCTGGACTGTGGGGCCCGCCCTATGTCCGGACTGTGGCCGCCCGTATCCGGACTGTGGGGCCCGTCCGTCCCGTGTCCGGACTGTTTGGCCGCCTGCCCCGAGTCTAGCCCCGGGTCTGGACAGTGGGGACCCCCGCCCGCCCCGGGTCCAGACTGTGGGGCCCCCCGCCCGCCCCGGGTCCGGACTGTGGCGCCTGCCCACCCTATGTCCAGACAGTGGCCGCACCGTGTCCGGACTGTGGGGCACGTCCACCCCGTGTCCGGACTGTGAGGCCGCCTGCCCCGGGTCTAGCCCCAGGTCTGGACGGTGGGGCCCCCCGCCCGCCCCGGTTCCGTACTGTGGGGCCCCCCGCCTGCCCCGGGTCCGGAATGTGGCGCCTGCCCGCCCTATGTCTGGACTGTGGCCGCCCCGAGTCCGGACTGTGGGGCCCGTCCACCCCGTGTCTGGACTGTGGGGCCGCCTGCCCCGGGTCTTCTCCATGTCTGGACAGTGGGGACCCTCGCCCGCCCCGGGTCCAGACTGTAAGGCCCCCCGCCCGCCCCGGGCCTGGACTGTTGGGCCGGCTGCCCCCGGGTTTTGCCCCGAGCCTGGACTGTGGGGTCCGCCCACCCTATGTCCAGACTGTGGCCGCCCCGTGTCCGGACTGTGGGGCCCGTCCACCCCGTGTCCGGACTGTGTGGCCGCCTGCCATGAGTCTAGCCCTAGGTCTAGACTGTGGGGCCCCTCGCCCGCCCTGGACTGTGGCGCCTGCACACCCTATGTCCAGACTGTGGCCGCCCCGTGTCCGGACTGTGGGGCCCGTCCACCCCTTGTCCGGACTGTGGGGCCACCTGCCACGAGTCTAGCCCCAGGTAAAACTGTGGGGCCCCCGGCCACCCCGGGTCTGGACTGTGGCGCCTGCCCACCCCATGTCCAAACTGCGGCCGCCCCGTGTCCGGACTGTGGGGCCCGTCCACCCCGTGTGTCCGGACTGTGGGGCTGCCTGCCCCAGGTCTAGCCCCGGGTCCGGACTGTGGCGCCTGCCCGTCCTGTTTCCGGACTGTGGCCGCCCCGTGTCCGGACTGTGGGGCCCGTCCGCCCCGTGTCCGGACTGTGGGGCCGCCTGCCCCGGGTCTAGCCCCGAGCCTGGACTGTGGGTCCCGCCCGCCCTATGTCCGGACTGTGGGGCCCGTCCACCCCGTGTCCGGACTGTGGGCCGCCTGCCCCGAGTCTAGCCCTAGGTCTGGACAGTGGGGAAACCCGCCCGCCCCGGGTCCAGACTGTGATGCCCCCCGCCCGCCCTGGGCCTGGACTGTTGGGCCGGCTGCCCCAGGGTCTAGCCCCGAGCCTGGACTGTGGGGTTCGCCAACCCTGTGTCCAGACTGTGGCCGCCCCGTGTCCGGACTGTGGGGTCCGTCCACCCCGTGTCCGGACTGTGGGGCCGCCTGCCCCAGGTCTAGCCCCGTGTCTAGACCGTGGGGCCCCCCGCCCGCCCCGGATGTGGACTGTGGGGCCACCTGCCCTATGTCCGGACTGTGGCCGCCCCGTGTCCGGACTGTGGGGCCCGTCCACCCCGTGTCCGGACTGTGGGGCTGCCTGCCACGAGTCTAGCCCCTGGTAAAACTGTGGGGCCCCCGGCCGCCCCGGGTCTGGACTGTGGCGCCTGCCCACCCTATGTCCAAACTGTGGCCGCCCCGTGTCCGGAGTTTGGGGCCCGTCCACCCCGGGTCCGGACTGTGGGGCCGCCTGCCCGGGTCTAGCCCCAGGTCTGGCCTGTGGGGCCCCCCGAAGGCCCCGCTTCTGGACTGTGGGGCCACCCGCCCTGTGTCCAGACTGTGGCCGCCCCGTGTCCGGACGTTGGGGCCCGTCCACCCCGTGTCCGGACTGTGGGGACGCCTGCCACGAGTCTAGCCCCAGATAAAACTGTGGGGCCCCCGGCCGCCCCGGGTCCGGACTGTGGCGCCTGCCCACCCTATGTCCAAACTGTGGCCACCCCGTGTCCGGACTGAGGGGCCCGTCCACCCCGAGTCCGGACTGTGGGGCCGCCTGCCCGGGTCTAGCCCCAGGTCTGGACTGTGGGGCCACCCGCCCGCCCCGGTTCCGGACTGTGGCACCTGCCCACCCTATGTCCAGACTGTGGCCGCTCCGTGTCTGGACTGTGGGGCCCGTCCACCCCGTGTCCGGACTGTGGGGCCGCATGCCCGGGTCTAGCCCCAGATCTGGACAGTGGGGACCCCCGCCCGCCCCTGTTCCGGACTGTGGGGGCCCCCGCCCGCCCCGGGACTGGACTGTTGGGCCGGCTGCCCCCCGCCCGCCCCGGGTCCGGACTGTGGCGCCTGCCCACCCTTTGTCCAGACTGTGGCCGCCCCGTGTCTGGACTGTGGGGCCCGTCCACCCCGTCTCCGGACTGTGGGGCCTCCTGCCTCGAGTCTAGCCCCAGGACTGGACTGTGGGGCCCCCCGCCCCAGTTCCGGACTGTCGGGCCCCCCGCCTGCCCCGGGTCCGGACTGTGGCGCCCGCCCGCCCTATGTCCGGACAGTGGCCGCCCCATGTCCGGACTGTGGGGCCCGTCCACCCCGTGTCCGGACTGTGTGGCCGCCTGCCGCCCCGGGTCTAGCCCCAGGTCTGGACTGTGGGGCCACATGCCCACCCCGGTTCCAGACAGTGGGGCCCCCCGCCCGCCCCGGGTCCAGAGTGTGGCGCCTGCCCGCCCTATATCCGGACTGTGGCCGCCCCGTGTCCGAACTGTGGGTCCCATCCTCCCCATGTCCGGACTGTGGGGCCGCCTGCCCCGGGTCTATCCCCGAGCCTGAACTGTGGGGCCCGTCCGCCCTAGGTCCAGACTGTAGCCGCCCGTAACCGGACTGTGAGGCCCGTCTACCCCGTGTCCGGACTGTGGGCCGCCTGCCCCGGGTCTAGCCCCAGGTCTGGACTATTGGGCTCCCCGCCCGCCCCGGTTCCGGACTGTGGGGCACCCCGCCCGCCCCGGGTCCGGACTGTGGCGCCTGCCCGCACTATGTCCGGACTAAGACCGCCCGTATCCGGACTGTAGGGCCCGTCCACACTGTGTCCGGACTGTGGTCCACCTGCCCCGAGTCTAGCCCCAGGTCTGGACTGTGGGGCAACCCGCCCGCCCCGGGTCCGGACTGTGGCCCCTGCCCACCTTATGTCCAGACTGTGGCCGCCCCGTGTAAGGACTGTGGGGCCCGTCCACCCTGTGTCCGGACTGTGGGGCCGCCTGCGACTGGTCTAGCCCCAGGTCTGGACTGTTGGGCCCCCCGCCCTATGTCCAGACTGTGGCCGCCCGTATACGGACTGTGGGGCCCGTCCGTCCCGTGTCTGGACTATGGGGCCCCCCGCCCGCCCCGGTCCAAACGGTGGGGACCCCTCCCGCCCGGGTCCGGACTGTGGGGCCCCCCCCGCCCGCCCCGGGCCTGGACTGTGGGGCCGGCTGCTCCCGGGTCTAGCCCCGAGCCTGGACTGTGGGTTCCGCCCGCCCTATGTCCAGACTGTGGCCGCCCCGTGTCCGGACTGTGGGGCCCCCGGCCCCGGGTCTAGCCCCGGTTCCGGGTTGTGGGGCCCCCCGCCCGTCCCGGGTCCGGACTATGGCGCCTACCCGCCCTATGTCTGGACTGTGGCCGCCCCGTATCTGGACAGTGGGTCCCGTCCGTCCCGTGTCCGGACTGTGGGGCCGCCTGCCCCGGGTCTAGCCCCGAGCAGGGACTGTGGGGCCCGCCCGCCCTATGTCTTGACTGTGGCCGCCCCGTGTCCGGACTGTGGGGCCCGTCCACCCTGTGTCCGGACTGTGGGGCCACCTGCCCTGGGTCTAGCCCCAGGTCTGGACTGTGGGGCCCCCCGCCTGTCCCGGTTCCGAACTGTGGGGCCACCGCCCACCCTGGGTCCGGACTGTGGCGCTTGCCCGCCCTATGTCCGGAGTGTGGCCGCCCCATGTCCGGACTGTGGGGACCGTTCGCCCCGTGTCCGGACTGTGGGCCGCCTGCCCCGGGTATAGCCCCAGGTCTGGACAGTGGGGACCCTCGCCGGCCCCGGGTCCAGACTGTGGGGCCCCCCGCCCGCCCCGGGCCTGGACTGTTGGGCCGGCTGCCCCCGGGTCTAGCCCAGAGCCTGGACTGTGGGGTCCGCCCACCCTATGTCCAGACTGTGACCGCCCCGTGTCCGGACTTTTGGGGCCCGTACACCCCATGTCCGGACTGTGGGGCCGCCTGCCACGAGTCTAGCCCCAGGTCTAGACTGTGGGGCCCCCCGCCTGCCCCGGGTCCGGACTGTGGCACCTGCCCACCCTATGTCCAGACTGTGGCCGCCCCGTGTCCGGACTGTGGGGCCCGTCCACCCCGAGTCCGGACTGTGGGGCCGCCTGCCCGGGTCTAGCCCCAGGTCTGGACTGTGGGGCCACCTGCCCGCCCCGGTTCCGGACTGTGGGGCCCCCCAACCGCCCCGGGTCCGGATTGTGGCGCCTACCCGCCCTATGTACGGATTGTGACCGCCCCGTGTCCGGACTGTGGGGCCCGTCCACCCCGTGTCCGGACTGTGGGGCCGCCTGCCCTGGGTCTAGCCCCGGGTCCGGACTGTGGCGCCTGCCCGCCCTATGTTCGGACTGTGGCCGCCCTTTGTCCGGACTGTGGGGCCTGTCTGCCCCGTGTCCAGACTGTGGGGCTGCCTGCCCCGGGTCTAGCCCCGGGTCTGGACTGTTGCGCCTGCCAGCCCTATGTCCAGACTGTGGCCGCCCCGTGTCCGGACTGTGGGGCCCGTGCGTCCCGTGTCCGGACTGTGGGGCTGCCTGCCCCGGGTCCAGCCCCGAGCCTGGACTGTGGGGTCCGCCCGCCCTATGTCCGGACTGTGGCCGTCCGTATACGGACTGTGGGGCCCGTCCGCCCGGTGTCCGGACTATGGGGCCACCTGCCCTGGGTATAGCCCCAGGGTCAGGACTATGGGGCCCCCCGCCCGCCCCGATCCAAACGGTGGGGACCCCTCCCGCCCGGGTCCGGACTGTGGGGCCCCCCCCCGCCCGCCCCGGGCCTGGACTGTGGGGCCGGCTGCCCCCGGGTCTAGCCTCGAGCCTGGACTGTGGGGCCCGCCCTATGTCCGGACTGTGGCCGTCCGTATACGGACTGTGGGGCCCGTCCGCCCAGTGTCCGGACTGTGGGGCCACCTGCCCTGGGTATAGCCCCCGGGTCCGGACTGTGGGGCCCCCCCCCGCCCGCCCCGGGCCTGGACTGTGGGGCCGGCTGCCCCGGGGTCTAGCCCCGAGCCTGGACTGTGGGTTCCGCCCGCCCTATGTCCAGACTGTGGCCGCCCCGTGTCCGGACTGTGGGGCCCATCCACCCCATGTCCGGACTGTGGGGCCCCCGGCCCCGGGTCTAGCCCCGGTTCCGGGTTGTGGGGCCCCCCGCCCGTCCCGGGTCCGGACTATGGCGCCTACCCGCCCTATGTCTGGACTGTGGCCGCCCCGTATCTGGACAGTGGGTCCCGTCCGTCCCGTGTCCGGACTGTGGGGCCGCCTGCCCCGGGTCTAGCCCCGAGCAGGGACTGTGGGGCCCGCCCTGTGTCTTGACTGTGGCCGCCCCGTGTCCGGACTGTGGGGCCCGTCCACCCCGTGTCCGGACTGTGGGGGCACCTGCCCTGGGTCTAGCCCCAGGTCTGGACTGTGGGGCCCCCCGCCTCTCCCGATTAAGAACTGTGGGGCCACCGCCCACCCTGGGTCCGGACTGTGGCGCTTGCCCGCCCTATGTCCGGAGTGTGGCCGCCCCATGTCCGGACTGTGGGGCCCGTTCGCCCCGTGTCCGGACTGTGGGCCGCCTGCCCCGGGTATAGCCCCAGGTCTGGACAGTGGGGACCCTCGCCCGCCCCGGGTCCAGACTGTGGGGCCCCCCGCCCGCCCCGGGCCTGGACTGTTGGGCCGGCTGCCCCCGGGTCTAGCCCAGAGCCTGGACTGTGGGGTCCGCCCACCCTATGTCCAGACTGTGACCGCCCCGTGTCCGGACTTTTGGGGCCCGTACACCCCATGTCCGGACTGTCGAGCCACCTGCCACGAGTCTAGCCCCAGGTCTAGACTGTGGGGCCCCCCGCCTGCCCCGGGTCCGGACTGTGGCACCTGCCCACCCTATGTCCAGACTGTGGCCGCCCCGTGTCCGGATTGTGGGGCCCGTCCACCCCGAGTCCGGACTGTGGGGCCGCCTGCCCGGGTCTAGCCCCAGGTCTGGACTGTGGGGCCACCTGCCCGCCCCGGTTCCGGACTGTGGGGCCCCCCAACCGCCCCGGGTCCGGACTGTGGCGCCTACCCGCCCTATGTCCGGATTGTGACTGCCCCGTGTCCGGACTGTGGGGCCCGTCCACCCCGTGTCCGGACTGTGGGGCCGCCTGCCCTGGGTCTAGCCCCGGGTCCGGACTGTGACGCCTGCCCGCCCTATGTTCGGACTGTGGCCGCCCCTTGTCCAGACTGTGGGGCCTGTCTGCCCCGTGTCCAGACTGTGGGGCTGCCTGCCCCGGGTCTAGCCCCGGGTCTGGACTGTGGAGCATGCCAGCCCTATGTCCAGACTGTGGCCGCCCCGTGTCCGGACTGTGGGGCCCGTGCGTCCCGTGTCCGGACTGTCGGACTGCCTGCCCCGGGTCCAGCCCCGAGCCTGGACTGTGGGGTCCGCCCGCCCTATGTCCGGACTGTGGCCGTCCGTATACGGACTGTGGGGCCCGTCCGCCCCGTGTTCGGACTGTGGGGCCACCTGCCCTGGGTAAAGCCCCAGGGTCTGGACTATGGGGCCCCCCGCCCGCCCCGGTCCAAACGGTGGGGACCCCTCCCGCCCGGGTCCGGACTGTGGGCCCCCCCCAAGCCCGCCCCGGGCCTGGACTGTGGGGCCGGCTGCCCCCGGGTCTAGCCCCGAGCCTGGACTGTGGGTTCCGCCCACCCTATGTCCAGACTGTGGCCGCCCCGTGTCCGGACTGTGGGGCCCATCCACCCCATGTCCGGACTGTGGGGCCCCCGGCCCCGGGTCTAGCCCCGGTTCCGGGTTGTGGGGCCCCCCGCCCGTCCCGGGTCCGGACTATGGCGCCTGCCCGCCCTATGTCTGGACTGTGGCCGCCCCGTATCTGGACAGTGGGTCCCGTCCGTCCCGTGTCCGGACTGTGGGGCCGCCTGCCCCGGGTCTAGCCCCGAGCAGGGACTGTGGGGCCCGCCCGCCCTATGTCTTGACTGTGGCCGCCCCGTGTACGGACTGTGGGGCCCGTCCACCCCGTGTCCGGACTGTGGGGCCACCTGCCCTGGGGCTAGCCCCAGGTCTGGACTGTGGGGCCCCCCGCCGGTCCCGGTTCCGAACTGTGGGGCCACCGCCCACCCTGGGTCCGGACTGTGGCGCCTGCCCGCCCTTTGTCCGGAGTGTGGCCGCCCCATGTCCGGACTGTGGGGCCCGTTCGCCCCGTGTCCGGACTGTGGGCCCCCTGCCCCGGGTATAGCCCCAGGTCTGGACAGTGGGGACCCTCGCCCGCCCCGGGTCCAGACTGTGGGGCCCCCCGCCCGCCCCGGGCCTTGACTGTTGGGCCGGCTGCCCCCGGGTCTAGCCCAGAGCCTGGACTGTGGGGTCCGCCCACCCTATGTCCAGACTGTGACCGCCCCGTGTCCGGACTTTTGGGGCCCGTACACCCCATGTCCGGACTGTGGGGCCGCCTGCCACGAGTCTAGCCCCAGGTCTAGACTGTGGGGCCCCCCGCCTGCCCCGGGTCCGGACTGTGGCACCTGCCCACCCTATGTCCAGACTGTGGCTGCCCCGTGTTCGGACTGTGGGGCCCGTCCACCCCGAGTCCGGACTGTGGGGCCACCCGCCGGCTCCGGTTCTGGACTGTGGGGCCCCCCGACCGCCCCGGGTCCGGTGTGGCGCCTGCCTGCCCTATGTCCAGACGGTGGTCGCTCCGTGTCCGGACTGTGGGGCCCGTCCAGCCCGTGTCCACAATGTGGGGCTGCCTGCCCCGGGTCTAGCCTAGGGTCCGGACTGTGGCGCCTGCCCGTCCTATGTCCGGACTGTTGCCGCCATGTGTCCGGACTGTGGGGCCCGTCCGCCCTGTGTCCAGAGTGTGGGGCCACCTGCCCTGGGTCTAGTGCCGAGCCTGGACTGTGGGGCCCGCCCTATGTCCGGACTGTGGCCGCCCGTATCCGGACTGTGGGGCCCGTCCGTCCCGTGTCCGGACTGTTTGGCCGCCTGCCCCGAGTCTAGCCCCGGGTCTGGACAGTGGGGACCCCCGCCCGCCCCGGGTCCAGACTGTGGGGCCCCCCGCCCGTCCCGGGCCTGGATTGTTGGGCCGGCTGCCCCCCGTCCGCCCCGGGTCCGGACTGTGGCGCCTGCCCACCCTATGTCCAGACTGTGGCCGCACCGTGTCCGGACTGTGGGGCACGTCCACCCCGTGTCCGGACTGTGGGGCCGCCTGCCCCGGGTCTAGCCCCAGGTCTGGAAGGTGGGGCCCCCCGCCCGCCCCGGTTCCGGACTGTGGGGCCCCCCGCCTGCCCCGGGTCCGGAATGTGGCGCCTGCCCGCCCTATGTCTGGACTGTGGCCGCCCCGAGTCCGGACTGTGGGGCCCGTCCACCCCGTGTCTGGACTGTGGGGCCGCCTGCCCCGGGTCTACTCCATGTCTGGACAGTGGGGACCCTCGCCCGCCCCGGGTCCAGACTGTAAGGCCCCCCGCCCGCCCCGGGCCTGGACTGTTGGGCCGGCTGCCCCCGGGTTTTGCCCCGAGCCTGGACTGTGGGGTCCGCCCACCCTATGTCCAGACTGTGGCCGCCCCGTGTCCGGACTGTGGGGCCCGTCCACCCCGTGTCCGGACTGTGTGGCCGCCTGCCATGAGTCTAGCCCCAGGTCTAGACTGTGGGGCCCCCCGCCCGCCCCGGACTGTGGCGCCTGCCCACCCTATGTCCAGACTGTAGCCGCCCCGTGTCCGGACTGTGGGGCCCGTCCACCCCGTGTCCGGACTGTGGGGCCACCTGCCATGAGTCTAGCCCCAGGTAAAACTGTGGGGCCCCCGGCCACCCTGGGTCTGGACTGTGGCGCCTGCCCACCCCATGTCCAAACTGTGGCCGCCCCGTGTCCGGACTGTGGGGCCCGTCCACCCCGTGTGTCCGGACTGTGGGGCTGCCTGCCCCAGGTCTAGCCCCGGGTCCGGACTGTGGCGCCTGCCCGTCCTGTTTCCGGACTGTGGCCGCCCCGTGTCCGGACTGTGGGGCCCGTCCGCCCCGTGTCCGGACTGTGGGGCCGCCTGCCCCGGGTCTAGCCCCGAGCCTGGACTGTGGGTCCCGCCCGCCCTATGTCCGGACTGTGGGGCCCGTCCACCCCGTGTCCGGACTGTGGGCCGCCTGCCCCGAGTCTAGCCCTAGGTCTGGATAGTGGGGAAACCCGCCCACCCCGGGTCCAGACTGTGATGCCCCCCGCCCGCCCCGGGCCTGGACTGTTGGGCCGGCTGCCCCAGGGTCTAGCCCCGAGCCTGGACTGTGGGGTTCGCCCACCCTGTGTCCAGACTGTGGCCGCCCCGTGTCCGGACTGTGGGGCCCGTCCACCCCGTGTCCGGACTGTGGGGCCGCCTGCCCCAGGTCTAGCCCCGTGTCTAGACCGTGGGGCCCCCCGCCCGCCCCGGATGTGGACTGTGGGGCCACCTGCCCTATGTCCGGACTGTGGCCGCCCCGTGTCCGGAAAGTGGGGCCCGTCCACCCCGTGTCCGGACTGTGGGGCCGCCTGCCACGAGTCTAGCCCCTGGTAAAACTGTGGGGCCCCCGGCCGCCCCGGGTCTGGACTGTGGCGCCTTCCCACCCTATGTCCAAACTGTGGCCGCCCCGTGTCCGGAGTTTGGGGCCCGTCCACCCCGGGTCCGGACTGTGGGGCCGCCTGCCCGGGTCTAGCCCCAGGTCTGGCCTGTGGGGCCCCCCGAAGGCCCCGCTTCTGGACTGTATGGCCACCCGCCCTGTGTCCAGACTGTGGCCGCCCCGTGTCCGGACTTTGGGGCCCGTCCACCCCGTGTCCGGACTGTGGGGACGCCTGCCACGAGTCTAGCCCCAGATAAAACTGTGGGGCCCCCGGCCGCCTCGGGTCCGGACTGTGGCGCCTGCCCACCCTATGTCCAAACTGTGGCCGCCCCGTGTCCGGACTGAGGGGCCCGTCCACCCCGAGTCCGGACTGTGGGGCCGCCTGCCCGGGTCTAGCCCCAGGTCTGGACTGTGGGGCCACCCGCCCGCCCCGGTTCCGGACTGTGGCACCTGCCCACCCTATGTCCAGACTGTGGCCGCTCCGTGTCTAGACTGTGGGGCCCGTTCACCCCGTGTCCGGACTGTGGGGCCGCATGCCCGGGTCTAGCCCCAGATCTGGACAGTGGGGACCCCCGCCCGCCCCGGGACTGGACTGTTGGGCCGGCTGCCCCCCGCCCGCCCCGGGTCCGGACTGTGGCGCCTGCCCACCCTTTGTCCAGACTGTGGCCGCCCCGTGTCTGGACTGTGGGGCCCGTCCACCCCGTCTCCGGACTGTGGGGCCTCCTGCCTCGAGTCTAGCCCCAGGTCTGGACTGTGGGGCCCCCCGCCCCAGTTCCGGACTGTCGGGCCCCCCGCCTGCCCCGGGTCCGGACTGTGGCGCCCGCCCGCCCTATGTCCGGACAGTGGCCGCCCCGTGTCCGGACTGTGGGGCCCGTCCACCCCGTGTCCGGACTGTGTGGCCGCCTGCCGCCCCAGGTCTAGCCCCAGGTCTGGACTGTGGGGCCACATGCCCACCCCGGTTCCAGACAGTGGGGCCCCCCGCCCGCCCCGGGTCCAGAGTGTGGCGCCTGCCCGCCCTATATCCGGACTGTGGCCGCCCCGTGTCCGGACTGTGGGTCCCATCCTCCCCATGTCCGGACTGTGGGGCCGCCTGCCCCGGGTCTATCCCCGAGCCTGAACTGTGGGGCCCGTCCGCCCTAGGTCCAGACTGTAGCCGCCCGTAACCGGACTGTGAGGCCCGTCCACCCCGTGTCCGGACTGTGGGCCGCCTGCCCCGGGTCTAGCCCCAGGTCTGGACTATTGGGCTCCCCGCTCGCCCCGGTTCCGGACTGTGGGGCCCCCCGCCCGCCCCGGGTCCGGACTGTGGCGCCTGCCCGCACTATGTCCGGACTAAGACCGCCCGTATCCGGACTGTAGGGCCCGTCCACACTGTGTCCGGACTGTGGTCCACCTGCCCCGAGTCTAGCCCCAGGTCTGGACTGTGGGGCAACCCGCCCGCCCCGGGTCCGGACTGTGGCCCCTGCCCACCTTATGTCCAGACTGTGGCCGCCCCGTGTAAGGACTGTGGGGCCCGTCCACCCTGTGTCCGGACTGTGGGGCCGCCTGCGACTGGTCTAGCCCCAGGTCTGGACTGTTGGGCCCCCCGCCCTATGTCCAGACTGTGGCCGCCCGTATACGGACTGTGGGGCCCGTCCGTCCCGTGTCTGGACTATGGGGCCCCCCGCCCGCCCCGGTCCAAACGGTGGGGACCCCTCCCGCCCGGGTCCGGACTGTGGGGCCCCCCCCGCCCGCCCCGGGCCTGGACTGTGGGGCCGGCTGCTCCCGGGTCTAGCCCCGAGCCTGGACTGTGGGTTCCGCCCGCCCTATGTCCAGACTGTGGCCGACCCGTGTCCGGACTGTGGGGCCCATCCACCCCATGTCCGGACTGTGGGGCCCCCGGCCCCGGGTCTAGCCCCGGTTCCGGGTTGTGGGGCCCCCCGCCCGTCCCGAGTCCGGACTATGGCGCCTTCCCGCCCTATGTCTGGACTGTGGCCGCCCCGTATCTGGACAGTGGGTACCGTCCGTCCCGGGTCCGGACTGTGGGGCCGCCTGCCCCGGGTCTAGCCCCGAGCAGGGACTGTGGGGCCCGCCCGCCCTATGTCTTAACTGTGGCCGCCCCGTGTCCGGACTGTGGGGCCCGTCCACCCCGTGTCCGGACTGTGGGGCCACCTGCCCTGGGTCTAGCCCCAGGTCTGGACTGTGGGGCCCCCCGCCTGTCCCGGTTCCGAACTGTGGGGCCACCGCCCACCCTGGGTCCGGACTGTGGCGCCTGCCCGCCCTATGTCCGGAGTGTGGCCGCCCCATGTCCGGACTGTGGGGCCCGTTCGCCCCGTGTCCGGACTGTGGGCCGCCTGCCCCGGGTATAGCCCCAGGTCTGGACAGTGGGGACCCTCGCCCGCCCCGGGTCCAGACTGTGGGGCCCCCGCCCGCCCCGGGCCTGGACTGTCGGGCCGGCTGCCCCCGGGTCTAGCCCAGAGCCTGGACTGTGGGGTCCGCCCACCCTATGTCCAGACTGTGACAGCCCCGTGTCCGGACTTTTGGGGCCCGTACACCCCATGTCCGGACTGTGGGGCCGCCTTCCACGAGTCTAGCCCCAGGTCTAGACTGTGGGGCCCCCCGCCTGCCCCGGGTCTGGACTGTGGCACCTGCCCACCCTATGTCCAGACTGTGGCCGCCCCGTGTCCGGACTGTGGGGCCCGTCCACCCCGAGTCCGGACTGTGGGGCCGCCTGCCCGGATCTAGCCCCAGGTATGGACTGTGGGGCCACCTGCCCGCCCCGGTTCCGGACTGTGGGGCCCCCCAACCGCCCCGGGTCCGGACTGTGGCGCCTACCCGCCCTATGTCCGGATTGTGACCGCCCCGTGTCCGGACTGTGGGGCCCGTCCACCCCGTGTCCGGACTGTGGGGCCGCCTGCCCCGGGTCTAGCCCCGGGTCCGGACTGTGGCGCCTGCCCGCCCTATGTTCGGACTGTGGCCGCCCCTTGTCCGGAGTGTGGGGCCTGTCTGCCCCGTGTCCAGACTGTGGGGCTGCCTGCCCCGGGTCTAGCCCCGGGTCTGGACTGTGGCGCCTGCCAGCCCTATGTCCAGACTGTGGCCGCCCCGTGTCCGGACTGTGGGGCCCGTGCGTCCCGTGTCCGGACTGTGGGGCTGCCTGCCCCGGGTCCAGCCCCGAGCCTGGACTGTGGGGTCCGCCCGCCCTATGTCCGGACTGTGGCCGTCCGTGTCCGGACTGTGGGGCCCGTCCACCCCATGTCCGGACTGTGGGGCCGCCTGCCCCAGGTCTAGCCCCAGGTATGGACAGTGGGGACCACCGCCCGCCCCGGGTCCAGACTGTGGGGCCCCCCACCCGCCCTGGGCCTGGACTGTTGGGCCGGCTGCCCCCCGTCTGCCCCGGGTCCGGACTGTAGAGCCTGCCCAACCTATGTCCAGACTGTGGCCGCCCTGTGTCCGGACTGTGGGGCCCGTCCACCCCGTGTCCGGACTGTGGGGCTGCCTGCCCCGGGTCTAGCCCCACATCTGGACTGTGGGGCCCCCCGCCCGCCGCGGTTCCAGACTGTGGGGCCCCACGCCGGCCCCGGGTCCGGACTGTGGCGCCTGCCCGCCCTATGTCCGGACTGTGGCCGCCCCGTGTCCAGACTGTGGGGCCGGTCCGCCCCATGTCCGGACTGTGGGGCCGCCTGCCCTGGGTCTAGCCCCGGGTCTGGACTGTGGCGCCTGCCCGCCCTATGTCCGGACTGTGGCCGTCCCGTGTCCGGACTGTGGGCCCCGTCCGCCCCGTGTCCGGACTGTGGGGCAGCCTGCCCCGGGTCTAGCCCCGAGCCTGGACTGTGGGGCCTGCCCGCCCTATGTCCGGACTGTGTCCACCCGTATCCGGACTGTGGGTCCCGTCCACCCCGAGTCCGGACTGTGGGGCCGCCTGCCCCGGGTCTAGCCCCAGGTCCGGACTGTGGGGCCCCCCGTCCGCCCCGGTTCCGGACTGTGGGGCCCCCCGCCTGCCCCGGGTCCGGACTGTGGCGCCTGCCCGCCCTATGTCTGGACTGTGGCCGCCCCGTGTCCGGACTGTGGGGCCCGTCCACCCCGTGTCCGGACTGTGGGGCCGCCTGCCACGGGTCTAGCCCCACATCTGGACAATAGGGACCCCCACCCGTCCCGGGTCCAGACTGTGGGGCTCCCCGCCCGCCCCCGGCCTGGACTGTTGGGCCGGCTGCCCCCGGGTCTAGCCCCCAGCCTGGACTGTGGGGTCCGACCACCCTTTGTCCAGACTGTGGCCGCCCCGTGTCCGGACTGTGGGGCCCGTCCACCCCGTGTCCGGACTGTGGAGCCGCCTGACCCGAGTCTCACCCCAGGTCTGGACTGTGGGGCCCCCCGCCCGCCCCGGTTCCTGACTCTGGGGGACCCCGCCCGCCCCGAGTCCAGACTGTGGCGCCTGCCCGCCCTATGTCCGTACTGTGGCCGCCCAGTGTCCGGTCTGTGGGGCCCGTCCACCCCGTGTCCGGACTGTGGGGCCGCCTGCCCCGGATCTAGCCCCAGATCTGGACTGTGGGGCCCGTCCACCCCGTGTCCGGACTGTGGGGCCGCCTGCCCTGGGTCTAGCCCCAGGTCTGGACTATGGGGCCCCCCGTCCGCCCCGGTTCCTGACTGTGGGCCCCCCCGCCCGCCCCGGGTCCGGACTGTGGCACCTGCCCGCCCTATGTCCGGACTGTGGCCGCCCCGTGTCCAGACTGTGGGGCCCATCCGCCCCGTGTCCGGACCATGGGGCCGCCTGTCCTGGGTCTAGCCCCAGATCTGGACTGTGGGGCCCGCCCGCCCGGTTGTCCAGACTGTGGGGCCCGTCCGCCCCGTGTCCGGACTGTGGGGCCGCCTGCCCCGGGTCCGGACTGTGGTGCCTGCCCGCCCTATGTCCGGACTGTGGCCGCCCCGTGTCCGGACTGTGGGGCCCATCCGCCCCGTGTCCGGACCATGGGGCCGCCTGCCCTGGGTCTAGCCCCAGATCTGGACTGTGGGGCCTGCCCGCCCGGTTGTCCAGACTGTGGGGCTCGCCCGCCCCGTTGTCCGGACTGTGGGGCCCGCCCGCCCCGTTGTCCGGACTGTGGGGCCCGGCTGCCCCGGGTCCGGACTGTGGGGCCCGCCCGCCTTGTGTCTGGACTGTGGGGCCCGCCTGCCCCGTTGTCCGGACTGTGGGGCCCGCCCACCCCGGGTCCGGACTGTGAGGCTCGCCCGCGCCGGGCCACTTTCAGTGGTATGTAGAGCTCCAGGCCCATGGCTTTTGCCTGATTAGCCAGCCGATTGTGGTTTGTAGGCTTGTTTTCTTTACTGTCTCAATGCTTCATTAACTAGCAATACTGCTGATATTGGTAAGAATGACTTGCGGGTGATACCGGCTGTCTGTGGTGATCCTATCAAACAACAAGGAGGGGCCTTAATAAAGTACAGTCCTGAGGGTAGCTGGTGAGTCCAACACATTTCCAGTCCATCCCTCATACTTAGATGTTAAAGGCAGACCTGTTCAATATGCTGTCCATGTCCCAGTTTGGCCTCTTGTTGGTAGGAGGTGTAAATGGTTGCTTTAAACAGAATGAGGCTATTTTAAGTCTGGTGTCTCAGAATGGACTGGTCGACATTTTACTTAGCAAAATATTTAGGTCCCAGTTATCCTTCTAGTTGAAGTTGGTCATGGTTGTGATTATTAGGGGAGTAACGACTGCGGTCGCAGCAAGTCACAAATTCCCTGCGGATCAGGGGCCGCCGACGCCAGCAGAACCTTTAATTAGATGTGCGTCCTCCTACGCACATCCAGTTGAAGTGTATTGCTGCGGACATACCCATTGGGTCCTTTAGCGACAATGCATGCTGCCAGCCAATCATAGGCCAGCAGATGACGGGGCGCATGGCAGTAACGTCATGCACTCCCGTCGCAGGCCGAAGTCAGCTGCCTGCTTCACAACAGGACTTGCGGAGCGGGAGCGAAGGGAAGGTGGGTAGAGTATTTAAATATTTATTTTAAATAAGTTGCCATACTACTATATATGACTATGAGGTGCTTTATACTACTATATATGACTATGAGGTGCTTTATACTACTATATATGACTATGAGGTGCTTTATACTACTATATATGACTACGGAGTGCATTATACTTCTATATGACTATGGGGTACATTATACTAGTATATATGAATATGGGGTATACTATACTAATATATATGGCTATAAGGGTGCATTATACTGCTATATATGACTATGATGTACATTATACTGCTATATATGACTATGGGGGTACATTATACTGCTGTATATGACTGAAGTGCAATATAGTGCTACATATGACTATAGGGTGCATTTTACTACTATTTATGACTATGGTGGTGCATTATACTACTATTTATGACTATGGAGGTGCATTACACTACTATATATGACTATGGGGGTTGTATTATACTACTACGGATGACTATGAGGGTTGTATTATACTACTACGGATGACTATTGGGGTTCATTATACTACTATGGATGACTATAGGGGTGCATTATACTTCTGTATATGACTATGAAGGTATATTATACTACTATATATGACTATTTGGGTGCATTATACTACTATATATGACTATAGGGGTGCATTATACTGATATGATAGTGGGGTGCATACTACTATGGATGACTCTGGGGTGCATTATACTACTATATATGACTATGGGGTACATTATACTACTATAAATGACTATGGGGTGCTTTATACTACCATATATGACTATGGGGGTGCATTATACTGATATGACAGTGGGGTGCATACTACTATGGATGACTCTGGGGTACATTATACTACTACATATGACTATGTGGGTGCATTATACTACTATATATGACTATGGGGGTGCATTATACTGATATGACAATGGGTTCCATACTACTATGGATGACTCTGGAGTACATTATACTACTATATATGACTATGGGGGTACATTATACTACTATAAATGACTATGGGGTGCTTTATACTACTATATATGACTATGGGGTGCTTTATACTACTATATATGACTATGGGGTGCATTACACTACTGTATATGACTATGGAGTGCATTATACTAGTGTATATGACTATGGGGGTGCAGTATACTATTATATATGACTATGGGGTACATTATACAGCTATATATGACCAGGAGGTGCAATATACTGCTATATATGACTATGGGGTGCTTTATACTACTATATAAACTATATGGGGTACATTATACTGCCTTATATGATTACTGCTTTATGTGACGATGGGGGTGCATTATACTACTATATATGACTATGGGGGTGCATTATACTGATATATATTATGATGGGGTGCATTATACTACTATGTATGACTGTGGAGGTGCTTTATACTTTATGGAAAACTATGGGGTGCATTATACTACATGTATGACTAAGAGCTGTGCATTATACTTTATGGATGACTATGGGCTGTGCAGTATATTATATGGAGGAGAATGGGATGCATTATACTATATGGAGGACTATGGGATGCATTATACTATAGGAAGGACTATGGGGAGTGCGTTATACATCTGCTCTGGAGTCCCATGACTCGAATGTACACCCCTGGTGAGTATAATGGCTTATTTTTTTTTATACAATAAGGAACAGCGGCAGAATGGGGGACATATTCGGGATACATATATTCAGACTCTAGTTATGCCACTGGGCATAAGACACATGAAATCATTGTAAGTTCAATTAATATTCGGGGTCTGGAGTCATAAATTGGACTGGTTGGCGTTTAAGTTGGTTAACCATTTAGTTTCCAGGTTATCCTTTAAGTTGGATTTGTAAGTTGGGTATGGCTGAGCTGAGCAAAACCAGTGTAAGTCCAGCTGCTCCTCCTGGTCTGGTGTCATAGGATGGACGGCTCAGCATTTAAGTTGATAAACATCTACATTTCAGTTTACTCTCCTTGTTGGAGGTGCAAGCTGGACATGGCTGCAACAAGCTGAATAAAACCACTGTAAGTCCAGTTAAGGCTCCTAGTTGGAAGAGATGGCCTTGTGGACACAAAGTGATTAAACTGTCAATGTCCCAATCCACCCTCCTGGTATGGAGTGGTAAGATGAGCTTGATGGTGTCATGTTGGGCGGCACTACAGTGGAGAAAATAAGTATTTGATACACTGCCGATTTTGCAAGTTTTCCCACCTACAAAGAGTGTAGAGGTCTGTCATTTTTATCGGAGGTCACTTCATCTGTGAGAGAGAAAATCTAAAAATAAAAAAACAGAAAATCACATTGTATGATTTTTAAATAATTAAATTGCATTTTATTGCATGAAATAAGTATTTGATCAGCTACCAACCAGCAAGAAATCTGGCTCTCACAGACCTGTTAGTTTTTCTTTAAGAAGCCTCCTACTCTGCACTCATTACCTGTATTAATTGCACTTGTTTGAACTTATTACCTGTATAAAAGACACAAGGCTGGGATGGGCTACAGGACAATAAGCAAGCAGCTTCACGAGACGGCAACAACTGTTGGCGCAATTATTAGAAAATGGAAGAAACACAAGATGACTAAGTCTTCCTCGGTCTGGGGCTCCATGCAAGATCTCGCCTTGTGGGGTAAGGATGATTCTGAGAAACGTCAGGAATCAGCCCAGAACTGCATGGGAGGACCTGGTCAATGACCTAAAGAGAGCTGGCACCACAGTCTCAAACATTACCATTAGTTACACACTACGCTATCATGGACTAAAATCCTGCAGGGCACACAAGGTCCCGTGCTCACCCCAGCACATATCCAGGCCTGTTTGAAGTTGCCAATAACCATCTGGATGATCCAGAGGAGGCATGGGAGAAGGTCATGTGGTCAGATGAGATCAAAATAGAACTTTTTGGTGTCCACTCCACTCCCCTTTTTGGAGGAAGAAGAAGGATGAGTACAACCCCAAGAACACTCTCCAAACCATGAAGCATGGCGGGGGAAACCTCATACTTTGGAGGTGCTTTTTTTTGCAAAGGGGACAGGACGACTGCAATGTATTGAAGGGAGGATGGATGGGGTCATGTATCGCAAGATTTAAGCCAACAACTTCCTTCCCTCAGTATGTACATTGAAGATGGGCTATGGTTGGGTCTTCCAGCACGACAATGATCCGAAACACACAGCCAGGGCAACCTAAGGCGTGGCTCCATAAGAAGCATTTCAAGGTCCTGTAGTGGTCTAGCCAGTCTCCAGACCTGAACCCAGTAGAAAATCTTTGGAGGGAGCTGAAACTCAATATTGCCCAGCAACAGCCCCGAAACTTGAAAGATCTGGAGAAGATCCGTATGGAGGAGAGGGCCAAAATCCCTGCTTTATTGTGTGCAAACTTGGTCAAGAACTACAGGAAATATCTGACCTCTGTAATTGCAAACAAAGGTTTCTGTACCAAATATTAAATTCTATTTTTCTATTGGATCAAATACTTATTTCATGCAATAAAATGCAAATTAATTATGTAAAAATCATACAATGTGATTTTTCTGGATTTTATTTTTAAACTCGGTCTCTCACAGGTGAAGTGTACCTACGATAAAAATTACAGACCTCTCCATTCATTGTAGGTGGGAAAACCTGCAAAATCGTCAGTGCATTAAATCCTTCTTTTCCCCACTGTATACCAGTCTGCCCTCCTAATGGAAGTTGGATCTGGATCCGCCAGTGTGGGGCTGATAAACCATCAATAGCCCAGTCTATCCTCCTAACTGGAGGAGCATGATGGACGGAGTTATACCGCTTCTAGTGACAATATTCCGAGACCAGCAGATCCTCTTGGTTGAAGTTGGAAAATGGACATATTAGAAATGAAGTCGGTGGAGCCATTCTACCCAATAAGTATTTCAGGATTGAAGTCCTAAAATTGGTAGATTGAACTAAGTGGTGAGTTGGTTAAATATCCGGTCAATGCGCTTTTTGGGTGATTAAAACGGCAATTCTGCAATAAATCTACAAGGGGAGGAATTGATGGATGAGATAAAATGTCCACTTACCTGTCAGACTCCTGGAGCAGAGGAGTAACCTCTCCGCTAGTCAAGACGAATGCCTTCTCACTGCGTTTCTTCAGACGACTTAACGTTCCGCCCTATGGGACAAAGCAAAAAAAAAAAAGATTGGTGAAGTCTGATTGAAATAAGGTCCTAAATATTCTGCTTTCTGGATCCCCTTTGGCATTCTGGGATGCTCAATCTACACTTGATAGCAAAAAGTGGGGTAGATATTTTTGAACCATTAGGTGGTCATTGAGACTGGAAGGGTTTCTTACTGTCCAGACCTTCGCCTTAGGGGGTCCTTACTTCACTGGAAAATATCAACAATATTGTGTTTGTGATCCAATCCATTCTCCATCTTCTCAATTGTGTGAGTCAGCCGGCATATATTGGACTGCACTCGGGTGACATCTGAGTGCAGTCCGATGTTTTTCACGTATCCATAGACTTTTATGGGCGCGTCGTCTGATATACTCTGCCAATTGCAGCATGCAGCAATTTTTTTCTCATGCCGACTTGGCATGAGAAAATAAACACTAGTTGGCACTGCCCCATAGTATAACATTGGAGTGAGTGCTATACTCATCCGAGTTATATGCCGGCTACTCACCAGTGTCAGCCATCCCTAAAGGCATCACCTTGACAATCACAGCAATAAACACATGACACAGACGTGTTGGCTCTGATTTTTTGGGGGGCAAAATGGTGCAGTGCTGAACTTCACCACAAACACCCCCAGCTACATGATGTGTAAACAGGACCCCAAGATTGTGTGAAGAGACGCTTACCTGGACCAGTCTCCTTCAAGCTGTCCGGGTTTAATGACATAAAATGATTCCGGTTTAGCAATGTGTCCATTCTATGTCATCTGTGATGTCATGGAATGTCGATGATGTCACGCGTGTTGTCATTAAAACTCTCACTGCTTTTTATGGATCCAGTTTACAACATCAACAACAAATTAACTCAATAAAAAGACAAAACCCCGACCTCATTGTATAATTCTATGACGCACATTGAAAAGGAGCCTTTTATTTTATCTATATTACCTACTGCTCTATGTACTAAAATAACCCCCAGGACCCCATACTGCCATTCCTGACCCCAGTAACCTACAACTCCAATGTCCCCCCCGAATCCAACAGGAACAAAAGAGCTGACAACAGAGAATGATGGCATTTGCCACTAAATTTCTGTTACAAAGTGCTGTAATTCTACCACGTCAATGGCAAAACCATCCAAAAATGGAGCCCCATAAAGATGTCCCAACTTGAGCCCCCCCTATCTACATGCCTTACTAGAGCATAGGGGGGACATAGAGGGCGAGCTCCATTGTAGTCTTCCGTAGTGGGGGGCCAGTGCAAAGAGCTGGAAGACCCCCAACAAATATGGATCATCACATTCTCATCCTCCTGCTATAGGGGGCATGTAAAACGCTGCTTCCCCAGCAATATAGCAGCTCATTGCTGGGGGTTTAGCTGCCATACTTGTTAATATCAGCAGATCATCAGTGACTCCTCATTTAGGTAAGGGGTGGTCCTGAAAATGTCTTATTACAGAGTGTTTCTGGCCATCCATGATAAATCCGGGGGATACGCTATAAGTATACCAAAGCTTAAAAGTAATGTGCTCCCTACCTGGACTCGTCCCCTTCCAGCTGTCAGATCCTAGTGACACAAGATGGCTCTGGTGCAGAGCTTCATACATTCTACTCCAACTGTCATGTCTATGATGTCATGTGCATTGTGATGTCATCAGAGCTCTCACTGTTATTTCACATTTACAACCACAAGAAAAAGTTGATTTTAATTGTTTAAAAAAACAAAACTAAAAAACATTGCGGGTAATTGCAGCCTGTGATTATTTTACACACTATCATTAATATTTGGGGGGATTAGTCATGTCCTTCGCCTTCCCCTCCTGCACTGCACTTGATATGTTGTATATTATAATAATGGACAATCCTCAAGCCCTGCTTGTACAATATGTAATATATATATATACTAGATGGAGGCCCGATGCTATGGCATCGGGAGGGCAGTAATGTCACGATGGGGACAGGCTTTGCAGCGCTGAGAATCTCTCCCCCCCCCATGTGCTTACCCACCTATCCACTCTCTCTCTCCCCCATCTGCAGTCTTCTCCTCTCATGTGATCTCTTCTTTGACCAGTCTACCCCATGTGCTCTCCCCCTTGTCTGCTGTCTCTCTCCTTCCTGTGCTGTGTTCTCCCCTCCTGTGTTCTCTCGTTTGAGCTGTCTCCCCCTGTACTCTGTCTCTCCCCCCCGTGCGCTTCCTATCTCCCGCATCTGCTGTCTTCTCCTCTCATGTGATCTCTTCTTTGACCTGTCTACCCCATGTGCTCTCCCCCTAGTCTGCTGTCTCTCTCCTTCTGGTGCTGTGTTCTCCCCTCATGTGTTCTCTCGTTTGAGCTGTCTCCCCCCCTGTGCTCTGTCTCTCTCCCCCTGTGCGCTTCCTCTCTCCCCCATCTGCTGTCTTCTCCTCTCATGTGATCTCTTCTTTGACCTGTCTAACCCATGTGCTCTCCCCCTAGTCTGCTGTCTCTCTCCTTCCTCTGCTGTGTTCTCCCCTCATGTGTTCTCTCGTTTGAGCTGTCTCCCCCCCTGTGCTCTGTCTCTCCCCCCCTGTGCGCTTCCTCTCTCCCCCATCTGCTGTCTTCTCCTCTCATGTGATCTCTTCTTTGACCTGTCTACCCCATGTGCTCTCCCCCTTGTCTGCTGTCTCTCCCCTTCCGGTGCTGTGTTCTCCCCTCATTTGTTCTCTCGTTTGAGCTGTCTCCCCCCCTGTGCTCTGTCTCTCTCCCCCTGTGCGCTTCCTCTCTTCCCCATCTGCTGTCTTCTCCTCTCATGTGATCTCTTCTTTGACCTGTCTACCCCATGTGCTCTCCCCCTTGTCTGCTGTCTCTCTCCTTCCTGTGCTGTGTTCTCCCCTCATTTGTTCTCTCGTTTGAGCTGTCTCCCCCCCTGTGCTCTGTCTCTCTCCCCCTGTGCGCTTCCTCTCTTCCCCATCTGCTGTCTTCTCCTCTCATGTGATCTCTTCTTTGACCTGTCTACCCCATGTGCTCTCCCCCTTGTCTGCTGTCTCTCTCCTTCCTGTGCTGTGTTCTCCCCTCATGTGTTCTCTCGTTTGGGCTGTCTCCCCCCCTGTGCTCTATCTCTCTCCCCCTGTGCGCTTTCTCTCTCCCCCATCTGCTGTCTTCTCCTCTCATGTGATCTCTTCTTTGACCTGTCTACCCCATGTGCTCTCCCCCTTGTCTGCTCTCTCTCTCCACCCCTGTGCTGTTGACTCGCCCTCCCTGAGCAGTGGGGTTACTCGGAGCCGGGCCTTGCAGGTGTTGCGGGGATGCAGTCGTTGCCTCGACCCGGTCCGTGCCCATGGCTGTCACATGAAAAATGGGCTTTTTGGATGAGTGGTTGTTCGACTACGCCACCTATGGTTTCTGGTGAAGGCCACCAGCGCTGCGACAGTCCTCTGAGGCTGGAGTTCTGGCAGCTTGGTTGGTACTACTCCCCACAGGCGGAGTAGGCCTCAGGGCAGTGATTGTTGAACTGTGTGGAGGTATGGTGGGTGCAGTGCCACGCAGGAATAAACAAGCGGAGGCGGTGAATGAAGTCATCCGAGTCTTTACTCACTTTAGATGAACTTTCAGCCGCAAAGCTACTCTCTGCTACACACGGTGTACTGCGGCCACCAGAAAGGGGGTTCAGCACTTCCCAGGTAGATCAGGAGCACCTGTCAAGACCCCGCTGGTGTGTTCCTCTCCTTCTTATCTCCTCCCGCTTGTGTTCCTCCCTGGGATCCACTAAGCCGCCGGGCTTTTCCAACAGTGACATGAAGTACACAGTCAGATATCGGGGGCCGGTCACCCCTCTTGCAGCAGGAGTCCCTCTGACTAGGCCAGAGTAAAGAATACAAGTGGCGACTCCACTCCGTCCGTATCCCCCTGGGATCCTTTTGCCTGTGGAGCCTATCTCCTCCGCTCCCCTCCAAGGCCTTCTTAGAACAGGACCCTGACCGGGCAGAGACACTTGTTAACTCTAACCCGCTCCTCGTCTCAAGGCCAGAGAATGAGGACCGCGAATCTTCCGCCAGCTACAGACTGTTGCTGGACCCTGACAGAAGACCCACAATCAAAGACCTTGAACTAAAGATGGCCAACTAATTTATATGATTCTGTAAGTGCTTCCTGTAAGTGTTTCCTCCACCCTCACCCACTACTTGGTTCCCCCTATCTTTGGTCCCCCCCCATCTCCTCTATCCCGGGCCGGGGCAGCACCCTGGTGCATTTAGGCCCCCTACAGGACAGGAGTGGTGTAGTGTTGAGTGTGAAGTGGGGTCCTGAGTGATGCTCCATCCTTACCTGGGAGAGGAGATACCACACCTCTGGGTGAGGTGCAGTACCCCTGTGGCGACTGAACCCTCAGGGGCGCCACACTGTCTTCTCCCCTCATGAGTTTTCTCGTTTGTGCTGTCTCCCCGTGCAGTAAATCAGATTGCCGCCATCTTTGTGCAGGCAGATAGCGGCGGTCACATTAAAACTGCGAATGTGCTCCTCCTGTACAAAGATGGCGGCAGTCAGTGAAGCATTCGGCTGATCCCGGCGGCGGCGTGTTTGCGACAGTGTTCCGCTGGTGGTACCACGCAAGAGGCTGCGTACGGCGTATACAGTGTGTGTGTGGTGCGTATGGCGTATACAGAGTGTGTGCGTGTGGGGTGGTGCGTACGGCATATACAGTGTGTGTGGTATGTATAGCGTATACAGAGTGTGTGTGGTGGTGTGTACGGCGTATATAGAGTGTGTGTGGTGTGTATGGCGTATATAGAGTCTGTGTGGTGTGTATAGCGTATACAGAGTGTGTGTGGTGGTGTGTATGGCGTTTATAGAGTGTGTGTGGTGGTGCGTACGGCGTATACAGTGTATGTGGCATGTACGAAGTATACAGTGTGTGTGTGTGGTGCGTACAGTGTATACAGTGTTTGTTTCGTACGGCGTATAGAGTGTGTGTGTGTGGTGGTGCATACAGCGTATACAGTGTGTGTGTGGGGGGGTGCATATTGCGTATACAGTGTGTGTGGGGGGTGCGTATGGCGTATACAGAGTGTGTGTGTGTGGTGGTGCATACAGCGTATACAGTGTGTGTGTGGGGGGGTGCATACTGCGTATACAGTGTGTGTGGGGGGGTGCGTATGGGGTATACAGTGTGTGTGGTGTTGCATACGGCGTATACAGTGTGTGTGTGGTGCGTACGGCGTATACAGTGTGTGTGTGTGTACAGCGTATACAGTGTGTGTGTTTGGTATGTACAGCATATACAGTGTGTGGTGGTGTGTACGGCGTATACAGTGTGTGTGTGGTGCGTACAGCGTATACAGTGTGTGTGTGTGGTGCGTACGGCGTATACAGTGTGTGTGTGTGTGTGTGTGTGTGTGGTGCGTATGGCGTATACATTGTGTGTGTGTGTGTATGGTGTATACAGTGTGTGTGTGTGTGTGGTGCGTACGGCGTATACAGTGTGTGTGTGGTGGTGCATACGGCGTATACAGAGTGTGTGTGGTGGTGCGTACAGCGTATACAGAGTTTGTGTGGTGGTGCGAACGGCATATACAGAGTGTTTGTGTGGGGGGTGCATATGGCGTATATAGAGTGTGTGGTGTTGCATACGGAGTATACAGTGTGTGTGTGGGGGGGTGCGTACGGCGTATACAGTGTGTGTGGTGTTGCATATGGCGTATACAGTGTGTGGTGCGTACGGCGAATACAGTGTGTGTGTGTGTGTGGTGTGTACGGTGTATACAGTGTGTGTGTGTTGTGTATGGTGTATACAGTGTGTGTGTGTGTGTGTGTGGTGTGTACGGCGTATACAGTGTGTGTGTGGTGTGTACGGCGTATACAGTGTGTGTGGTGTGTACGGTGTATACAGTGTGTGTGTGTTGTGTATGGTGTATACAGTGTGTGTGTTGTGTATGGTGTATACAGTGTGTGGTGTGTATGGTGAATACAGTGTGTGTGTGTGTGTGGTGTGTACGGCGTATACAGTGTGTGTGTGTGTGGTGCGTACAGTGTATACAGTGTGTGTGTGTTGTGTATGGTGTATACAGTGTGTGTGTGTGTGGTGTGTACGGTGTATACAGTGTGTGTGTGGTGTGTACGGCGTACGGCGTATACAGTGTGTGTGTGGTGCGTACGGCGTATACAGTGTGTGTGTGGTGTGTACGGTGTATACAGTGTGTGTGTGTGTGTGTGTGTGTGTGGAGTGTACGGCGTATACAGTGTGTGTGTGTGTGGTGCGTACAGTGTATACAGTGTGTGTGTTGTGTATGGTGTATACAGTGTGTGTGTGTGTGTGTGGTATGTGCGGCATATACAGTGTGTGTGTGTGTGTGGTGTGTACGGCATATACAGTGTGTGTGTGTGGAGTGTATGGTGTATACAGTGTGTGTGTGTGTGTGGTGTGTACGGCGTATACAGTGTGTGTGCGGTGCGTACGGCGTATACAGTGTGTGTGTGTGGTGTGTACAGTGTATACAGTGTGTGTGGTGTGTACGGTGTATACAGTGTGTGTGTGTGTGTGGAGTGTACGGCGTATACAGTGTGTGTGTGTGGTGCGTACAGTGTATACAGTGTGTGTGTGTGTGGAGTGTACAGCGTATACAGTGTGTGTGTGTGGTGCGTACAGTGTATACAGTGTGTGTGTGTGGTGTGTATGGTGTATACAGTGTGTGTGGTGTGTACGGCGTATACAGTGTGTGTGTAGTGTGTACGGTGTATACAGTGTGTGTGTGTGTGTGTGTGTGTGGACTGTACGGCGTATACAGTGTGTGTGTGTGTGGTGCGTACAGTGTATACAGTGTGTGTGTGGTGTGTATGGTGTATACAGTGTGTGTGTGTGTGGTGTGTACGGCGTATACAGTGTGTGTGGTGTGTACGGCGTGTACAGTGTGTGGTGGTGTGTACGGCGTATACAGTGTGTGTGTGTGGTGTGTACGGCGTATACAGTGTGTGTGTGTGGTGTGTACGGTGTGTGTGTGTGTGTGGTGTGTACGGTGTATACAGTGTGTGTGTGTGGTGTGTACGGTGTATACAGTGTGTGTGTGTGGTGTGTACGGTGTATACAGTGTGTGTGTGGTGTGTATGGCGTATACAGAGTGTGTGTGGTGTGTACGGTGTATACAGTGTGTGTGTGTGGTGTGTACGGTGTGTGTGTGGTGTGTACGGTGTATACAGTGTGTGTGTGGTGTGTACGGTGTGTGTGTGTGTGTGGTGTGTATGGCGTATACAGAGTGTGTGTGGTGTGTACGGTGTATACAGTGTGTGTGTGGTGTGTATGGCGTATACAGAGTGTGTGTGGTGTGTACGGTGTATACAGTGTGTGTGTGTGGTGTGTACGGTGTGTGTGTGTGTGGTGTGTACGGTGTATACAGTGTGTGTGTGGTGTGTATGGCGTATACAGAGTGTGTGTGGTGTGTACGGTGTATACAGTGTGTGTGTGTGGTGTGTACGGTGTGTGTGTGTGTGGTGTGTACGGTGTATACAGTGTGTGTGTGGTGTGTAAGGTGTGTGGGTGTGTGGTGTGTACGGCGTATACAGTGTGTGTGTGTGGTGTGTACGGCATATACAGTGTGTGTGTGTGGAGTGTATGGTGTATACAGTGTGTGTGTGTGGTGTGTACGGTGTGTGTGTGTGTGGTGTGTATGGCGTATACCGTGTGTGGTGGTGTGTACGGCGTATACAGTGTGTGTGTGTGGTGTGTACGGCGTATACAGTGTGTGTGTGTGGTGTGTACGGTGTGTGTGTGTGTGGTGTGTACGGCGTATACAGTGTGTGGTGGTGTGTACGGCGTATACAGTGTGTGTGTGTGGTGTGTACGGCGTATACAGTGTGTGTGTGTGGTGTGTACGGCGTATACAGTGTGTGTGTGTGTGGTGTGTACGGTGTATACAGTGTGTGTGTGTGGTGTGTACGGTGTATACAGTGTGTGTGTGTGGTGTGTACGGTGTATACAGTGTGTGTGTGGTGTGTATGGCGTATACAGAGTGTGTGTGGTGTGTGTGTGTGTGGTGTGTACGGTGTATACAGTGTGTGTGTGGTGTGTACGGTGTGTGTGTGTGTGGTGTGTATGGCGTATACAGAGTGTGTGTGGTGTGTACGGCGTATACAGTGTGGGTGTGTGGTGTGTACGGTGTATACAGTGTGTGTGTGGTGTGTACGGTGTGTGTGTGTGTGGTGTGTATGGCGTATACAGAGTGTGTGTGGTGTGTACGGCGTATACAGTGTGGGTGTGTGGTGTGTACGGTGTGTGTGTGTGTGGTGTGTACGGCGTATACAGTGTGTGTGTGTGGTGTGTACGGCGTATACAGTGTGTGTGTGTGGTGTGTACGGTGTGTGTGTGTGTGGTGTGTACGGCGTATACAGTGTGTGGTGGTGTGTACGGCGTATAGTGTGTGTGTGTGGTGTGTACGGCGTATACAGTGTGTGTGTGTGGTGTGTACGGTGTGTGTGTGTGTGGTGTGTACGGCGTATACAGTGTGTGTGTGGTGTGTACGGCGTATACAGTGTGTGTGTGGTGTGTACGGTGTATACAGTGTGTGTGTGTGGTGTGTACGGTGTATACAGTGTGTGTGTGTGGTGTGTACGGTGTATACAGTGTGTGTGTGGTGTGTATGGCGTATACAGAGTGTGTGTGGTGTGTACGGTGTATACAGTGTGTGTGTGTGGTGTGTACGGTGTGTGTGTGTGTGGTGTGTATGGTGTATACAGTGTGTGTGTGGTGCGTACAGTGTATACAGTGTGTGTGGTGTGTATGGTGTATACAGTGTGTGTGTGTGTGTGGTGTGTACGGCGTATACAGTGTGTGTGTGTGTTGTGTACGGCGTATACAGTGTGTGTGTGGTGCGTACAGTGTATACAGTGTGTGTGTGTTGTGTATGGTGTATACAGTGTGTGGTGTGTATGGTGTATACAGTGTGTGTGTGTGTGTGTGGTGTGTACGGCATATGCAGTGTGTGTGTGGTGTGTACGGCGTATACAGTGTGTGTGTGGTGTGTACGGCGTATACAGTGTGTGTGTGGTGTGTACGGTGTATACAGTGTGTGTGTGGTGTGTACGGTGTATACAGTGTGTGTGTGGTGTGTACGGCGTATACAGTGTGTGTGTGGTGTGTACGGTGTATACAGTGTGTGTGTGGTGTGTACGGTGTATACAGTGTGTGTGTGGTGTGTACGGCGTATACAGTGTGTGTGTGGTGTGTACGGCGTATACAGTGTGTGTGTGGTGTGTACGGCGTATACAGTGTGTGTGTGGTGTGTATGGTGTATACAGTGTGTGTGGTGTGTACGGCGTATACAGTGTGTGTGTGGTGTGTACGGTGTATACAGTGTGTGTGTGTGGTGTGTACGGTGTATACAGTGTGTGTGTGGTGTGTATGGCGTATACAGAGTGTGTGTGGTGTGTACGGTGTATACAGTGTGTGTGTGTGGTGTGTACGGCGTATACAGTGTGTGTGGTGTGTACGGTGTATACAGTGTGTGTGTGGTGTGTATGGCGTATACAGTGTGTGTGTGGTGCGTACAGTGTATACAGTGTGTGTGTGGTGTGTACGCCGTATACAGTGTGTGTGTGTGGTGTGTACGGCGTATACAGTGTGTGTGTGTTGTGTACGCGTATACAGTGTGTGTGTGTTGTGTACGCGTATACAGTGTGTGTGGTGTGTACGGCGTATGCAGTGTGTGTGTGGTGTGTACGGCGTATACAGTGTGTGTGGTGGTGCGTACGCCGTATACAGTGTGTGTGTGGTGTGTACGGCGTATACAGTGTGTGTGTGGTGTGTACGGTGTATACAGTGTGTGTGTGGTGTGTACGGTGTATACAGTGTGTGTGGTGTGTACGGTGTATACAGTGTGTGTGTGGTGTGTACGGTGTATACAGTGTGTGTGTGTGGTGTGTATGGTGTATACAGTGTGTGTGTGTGGTGTGTATGGTGTATACAGTGTGTGTGTGTGGTGTGTATGGTGTATACAGTGTGTGTGTGGTGTGTACGGTGTATACAGTGTGTGTGTGTGGTGTGTACGGTGTATACAGTGTGTGTGTGTGGTGTGTATGGTGTATACAGTGTGTGTGTGTGGTGTGTATGGTGTATACAGTGTGTGTGTGTGTGGTGTGTATGGTGTATACAGTGTGTGTGTGGTGTGTACGGCGTATACAGTGTGTGTGTGGTGTGTATGGTGTATACAGTGTGTGTGTGGTGTGTACGGTGTATACAGTGTGTGTGTGTGGTGTGTATGGTGTATACAGTGTGTGTGTGGTGTGTATGGTGTATACAGTGTGTGTGTGTTGTGTACGGTGTATACAGTGTGTGTGTGGTGTGTATGGTGTATACAGTGTGTGTGTGGTGTGTATGGTGTATACAGTGTGTGTGTGTTGTGTACGGTGTATACAGTGTGTGTGGTGTGTACGGTGTATACAGTGTGTGTGTGGTGTGTATGGTGTATACAGTGTGTGTGTGTTGTGTACGGTGTATACAGTGTGTGTGGTGTGTATGGTGTATACAGTGTGTGTGTGGTGTGTACGGCGTATACAGTGTGTGTGTGGTGTGTATGGTGTATACAGTGTGTGTGTGGTGTGTACGGCGTATACAGTGTGTGTGTGGTGCGTACGGTGACGCGCCCAGGGGATGGGGATGACTCGGTACCCGGGCCTTTGCCTGGTTTTGGGGGTGTCGCGGTGGTCGCTCCCGTACCCTGGGGTCACTCTTGAAAAAGGGGATTGGAACTTGGATAGAAAATAAAAATAAAGTAAATAGCTCGTGACGCCACCTGTGGTACCTGGTAAGGATTAACAGCGCTGCTGCAGACCTTTGTACAATATGTCGCCTAGATCCTTCTTACTCAGGAAATGTGCAGGAAGAAGAAACCTTGTACGTCCGGCGCTGTCTATGTGCTGAGAGGAAGGATCGGGGGGACATTGTGCAGGAAATGGGGAGAAGCTTTTACCCCCCATGTAATCCCCACACTGACACTTACATAGAAAATACCGGACCCTTCTCCCCCACATACAATACGCAGATGACAATGGGACTGGATTTCTAGATTTCCTCTTCTTATCCGGGGTAATAAATCTTGAGGTCTGATATCACTATGGACGGATGCTTCACATCCTAAACATATGAGGAGATTATCCGACCCCTAAAACCAGGAAGGATCTGTACCAGGGCATGAAGGGTTAAGTCCGTACAGAACAATGTAGTAATTTTCAAATAATGAGACCCCGGTGATGACAGAATTAATGTCACAATAGTGATCACCAGTCATGACATACTCCACAGTCTTACTCCCATCATCCGCCCTGTACGGACACTACTCACCCCACACGATGCTCAGTGGCTCCTCCAGGCTGCTGTGATTCACCTTACAGGAGTATCTGTTGCCCTCTTTGGGGGTCACTTCCGCGCTGACCCTGATCTGATAGGTGCCGTCAGGATTGGGGAGGACGTGTGTGGTCTCAAATGGGGGAACCTCGTCCTCCCCATTCATCATCCACTTCACATCCACAGCTCGGGGGTGAAATCCGTACACCTGGCAGTGAAGCTTCATGGTGTCTCCTTTCTCCTGACCTGACACCTTCACCTGGGGCCGAACTGAGAGGGAAGAAGAGAGAAATGGAGTCCGTGCAGCACAGATCTGACCTGTCCTCCTCTTTGGTGGTCTGTACAATCAGCAGAGACCCCTGTACTTTCTATAAGGCTACGTTCACATGAGCAGATTTCCGGTCCATGTGCACAATATTGGCCCATGTAATCTGCACTGTAGTCATTTTCCAATTGTCTAAATGAAGTAAAAATAAAATCCTGCAGCGAGAAGCGGTCTGATGTCTCACGTGTGTGAGCTGGAGGAGCGCATAAGGTTGTAGATGATCAGCCCCATCCACAATCTGCAGACATGACGGCCTGTGTATCTAACCATTTGTCTGAATGTAGCCTTGCAGAGAAGGAACCTGGGAAGCGACTAATAATAAGAAATGTCTATTACTCGGCTGCTCCATTATGACCTGCAAGACGAGGAGCAGAACCGTCCAGTGATGTGTGATACTGTCCTCTTGTCTGCCACCAGATGGCGCCATGTTAGAACCTCTTTATGACAACACTGAGATCTGATATAAGAAAGAAGAGAAAAGACTCAGGATATACAACCATGCACACCCAATATTAGAAAAATGAAAAAATCTTTATTACATGATTACAGACTGACAACACAGAAAAATAAAAACAATTAAAAACAGACAAAGCATAGCAATATTCATAGGGGAGGAATAATGTAGTGTTCCAAAGTAATAAATCCCCCTAAAGCCACAGGTATCATTTAATATAATATATTTACCATCTCATAATACAATAAGGCTTATTGACCAAGCTATGTCACCCTAATGAAGGGTGGCACAGTACCACTAGACCAAATATGGATAATAAACCACGTACTCCCAAATAATCGGACCATACATAATAATAAATAGATCAAAGAATAGAGGAATGAGTGGAAGTAGTAGTCTGCTTAAACTAGGGGCCCTTGTAATATCAGCGTATGTCAAAACATATCATCCCACCTGTTATACGATATGGGATCATAAATGAAGGCCCTATATATAACCAAGCAGACACTCTAAAGTGGTCAAAGGAAAAGGTCAAAAATAATAAAGTGACATAGTTACCTGTTGGCACCAGAGACCCTACGCGTTACGCTGCTAGACCGCAGCTTCGTCAGGGGTATGTTGTCAGTGGACACATGTGTATATGACGCGCCCCCTGGGCCAGTGTTGTTAGGGATACCCGGAGCCGGATCAGATGGGGGTTGTAGTCTCCGAGTGGCTGTGACCCGGTCCGTGCCCAGGGTGTCAAACTCAGTGTGTGGCAGTCCTTATGATGTTACTAGATGTTCTTTTGTGTCGACTACGCCACCCGTTGATTTGCGGTCAATACGGCCGCCGCTGCAGCAGGGTCCACTGAGGCTGGTGATGTGTGTGCAGCTTAGGTAGTATAACCCCCAACGGGAGGGGTATAGCCTCAGGGGGTCAGCCGTGGAGGATGGTGGTTGTGAAGGTGCAGCAAGAAGACTCAGAGGCATAAAATGCAGTTCCAGGGTTTTACTTACTGGTGTTGCTCGGGTCACTGTGTACAGCAGTGACCACCCAAGCCGTGCTGCGTCCACCAGGTCCTGGACTCGGTCAACTCCCAGGCAACTCCGGAGTGTGTTCCTGAGCTCCTTTCTGTCTCTCCCTTCTTCTGGCCGTTCCCACCAGGGATCCACCTAAGTCCGGCTCCCTCGGGCCTCTTGTTGGTCAAGCCTCCTCTGGGCTCCCTGACCCTATTCTTGGTCTGCCTTCCGGGTGGATTTAGTGGGTGATCGTGGCAGATCCTGCCCACGACCTCCGGTTCCTGGCTAAGGTGTGCTGTAGCCTCTGCCAGCTTGGGATCCGGTACCCTGTTGCCGACCCTTCACCCTATTAGCTCTCTTATGGGCTCTTGGGGTCCCCTCTGCGCCTCTGGGTCTCTCTCTCTTCTCCTCTGCTCTGCTTCTCAGGCTCTCAGACAGACTGTCTGACTGGCTCACTGACTGGCTGACTGACAACTGACTGACCCTGATCTAAGATGGTGCCCACCTTATATACTCCCTCTATGTGTGAGCTCAGGTGACCAGCACCCAATGAGCTCCTAACTTTACCCAGGCTGCTCCCCCTATCTGCCCCTACACTACTGGGATGTTCCACCCCCCTCCCACTCCAGCCAGGAACAGACACTGTCGTACCTGCACATTTCTCTAGTGGGAGTACCATCGGTCTGTTCCCCGGAAATGGGATGTGTGTAGTGCATGCAGCCTACTAGCTCAGTTCCACACTCCATCCTTACCCGGGAGTGGAATACCACACCTCTGGGTTGAGGTGCAATACCCCTGTAGCAGCCGAGTCCTCAGGGTGCTACATTCCCCCCTGGTAAATCACAGCACGTCCTCGGGCTGTAAGATATAAAAAACATCCAAAACATACAATTTTTTTTCATAAACATAAACATAGAAAACATCATATAGATATCATCAGCAATAAACTTTTCATATATAACATTCTTGTTTCTGGTTCCTCCGGTCACGGTGCATCTTGTGACCGGGTAAAGTGCGACAGTCTCTCTTGGAATAAAACAGTTCCCTATAAAACCGGTAGGGGGCGCTTTAGGAAGCGCAACTATATACAAAGGAAATATGGCCGCTCTCAGTCCTCGGTCAGTGGGAATAGGGACACACGGGTTTCAGTTCAATTGGCTGGTCCCAACGGGGACTATATTTTAACTAGAACAGTTCTTATACCCTGACGGGTAACTATGTACAGTCTCTCTCTACCGTACTTCAACGACGGCGTCCTCCTGCTCTTTCTTGTTGGTTGGTTTCAGTTTCAGACCCGTCCGGGTCCTCTTGCTCCTCCTCACACCGCAGCTCCTCCTCCGTCAGGCGATGCACATGGAGGGCGTAGGGTCCTTTGGCACACTTGTGCCGGGTGAAGGTGACCTCGTCCCCTACGTACAGGTCACGACCTCTGTGTCCCTCCGGCAGATGGCTTTCTACGTCTCTGCGAGTTACAAAGACGTCGCCGGGGGTCTGATGGTCTCTGATAAAGCCCCATCCGTGCTGCATATTGAATTTTATCACAGTCCCGGTGGCACGGGGACCATGAGCTGCACGGGGTTTCCTCCTGGTCCGGCTCTTCTGCTCCGCGCTCCTTATCTGCGCTTGCTGTTCCCGGACCCGCCTCTCTCTCCGCTCCCTCTCGAAGACCTCGAGCTGCTGGCGGCAGCACTCTGCACGCTCCGCTGCGGCCGCCCGAGTCTCCTGAGTGAACCCCATGAGGTCTTCTCCAGTGGGGTCCCACTCGAACTGTGCCTCCTCCAGCGGGGGCGAGGTCCTCTTTACGGGCTTCGGAGCCGGAATCAGGGGCTCGTCTAGGGGTCTCTCTTTCCGGAGTCGGGGATGGTGAAACTCCGGTGGCCATATAAAGGGCTGCCCATCCGAGCACGTATGCTGGGCAAATAGATTTTCACCCAGGTGCGGCACTCTAGATGTTGAGGGCGCGTTGATGGTAGTGGCGCCCGGGTCGACCAGGCCTTGCGACCAGGCTTGGGGCACCCTAAAGGCAAAGGGCACCGTAAGAACGGCGGCGCCCGTGGTTACTCGGCCCTGCGGCCAGGCCGGTGGCTCCGCGGAGGTAGGGGGCGCTGTTGGTATTGCGGCGCCCGGAGGTACTAGGCCTTGCGACCAGGCCGGTGGTATTTCCTGCTTGGCCACGCTCAAGGTCGAGGCGTGTGACGTCACAGGGGTCGCGGCCGCGGTTTCCGGTTGAGGCCTAGTCGGCGGCGGTGACGATGCAGCGACGGGCACGGCAGGGGGAATTTCGGGCTCTGCGACGGGGAGCTGGGGCAGGCACGCGGTTTCCCGGCTCGGGGTAGAGACGTCCCCTTTACCTGCCTCCGTCCGTTCAGCTCCCTTCTCGGCGCCGTCTCCTGCCTTCATTCCTCCTGCGCCATCCTCAGAGGCGGTCTGTCTCCTCGTCTCGGGTGGCGTGCTTCGCTGGCGGGTTCCAGCCTGCTGGGCCATCTCTCTGCTCCATGCGGCCAGTACGTCCCGCTGCACTCGGGCCATCCTCCGTGCGAGGCCCTCCAACGCGGTCTGTGCACACTCCCGATCTCGGGGGAGCTGTGCTAGGATCTCCAGCAGGCCTTCTGGAGTGGCGACCTGCAACAGGCTCCTGACCACTGGGTCGGTGCTGCCTGACTCTCCCTCCATCTCCGGGTAGGCTCTCTCTGGACTCTCTTCCAGACGTCTTGTCTCCGGGTGCGCTCTCTCCAGACTGCTCCAGGCGACACCCATCTTTGTTCTCTTGTTCTGTCTCCGCCCACATCGAGGGTGGTCCCGGGGCAACTTTGTGATTGTCAGTTCCAGGGGCAGTTCTCTTACGCTGATGGACACTTCCAGCATCACAGTCTCTGTTGGTGGGCGCGGTTTCCGCTTTTGGCGCCATTCTTCGACCTGGCCCACGATGGGAGGTGGCCTCTTGCCACCCTCTGGCACGCCCATAATGGCGTCCGCTCTTCCAAGGCGGGAAATCTTTGGAAATGGCGGGAATCGTCTCCCAGTGGCGGGAAACTCCATGGATGGCGGGAAAAAGCTGCAAATGGCGGGCAACCGGCGGGAAACGACCTGTGATGGGGTCCGTTAGCGGGGACCCTCCGGAACCGGCGGGAGACTTCTTTTTGAGGTAACGGTGAACTTTTCTTCAGGCACGCAGTACCCGGTTGTTGCGGGCACGAGATCCTGCCGACTACGCCAAAGTTGACGCGCCCCCTGGGCCAGTGTTGTTAGGGATACCCGGAGCCGGATCAGATGGGGGTTGTAGTCTCCGAGTGGCTGTGACCCGGTCCGTGCCCAGGGTGTCAAACTCAGTGTGTGGCAGTCCTTATGATGTTACTAGATGTTCTTTTGTGTCGACTACGCCACCCGTTGATTTGCGGTCAATACGGCCGCCGCTGCAGCAGGGTCCACTGAGGCTGGTGATGTGTGTGCAGCTTAGGTAATATAACC
This sequence comes from Phyllobates terribilis, assembly GCF_046119375.1. Lineage (NCBI taxonomy): Eukaryota > Metazoa > Chordata > Amphibia > Anura > Dendrobatidae > Phyllobates > Phyllobates terribilis. The sequence continues at coordinate 432,760,869 of NW_027362767.1, read as the reverse complement.
CCCAACGGGAGGGGTACAGCCTCAGGGGGTCAGCCGTGGAGGATGGTGGTTGTGAAGGTGCAGCAAGAAGACTCAGAGGCATAAAATGCAGTTCCAGGGTTTTACTTACTGGTGTTGCTCGGGTCACTGTGTACAGCAGTGACCACCCAAGCCGTGCTGCGTCCACCAGGTCCTGGACTCGGTCAACTCCCAGGCAACTCCGGAGTGTGTTCCTGAGCTCCTTTCTGTCTCTCCCTTCTTCTGGCCGTTCCCACCAGGGATCCACCTAAGTCCGGCTCCCTCGGGCCTCTTGTTGGTCAAGCCTCCTCTGGGCTCCCTGACCCTATTCTTGGTCTGCCTTCCGGGTGGATTTAGTGGGTGATCGTGGCAGATCCTGCCCACGACCTCCGGTTCCTGGCTAAGGTGTGCTGTAGCCTCGGCCAGCTTGGGATCCGGTACCCTGTTGCCGACCCTTCACCCTATTAGCTCTCTTATGGGCTCTTGGGGTCCCCTCTGCGCCTCTGGGTCTCTCTCTCTTCTCCTCTGCTCTGCTTCTCAGGCTCTCAGACAGACTGTCTGACTGGCTCACTGACTGGCTGACTGACAACTGACTGACCCTGATCTAAGATGGTGCCCACCTTATATACTCCCTCTATGTGTGAGCTCAGGTGACCAGCACCCAATGAGCTCCTAACTTTACCCAGGCTGCTCCCCCTATCTGCCCCTACACTACTGGGATGTTCCACCCCCCTCCCACTCCAGCCAGGAACAGACACTGTCGTACCTGCACATTTCTCTAGTGGGAGTACCATCGGTCTGTTCCCCGGAAATGGGATGTGTGTAGTGCATGCAGCCTACTAGCTCAGTTCCACACTCCATCCTTACCCGGGAGTGGAATACCACACCTCTGGGTTGAGGTGCAATACCCCTGTAGCAGCCGAGTCCTCAGGGTGCTACATATATTAAATAGTCTATCCAATTTAGTGTGATTCCCTTCAGGTGAAAATAAATACCCTCACTAAGTCTCTCCAGTATCGTGGCGGATCGAACGATCATTTCCTGTTTCCAAAGCGTGCGGCCCACGTGCTATGGTATGACACAACCGGAATTGATTAAGACGTCATATCCGGTCGGCGAAGCGCCGCCCCTTCCTATCACTCATGCGTTCCACCCAGACGCCATGGTGGAACGCAACCGGAACTAGACAGGAAACATCATATCCGGTTCTAGGAGCCGCCCCCATTGGGATCGCACGGGACATGGTCCCACAGCCACAAAAAAGAAAACAAAAAACAAGGCGCAAAAAACATATGTATATGTAAAGAAACACCCCCAGAAGTAGCGCGTCCGCTACAAAAAATGCACCGGTACAGAGACAAGAGGGCTAGCCCTAATCAAGAAAAATGCCTGACTAGGCCAAGAACAAGATGAAAGATGTAATTAGAATCAGAAAGTCACCAAATGTGCATAAGAGTGTGACCAATCATGACAATACAAACATAGACATAAGACAAACCAACCACAAATGAACATAAAACAGACAACAATCATATACAGATTGTGGGCCATTACAAGGTGGCTGATAAAGTCTAATGACAATACATATAATATGCATATAGATGTAAGGGCATGGCATTTGCAATGATGACCAGAGATTAGCTTGTTGTAAAATTAAAATTAAAATTAAGGAGATGCACAAGCCAGCCACACGAGAGGAGATAACCGGAAAAATGGAGGAGAAAGAGAAAGGAAAAAGGAGGAAACCAGAGGGCCCTCAATCCAAAACGGGACTCTAACAGAAAGGATACCATGGGAATTTAAGCCAAGTAACCACTGACAACATACCCCTGACGAAGCTGCGGTCTAGCAGCGTAACGCGTAGGGTCTCTGGTGCCAACAGGTAACTATGTCACTTTATTATTTTTGACCTTTTCCTTTGACCACTTTAGAGTGTCTGCTTGGTTATATATAGGGCCTTCATTTATGATCCCATATCGTATACCAGGTGGGATGATATGTTTTGACATACGCTGATATTACAAGGGCCCCTAGTTTAAGCAGACTACTACTTCCACTCATTCCTCTATTCTTTGATCTATTTATTATTATGTATGGTCCGATTATTTGGGAGTACGTGGTTTATTATCCATATTTGGTCTAGTGGTACTGTGCCACCCTTCATTAGGGTGACATAGCTTGGTCAATAAGCCTTATTGTATTATGAGATGGTAAATATATTATATTAAATGATACCTGTGGCTTTAGGGGGATTTATTACTTTGGAACACTACATTATTCCTCCCCTATGAATATTGCTATGCTTTGTCTGTTTTTAATTATTTTTATTTTTCTGTGTTGTCAGTCTGTAATCATGTAATAAAGATTTTTTCATTTTTCTAATATTGGGTGTGCATGGTTGTATATCCTGAGTCTTTTCTCTTCTTTCTTATATTATGTAACTATACCAGGTTACTATAGCACCCCATAACATTTATTATTTCATAGCAGTGCCCACCTTCTTGTTAAGGATATTTAGTTTTGGTCAGTTCTCTGACGTTTCTCGGGTGGTTGCACGCAAATACAATATTGGTATTTTGCCATTTATTATATACTATTATATATATTTTTTGTTGTTTATTATTATTGTCTGATTGACTGTGATTCCCTTTTTTTTTTTTTTTTTTTTTTTTTTTTTAAGGATAATGGCGTTTGATTTTGAGGCCAGGGAAGCGGCTTGGAGCAAACAGAGCTTCACTGCCTTTCCTTCCCCCACATTGGCGGAGGACAATGATTTCAATCGTCTCGCACGGGATTTGACGGATCTGCACAAGTCAGTTACACGAGTTTGGTGGAATATATCTAGCCTTGAGGAATATCAAAGACTCTCTATCTATCCACGTGGACTGAGAGTCCAGATATTTCCAGCCTGGGAACCCACCCCAGAATTTAAGGCCAAGTGGGAATCAGGTCTATTACAGTGTTCCAATGTCCTAGTCAATATGTTAATCCAACATGACAGGGATCTCTTTCAGACATTGAAAATTCGTATTAAATCATTGGAAACTCAGATGTCCAAATATGATTATAACAAATTTATAGTGCCCTTTCAAACCAAATTGAGGGACACCATTGATCGTTTTGATAAGGATACCATGGAGAGGAAAAGAGCCAAGTTAAATAGGGATAAAGCCGACTATGATAGGAATCAAGCCTATAAATGGAAACATAGGGGTAATTTGCGCAAACTTTCATCTGTCAAATACATGGAAGGAGGTTCTTTGTCAAGTATAGGCCATAGTGATCATTTTTTAAGCCCAGACACGAGCGACACCGACGGCGGACGAGACGGGGGAAACATAAGCAACGGCAGCAAAAAAACAGGATCACATTCTGTGAGGACCATGGCCACCAGGACATACAAGAAGAGAAACAGATTCTAAGTCAAAATTCTGACCAACTTCAGATTATCAACCTTTCTTCTTATACATTAAATGATGTTGAAAGGTCTGTATTACAGAAGGGTCTTTCTTTCTCTCCCATGGTACCGGTTGATAAATTTATCTTACTAAAAGACTTATATCTTTTTTGTAGGAGAATTATTCTTAAGGTCATCTATACTAAATCTGATTTATTCTCAGACCTCTCCTCCCCCACTGATAAACAGGTCTTCCGAGACTTACTTGAACTTCTTGAGGACAATCAGTCTTATCAAGGTAGGAAAAAGTTTCCGCATCGATCACCATCTAACATTTTACCATCTTTGTCTTTGGTTCCAGCAGTTTCTACATTTTTTGAGGTTATGAAGGATGAGATTAGGAGATTACCTGTTAATAAAATATCTCATCAAAATTTAAACACAATGGAGAGACGTGCCCTCCTCTGTCTGCAGAAAAACCAGGAATTCCTGATAAAGGAAGCAGACAAGGGGGGCAACATCGTCTTATGGCCTCGTGGTATGTACACTGCTGAAGTACATAGACAGCTTAATAACACCAGATTTTATTTGAGACTTCCTTCGGACCCCACACAGGTCTTCTCGGCTAAGCTTGAACGACTACTCTTGAAGGCTTTTTCTATGGGAACTATTAATAAACAAGAGAGGGAATTTATGATAGTGAGGAAACCCTCCATACCCACTTTCTATATTTTGCCCAAAGTCCACAAAAATCTGGAATGTCCACCGGGTCGACCTATTGTGTCAGGTATGGGAAGTATTTGTGAGAAGGCATGTATTTGACGCGCCCCTGGGCCTGTGTCGCGCTGCGTTGCGCACGCGGGAGCTTACCCGGAGCCGGATCTCTTGAGGGTTGTAGTCTCGTGGCGGTGACCCGGTCCGTGCCCAGGGAGTCAAACTGAGCGGCGATGTAACAGCGGTAGATGTAGGACGACTACGCCACCCGTTGAATGCAGCTATGGAGCTGCCGCTGCAGGACAGTCCGCTGAGGCCGGTGGATGGATGGTGCAGCGTAGATGGTATAACCCCCAACGGGAGGGGTATGGCCTCAGGGCAGCAGGTGTGGATGATGGGGGTAGCAGGAACCACTCAGAGACGGTGCGGTGTAATTCAGGGTCTTTACTGGTAACAACGATAGACCCTCCCGGAGTACTTGCTAGTGAACGGGGCCTGGTCAGTCCTTGAGCAGATGGGATCTCCCCTGGCCAGGCGGAGTTGTAGGCCTCCCAAACTGACTGTACTCTTCTGGCTACCTTGCTAGAAGCGGATATAAGTAGCCCACGTCCCTGAGTGTACCGTGTGGTGCTCACCCGTATGGCCGGTGACTCGGGGCCTTCTAATGGCTTCCGCTCCACGATGGCGGTGCTGGTCCCACGCGTGTGACCGTGCCTTCGGGTTTCTGGGCCTGAGGACCTGAAATCCCCTGCCGGTCGGCTTCTGCTGCTGGGTAAGAGTTAGTCCCCACAGCCTCGGACGCCGGGTCCAGTAAGAAAGCTTCTCAGTCAGGGCGAGCTCTGCAGCTGCCAGCCCCTGACTCGTAGTAGTATTGCTTCTGCTGTTTCTTGTCTCTACTCTCCTTGACTGACTAACCCTGCCTCAGCCCAGGGTTTATACAGGGGAAGTCCTTCCCCTCCCAAGACTGGGCAGGAGGTGTGGCATGCACAGGATCCCTGACCAAAGGACCTCCCACCTGCTCTCAGACATAACATTACATTACTGTGGAAAACCAGACCCCTGGGGTGCCACATTCCCCCCTAGTGAAATTTAGTACTCCGGGACTAAACATATTTTAGAAAAACATAACAAGATATAACAATAACAATACAATAAGAAACACATAAAGGTGGTCACGGCATGTCCGTAACCGGGTGCAGTCTTTGAAGAAAGCAAGGTGTCCATTTCACCAAAACAGGGAGACGTAACCAGGTAGGGGTCTGTCCTACCCCGAGTCCTTAACAGTCTCTAGTCCATCCTGGGTTACGCTCCAACTATGTACAAGGATTCCCGGTAATCCACCAAGGATTCCTAAAAATAACTGGAAACACAAAATTATACACAAGCAACAATACACAGATAAACATAAATAAAACAATTTATACACTTCAAATCCTCCAGCGTGCGGGTAACTGGCCTCTAGTGGCCCTAGTGGACCTACGGAGCTGACTGTCTGGCCCTGAACTACAGGGTGTAGGAGCTGTCAAGGGTAAACTGGGCAGCTGTCTACCGGCTCTTTGTCTCACTAGGGGTACGGCAGGCTCACTATAAGCAGAGGGTTGATCCTCCTGTTCTGCTTGTGTGGAGTCTTCTGCCTCCTGGACCGGCTGTTCTTCCAGCTCTACCTGTTGCTCCGTAGGTGCTTGGGATGCTGGTTGGAGGAAGGTGAGTACGGGTACCACAACTGCACCATTGACTTGAGTCCAAGACCGAGGGAAGTCCCCGAGCACAGTACTAACCATATCTTCCCTTTCCTCTACGGGTCGATGGTCTTCTTGTTCCTCTTCAGGGTTCCTCAGTTGTTCGGGACACTTCTTCAGGTGGTCCCGGGATACAATGGCGGTGGTTTCCCCTCCGTCTTTACTGATGGTACAAACCTTCGGGTTTTCGTGGCTGGAGGGCAGTACGGTGTACGGGTCCTTCTCCCACTGGTCGTCCAACTTGTGGAGCCGTCTCTTCCTCTTCAAGACCTGCTCTCCGGGTACCAGGGGAACAGCGGGAGCATACTGGTTGTAAGTTTTCTCTTGTCTTTCCCTAGCCTGACAGAGACTTCGCTCCACGCTCTCCTGTACTCTCCGGTACTGCTGCTGCCTCTCTGTGTCCCAGTCTGTTTCTGGTGAAGTGTCCTCGGGTGTCAGGACTCCCATTTCCAGGTCAACAGGTAACTTACCAGGTCTTGCCCTCATTAGGTAAGCCGGGGTACAGTTGGTGGAACCTACCGGGATGTGGTTGTATAGGTCCACCAGATCGGGCAACTTTTCAGGCCACAGACTGCGTTCTTCCAGGGGCAACGTTTTTAGAAGATCCATTACCACCTGGTTCATTTTTTCACAAAGTCCATTAGTCTGCGGATGGTAGGGTGTCGTCCTTATCTTCCGGCAGCCATACAGATTGCAGAATTCCTGGAAGACCTCCGCTTCAAAGGCAGGTCCCTGGTCCGTCAGCACTTGGTCCGGGTACCCGTGTGGACGGCAAAAGTGCTGCTGGAAGGCTCTAGCTGCTGTTTGAGCCGTTAAGTCCTTGACGGGGACGACAACCAGAAACCGGGAGTAATGATCCACGATGGTTAACGCGTAGACGTAGCCACTTCTGCTTGGGGTCAGTTTTACATGATCCAAGGCTACCAGTTCCAACGGTTGCCGGGTGACGATGGACTGCAGGGGAGTCTTCTGGCTGGCGCGGTCCTTCCTTCTCAGGTTGCACGGGCCACAGTCTCTGCACCACTTCTCAATGGTTCCCCTCATGCCTACCCAGTGGAATCGCTCGCGCAGCAGGAACTCCAGCTTCTTCCACCCGAAGTGTCCAGCTCCGTCGTGGTATGCCTCCATCACCATGGCTGCGTCTCTTCGTGGCACCACTACTTGCCAGAGTAATTCATGCGTCCGGGAGTTAACCATTCTGCGGCACAACTTCCCTTTGTAAAGGAACAGTCGACTCTTCTCTGCCCATAGTTGTTTGGCTTCCTCCGGAGCGTCTGGTTCAAGGCGAGCCTCCGGCCGAGTCAGCATCTCCTTCACCAGTCGGACGGCAGGGTCGCTGTCTTGCGTTTCCGCCCAGTTGTAGTGAGGTAAGGGGTTCAACGTAGCAGCCTGCTTACTCCTTACCCGGTGGGAATACTGGATAGTCCCATGACGGTGGAACGCAGGGAGTTCAATCTCTTCCAGTCCCTCCGGATCTTCTCCTTCGTCCGGCAGGTTGGGCATCCTGGACAGGGCGTCCGCGTTAGTATTGGAGCGCCCTGCCCGGTATTTGATTATGAACTCGTAGTTGGACAGACGGGCCATCCACCTCTGCTCCAGGGCACCGAGTCTTGCCGTGTCCAGGTGTGTCAACGGGTTGTTATCCGTGTACACGGTGAACCGGGAAGAAGCAAGGTAATGCTTAAAGCGCTCAGTGACTGCCCATACCACGGCCAGGAACTCTAGCTTAAATGAGCTATAATTCTCGGGGTTCCTTTCGGTGGGTCGCAGTTTTCGGCTGGCGTAGGCGATTACTCGTTCTTTCCCCTGCTGGATCTGGGACAGTACGGCTCCTAGCCCGATGTTACTGGCGTCGGTGTAGAGGATGAAGGGCTGGCTATAATCCGGGTACGCCAAGATTTCATCCCCCGTGAGGGCCATCTTCAGCTGGCGGAAGGACTCTTCTTCTAGCTCTTCCCATTTGAAGGGCGGCTTCTGGTTCTTGGCCTTCCGGGACTGGCCTATCAGGAGGTCCTGCATAGGCGCTGCCTTTTTGGTGAAACCGGGAATAAACCTTCGGTAGTAGCCTACCAACCCGAGGAACTGCCGCACTTCTTTTACGCTGGAGGGGCTTGGCCATCCCTTAATTGCGGTGATCTTATCGGGGTCGGGAGCCACTCCGTCAGCGCTCACCACGTGTCCCAGGTACTGCACCTTTGGTTTCAGGAGGTGACACTTGGAGGGTTTCACCTTTAGGCCGTAACTCGCCAGAGCTTCGAACACCTCCGCCAGGTGTTTCAGGTGGTCCTCATAAGTTTTGGAGTATACGATGACATCGTCCAGGTACAACAGGACCGTCTCGAAGTTTCTGTGGCCCAGACAGCACTCCATTAATCGTTGGAAGGTTCCTGGGGCGTTGCAGAGTCCGAACGGCATGCAGGTGAACTCGCTAAGTCCCATCGGGGTGGTGAATGCGGTCTTCTCCCGGTCCGCCTCTGCTACAGGAACCTGCCAGTACCCGCTAGTGAGATCCAAGGTAGAGAAGAAGTTAGCAGACCTTAAAGCAGCCAATGACTCCTCTATCCTTGGTAAGGGGTACGCATCCTTGTGTGTGATACGGTTGATTTTCCGGTAATCTACACACATCCTCATGGTGTTGTCTTTCTTTTTGACTAAAACTAGCGGGGCTGCCCAGGGGCTACAGCTATCCCGGATTACCCCAGCCTCCTTCATGTCTCTAAGCATCCCCTTGGCGTGTTGGTAATGTGCAGGGGGTACGGGTCGATACCTCTCTTTTATGGGAGGATGATCTCCCGTGGGGATGCGGTGTTCTACCCCCTTGACTCGCCCGAAGTCTAACGGGTGTTTACTAAACACTCTCTCATACTCTTGAACCACCCGGTAGACTCCCTGTTTCTGGTGGGAGGGAGTGGAGTCAGTTCCCAAGTGTAGTTGCTGACACCAATCCTCCATTACTTTCTTAGAGCCGTTACCTTCCTCCGGGTGAGATGGAGGCAAGGGTTCCACAGACTGTATAGAGTTTTGGTTGATGGTATATAATTTTGCTAGCGTGGCATACCGGGGCAGGTACACTTCCCTCTCCCCGATATTGATTATGCGAACGGGCACCCTCCCATGGCGTACATTGACCACCCCCCGTGCTGTCAAAATGGTGGGCCTACTGTCTGAGTAAACTGGTTCTACCATTGCCTGGTAATCTCTACCTCTCAGACCAATAGCTGCCCGGCACCAAATCATCATTTCACTTTTTGGGGGCATGGCAATAGGGAAAGGGTCACACATTCTTACGCTACCAATCTCACCGCCGGAGAGTTCCACCTGTTGCCGTCGCATCAGTGCCCGGATCTCTTTCTGGAGCACTCGCTGCTCGCCGGAGCTGGCGTTCTTGGCAACCTGCTGTAGAAGGAAAATCACCTCTGCAAGACAATTTTCAATTACATTAGTTCCTAGAGTTATTTTTGGGTGGCTCTCATGTTTGTCAATGTCTACAATGATCAGTCCCTGTGCTGCCAGTTCGACTCTACCAATTTTGATGGGTCACCTCTTTAAATCCGATCTGTGGCACGGGCTGGCCATTGCTGGCGATGATACTCAAGTCGTCGTCAGGGTAGCGGGTAATATCCGAGTCATTCCAGTACTGCTTAAAGAGCACGTACGGGATGGTGGTGACCTGTGAACCGGTGTCCAGTAGGGCACTCATGGGAATGCCATCCAGTACCACAGGCAAGACTGGACGTCCTCCCACATATCTGTCGCGCCAGTTCGATGGGCCTGGTGATCTTTTTCCTGGGGGTTGGCCCTCTACCCCAGGTTGTGCCCGTTTAAAGAACAGTACCTTTCCATATGTCCGGGTTGATTGCAGCGGCGGCAGATGGGTCGTCCGTCCTCGCTGTATCGGTCACTGGGTCTTCCTCTGGCCGGTGGGGTCCTCCTTGGTCGACGCCACGGGATGTCCTCCGGTCCGGATGCCAGCTGGATCTTCCCTGGGGTGGAAGCCTGTAAAGACTGCACAGTTCGGGTTAGCGCAGCAACGCTCTTAACTAGCTCTTGGACCTGATGGTGTAGGTCTGGAGCCAGGTCATTGTCCAAAGCCTGCGCATCAGCTCCCACAGGCCCTGCCGACAAGGGCGCCGCCTCCTGGTGGTAAGTGATAGCAGGGCGCTTGTGGGTCACAACGCCACCCGGATGGCTCTGTCCTTGAACTGTGCAAAGCCCAGATGGGGATCCTGTAAGGCCATTGCCCGCAACTGGGTTCGGTGGGTATTACAATACAGTCCCTCTATAAACTGTTCGGTCAACAGCCTGTCCTCGTTTCCCACTCCATCAGGGTCGGTCTGCTTAATGGCCCTCAGGGCCTCTTGTAGGTTTAGTGCATAGTCCCTTATACTCTCATGCGCTCGCTGCTTGCACCCGTAGAATCTAAGCTTAATCTCGGCTGAGGTGCGGGTATCAAAGGTGTCCTTCAGCCGGGTTAGTATCCCTGCGACAGTCTTCCTCCCAGGTGGCCAGGATTTTACTTCCCTTTTGGCTGCCCCGGTTAGTTGGGCCACCAGGATGCTCACTTTTTGCTCTTCTGTGAGGGGGTACACCTGGAAGAGGCTATCCAGCTTTTCTCTAAAGTCATGCAGGGTATGTGACTCCCCTGAGTACTGGGGTAGCCAAGCTGCTCCCGGGATATAGGGCATGGTGAAGGGCATAACTGCAGCAGCGGTAGCGCTGGCGGGGGTTGAGGCAGTGAAGCTCTCCTCCGTATCCGACATCTTCCTCCCCCCTAGTGGACCGTGGCCTACCTTGCGATGATCCTGTTCCGTAGGCCGCGGCTCCGCAGTGGATCGTCAGGGTTGAGGACCTTCCGTCGCGCTCCTGTGACGTCGGCGTCTGCTGGGCTCCTTCCAGGACCTTACGCAACGTCCAGACGTGAGGCGGGGCTTCAGTTCTCACGCGCTTTCGGAGTCCACGCCCCTCTTCTTCCCGCGCGGCGTCCTCAAGATGGCGTCCAACGGCGGGAAAACTCCACGGATGGCGGGAAGAAGGCTGAAAATGGCGCCGGATGGCGGGAATCTTCACCGATGGCGGGAAAACTTCACGGATGGTAAGTTTTAAAAGTCTCTTTTTCAGGCACGCAGTACCCGGTGGTTGCGGGCACGAAATCCTGCCGACTACGCCAAAGTTGACGCGCCCCTGGGCCTGTGTCGCGCTGCGTTGCGCACGCGGGAGCTTACCCGGAGCCGGATCTCTTGAGGGTTGTAGTCTCGTGGCGGTGACCCGGTCCGTGCCCAGGGAGTCAAACTGAGCGGCGATGTAACAGCGGTAGATGTAGGACGACTACGCCACCCGTTGAATGCAGCTATGGAGCTGCCGCTGCAGGACAGTCCGCTGAGGCCGGTGGATGGATGGTGCAGCGTAGATGGTATAACCCCCAACGGGAGGGGTATGGCCTCAGGGCAGCAGGTGTGGATGATGGGGGTAGCAGGAACCACTCAGAGACGGTGCGGTGTAATTCAGGGTCTTTACTGGTAACAACGATAGACCCTCCCGGAGTACTTGCTAGTGAATGGGGCCTGGTCAGTCCTTGAGCAGATGGGATCTCCCCTGGCCAGGCGGAGTTGTAGGCCTCCCAAACTGACTGTACTCTTCTGGCTACCTTGCTAGAAGCGGATATAAGTAGCCCACGTCCCTGAGTGTACCGTGTGGTGCTCACCCGTATGGCCGGTGACTCGGGGCCTTCTAATGGCTTCCGCTCCACGATGGCGGTGCTGGTCCCACGCGTGTGACCGTGCCTTCGGGTTTCTGGGCCTGAGGACCTGAAATCCCCTGCCGGTCGGCTTCTGCTGCTGGGTAAGAGTTAGTCCCCACAGCCTCGGACGCCGGGTCCGGTAAGAAAGCTTCTCAGTCAGGGCGAGCTCTGCAGCTGCCAGCCCCTGACTCGTAGTAGTATTGCTTCTGCTGTTTCTTGTCTCTACTCTCCTTGACTGACTAACCCTGCCTCAGCCCAGGGTTTATACAGGGGAAGTCCTTCCCCTCCCAAGACTGGGCAGGAGGTGTGGCATGCACAGGATCCCTGACCAAAGGACCTCCCACCTGCTCTCAGACATAACATTACATTACTGTGGAAAACCAGACCCCTGGGGTGCCACATATTTACATAGATTTTTTCTTGCAGCCCCTCGTTACCAGTTTTCCCTCTTATCTCAGGGACTCATCTCATCTGATACGGACTCTTACCTCTCTTTGTTTACCTGACCACTTTTTACTCATCACTGTTGACGTTGAATCGCTATATTCAAATATAGCCCATAAAGATGGCATAGCGGCAGTTCTTTATTTCCTGAATGCTACAAGTGGAGGTAATCGCCTACATGACTCTTTTATTGTGGACCTCTTGAACTTCATTCTTACTCACAATTATTTTGTGTTTGATCATATCTTCTATCGACAAATCTCTGGGACCGCCATGGGGGCGCGTTGTGCGCCCTCCTTTGCCAACCTTTTCTTGGGTTGGTGGGAGGACACACACGTGTACCCCTCACAGGTATACAACCGGGGGGTCTTTAAATGGTTACGCTTTATAGATGACATTCTGATTATCTGGACGGGCACGGAAACTGAGGCACTTGCATTCATTGATAGGCTGAACGTAAATGATTTTAACATTCATCTTACCCACTGTATATCTTCCTCTGCAGTTAACTTCTTGGATTTGGAGATCAGGAAAGTGGGTGACTCACTTGTATCGAAATTACATAGGAAATCTACTGCTACTAATAGTCTCCTACACTACCAAAGTTTTCATCCTAGAAACTTGAGAGACAGCATACCGGTGGGACAGTTCTCAAGGGCCAAAAGGAACTGTACAACACAGGAGGACTACAAAACCGAGGCCAGAAATTTAACTTCACGCTTTCGGGAACGTGGATGTCCTAAAGCGGTAATCTCCAAGGCTCATCAGAAGGTTTTGGTCAAGCCACGGGAGATGTTGCTACAATCGCGTGTTAATATGGAGGATACACAGATTAGATTTTTTACTAGGTTCAATAATCAATGGAATGAAGTGGGTAGTCTGTTTCGGAAACATTGGAATATACTTAAAACGGATAGTCGTCTTTCTAGCATTGTACCAGAGAGACCGTTGTTGACGGCTAGACGCGCCCCTAATTTAAGGGATAAACATATGCATAGTCATTATACACGCCCAACTTGTAGTACTTCGGGCGGTAGTAAATTTAAGGGTTCATTCCCTTGTGGCGACTGTTCTGCTTGTCCATTCTTCTCATCTGGAAAAATTTTCACTAATCCGACTGACAACCATCAATATCCTTTGAGGGACTTTATCAATTGCAGGTCTACAAATGTTGTACATGCATTGACCTGTCCCTGTCCGAAGGTTTATGTAGGCCAAACGTCGCAGGAACTCCGTAGACGGGTACAGCAACATGTCTCTAACATCCATCTTGCTGAACAGGATTTGAAAAAGGGCAGAGCCATCTCATCAGTGGCCCTGCACTTTTTCCAATGCCATTCTGGTAGCCCTAATAAAATGCGAGTTACGGGTCTTCAAAAAATGAGGCCTAATTAAGTAACCCGGATCACACTAAGGATCTACTGAGATCTGAATCAAGGTGGATTTTTGTTCTTGATACAGTGGCCCCTAGGGGTATAAATGAGGACTTTTCATTTACTGGTTACTTGGCTTAAATTCCCATGGTATCCTTTCTGTTAGAGTCCCGTTTTGGATTGAGGGCCCTCTGGTTTCCTCCTTTTTCCTTTCTCTTTCTCCTCCATTTTTCCGGTTATCTTCTCTCGTGTGGCTGGCTTGTGCATCTCCTTAATTTTAATTTTAATTTTACAACAAGCTAATCTCTGGTCATCATTGCAAATGCCATGCCCTTACATCTATATGCATATTATATGTATTGTCATTAGACTTTATCAGCCACCTTGTAATGGCCCACAATCTGTATATGATTGTTGTCTGTTTTATGTTCATTTGTGGTTGGTTTGTCTTATGTCTATGTTTGTATTGTCATGATTGGTCACACTCTTATGCACATTTGGTGACTTTCTGATTCTAATTACATCTTACATCTTGTTCTTGGCCTAGTCAGGCATTTTTCTTGATTAGGGCTAGCCCTCTTGTCTCTGTACCGGTGCATTTTTTGTAGCGGACGCGCTACTTCTGGGGGTGTTTCTTTACATATACATATGTTTTTTGCGCCTTGTTTTTTGTTTTCTTTTTTGTGGCTGTGGGACCATGTCCCGTGCGATCCCAATGGGGGCGGCTCCTAGAACCGGATATGATGTTTCCTGTCTAGTTCCGGTTGCGTTCCACCATGGCGTCTGGGTGGAACGCATGAGTGATAGGAAGGGGCGGCGCTTCGCCGACCGGATATGACGTCTTATTCAATTCCGGTTGTGTCACACCATAGCACGTGGGCCGCACGCTTTGGAAACAGGAAATGATCGTTCGATCCGCCACGATACTGGAGAGACTTAGTGAGGGTATTTATTTTCACCTGAAGGGAATAACACTAAATTGGATAGACTATTTAATATACACATGTGTCCACTGACAACATACCCCTGACGAAGCTGCGGTCTAGCAGCGTAACGCGTAGAGTCTCTGGTGCCAACAGGTAACTATGTCACTTTATTATTTTTGACCTTTTCCTTTGACCACTTTAGAGTGTCTGCTTGGTTATATATAGGGCCTTCATTTATGATCCCATATCGTATACCAGGTGGGATGATATGTTTTGACATACGCTGATATTACAAGGGCCCCTAGTTTAAGCAGACTACTACTTCCACTCATTCCTCTATTCTTTGATCTATTTATTATTATGTATGGTCCGATTATTTGGGAGTACGTGGTTTATTATCCATATTTGGTCTAGTGGTACTGTGCCACCCTTCATTAGGGTGACATAGCTTGGTCAATAAGCCTTATTGTATTATGAGATGGTAAATATATTATATTAAATGATACCTGTGGCTTTAGGGGGATTTATTACTTTGGAACACTACATTATTCCTCCCCTATGAATATTGCTATGCTTTGTCTGTTTTTAATTGCTTTTATTTTTCTGTGTTGTCAGTCTGTAATCATGTAATAAAGATTTTTTAATTTTTCTAATATTGGGTGTGCATGGTTGTATATCCTGAGTCTTTTCTCTTCTTTCTTATATTATGTAACTATACCAGGTTACTATAGCACCCCATAACATTTATTATTTCATAGCAGTGCCCACCTTCTTGTTAAGAACACTGAGATCTGAGTGCGGAGAGGAAGGCGGATGGGGGATGGGGGTCCTGACTAATATCCCATTATAATGACCTGACTCAACGTGACGTCTGTCTATTCCCTGGTCTATATGTGGAGGGTTCTCATTTCTGGGGTCTCTCATGCCTGCTCCATATACAGTACAGACCAAAAGTTTGGACACACCTTCTCATTTAAAGATTTTTCTGTATTTTCATGACTATAAAAATTGTATAAAAATTGTACATTCACACTGAAGGCATCAAAACTATGAATTAACACACGTGGAATTACATGTTTAACAAAAAAGTGTGTAACAACTGAAAATATGTCTTATATTCTAGGTTCTTCAAAGTAGCCACCTTTTGCTTTGATGACTGCTTTGCACACTCTTGGCATTCTCTTGATGAGCTTCAAGAGGTAGTCACTGGAAATGGTCTTTCAACAATCTTGAAGGAGTTCCCAGAGATGCTTAGCACTTGTTGGCCCTTTTGCCTTCACTCTGCGGTCCAGCTCACCCCAAACCATCTCGATTGGGTTCAGGTCTGGTGACTGTGGAGGCCAGGTCATCTGGAGTAGCACCCCATCACTCTCGTTCTTGGTCAAATAGCCCTTACACAGCCTGGAGGTGTGTTTGGGGTCATTGTCCTGTTGAAAAATAAATGATGGTCCAATTAAACGCAAACCGTATGGAATAGCATGCCGCTGCAAGATGCTGTGGTAGCCATGCTGGTTCAGTATGCCTTCAATTTTGAATAAATCCCCAACAGTGTCACCAGCAAAGCACCCCCACACCATCACACCTCCTCCTCCATGCTTCATGGTGGGAACCAGGCATGTAGAGTCCATCCGTTCACCTTTTCTGCGTCGCACAAAGACACAGTGGTTAGGAATAGTGTTGAGCCACCCCCGTAGTGTTCGAGTTCGGTTCGGTTCGTCGAACACCCGTATGTTCGCCGAACTGTTCGTCGAACACCGTCGAACACCGTTAAAACCAAAGGCAGGCAAACAAAAACACATAGAAACACATAGAAAACACCTTCAAAGGTGTCCAAAAGCTGACAAACTGCTCAGAAGACACAACTAACACATGGAAAAGTGACAAGTACATATAGTCATGCGAAAAGAAAAGAGGTGGAGGAGTAAAAGGAGGGGGAGACACAGATATAGGCATGTCATGCCCTTCTAAAACCAAAAAAGTGCAAAGCCGACACGGCCAGTCCGTTCCTGCCCGTGCGACCTCCGTGTCGCCGGGTTTGTGCCAGAGCCGCGGTGGACCCTGACGGCCAGCCCCCCTCTCCCAATACTGGTGCCTGTCCGCTGGTGGGTCGAGCGAGCCCCCCTGTGGTGGAGGCAGCTCTAAGCTTTTTAATTTAAATTGTCTCTCTAATTTGAATGAATACACTTTAAATCCTTTTACAAGGATCTATTGGACGGCAAGTCTCATGCCAGCAGCCACGTAATTCCAGCTCCAGTAGCGTCCACTAAAGCTGCTGCAGTTAAAAAGCTTTTATAAGGATCGAGCTCGGCGGTCCACCGCAAGGCGTCCTACCGCCAGTCCCAGCCCCTATGCCTTGGGGTGCCTCCCCGATGCACTTCACTGAGTGTCCCGGGGGCCCGAACCATTTTCTTTGAAAAAATTAAGTGTCCAAACTACAGGTGGTGTAGCTTGCTTAACAGCTGGGATAATCCGCTGACTAGCAGACACTGCTACTAGG
This sequence comes from Phyllobates terribilis, assembly GCF_046119375.1. Classification (NCBI taxonomy): domain Eukaryota; kingdom Metazoa; phylum Chordata; class Amphibia; order Anura; family Dendrobatidae; genus Phyllobates; species Phyllobates terribilis. The sequence goes on along the minus strand of NW_027362767.1, from coordinate 432,744,045 downwards.
CACAAAGTATTTCCTGGGCTAGATGCAGTTAAAAATTTGTAATTAGATACTCTCGTTGGATGCTGAGAAAGCACTCCATAGAGTCTCCCGGCACGCCATATATTATTCCCTTAAAAAGCTTGGGGTAGGGGTCTAGGGGACCCTTTTATAGGCAAAATCACGGCCCTGTATCGCAATACACCACCTAGGCTGAAGATAAATGGAACATTTTCATCACCTTTCATAATCACCAATGGGACAAGGCAGGGATGTCCTCTGTCCCCTCTCTTATACATCCTAGTGACAGAGCACCTGCTCTCATCAATTCGCCATAACCCCAATATTAGGTGGATTGAGGTGGGAGGCACCGAGTACAAGTGCTCTGCATTTGCTGATGATGTCCTAGTATATATCACTCAATCACATATATCCATCCCTGCTGTTATGGCTGAAATAGATCACTTTGTTACATGGTCAAATTTTAAAATCGATGCAGCGAAGTCTGAGGCCCTCGATGTCTCCCTCCCCAAATCCATATAGGATTCCATCCAGTCCAACTTTCCCTTTGCCTGGCCCTCACAGGGTATCAAATACTTAGGAATTCCTATTCATAGAGACCTCTTCCGTCTATGTTATCTTAATTTTGGGCCCTTTATTGAACAACTCCATACAGAGACCATGGTTGGCAAGTTAGAACTGTAAGATTCACTATGTGAACCACTGGTGTTTTGTGGAAAAGCACATGTACACTGTGTTCCAAATTATTATGCCAAAAGTGTTTAGGAGTGGTAAGGGAACAATTTTTTTGTTTGTCAGTTAAACTCATTGATGGTGATGTGTGTCAGGGCTCTTTATAGCACTGTAAGCAATTGCAGACACCTGTGCTAATTAGTTTGGCAGGTGTGTCCAATGAAAGGCAAGACTACTTAAGAAGGCTGTCCCACATTATTAAGCAGCCTACATTTTCTGCCAAAATGGGAAAGAAAAAGGATGTGTCGGCTGCTGAGAAGCAACAAATTGTGGAGTGTTTAGGTCAAGGCATGACTACAATCAACATTGCCAAGACACTTCATCCTGATCATCGCACAATCAAGAAGTATGTAGCTGATTCACAGTACACACGTGTGCGTGCTGATAAGGGAAAATTGAGGACTCTTTCCTACAGGCAATTACGTCAGGTTAAAAGAGCAGCGGCAAAAAAGCCTTGTCATAGCAGCAGACAAGTTTTTGAAGCTGCTGGTGCCTCCAACGTCCCCCGAACAACAAGATGCAGAGTCCTTCAGAGGTTTGCAGCTGTGCGTAAGCCATCCTGTCGACCTCCTCTATCCACTGCACACAAGCAGAAACGGCTCCAGTGGGCCAAACAATACATGAAGACTGACTTCAAAACTGTTTTGTTCACCGATGGGTGCCGTGCAACGCTCGATGGTCCAGATGGATGGAGTGGAGGATGGCTGGTTGATGGACACCCCACGCAAACACGGCTACGGCGCCAACAAGGAGGAGGTGGAGTAATGTTTTGGGCTGGAATCATGGGGAGAGCGATTGTCGGCCCCTTTAGGATCCCTGAAGGGGTAAAGATGAACTGCATAATGTATGTGGAGTTTCTCAAACAGCACTTCCTGCCATGGTTCAAGAAGAAGAACCGTGTATTCCGCAGCAAGATCATTTTCATGCATGATAATGCCCCGTCTCATGCTGCACATAACACATCGGCATCTCTGGCTGATATAGGCATAAAAGGGGACAAACTTATGGTGTGACCCCCATGCTCCCCTGACCTCAACCCCATTCAGAACCTCTGGAGCATCATCAAAAGGAGTGTCTATGATGGCGGGAGGCAGTTCACATCTAAGCAACAGCTCTGGGAGGGTATTTTGTCCTCATGCAAAACAATTAAAGCAGAAACCATCCAAAACCTGACAAATTCAATGGACGAGAGAGTTGAGAAGCTCCTTTCGAACAAGGGGTCCTATGTGCAAATGTAACATCACCTAGAATAAAGTTTTGAGTTGAAAACTGTTTGATTTCAGTTTCTAATAACCTGCTAATGCTTATAATTTCAAAAATGACCATTTTTTTGTTCTTTAGTAAAATGAAAAGGTTGATCGAAGAGTGTGGGGGATCTAAGAGTGTGGCAACCCAGTAGTCAGGATTACTTCGAATTCTGACAATCTGAGGGTCATGTTGCAAGTAGTGCAGCAAGAAGGCACTCTTGTGTCTTGCGCATCCAGGAGCACCAAGTCCCTGTTGTGTTGGTGGCGAGGTAATAATCATGCTTCCTTCCTCTGCCCTCTCCCCCCCAACCTTGCACAACAGAAATGTGATCAAGGTCTCCCTCATCTGATGAGTCTTCCATCAGTTCGTCCTCCACTTCTTCCTGGGCTCCTGCACCTTCCTCACTAGTTTGGCTGCTACCATGCGCCCTGGTAAAACCATCTCCCCCACCCTCACATGCCTGCCGCCTTGGTGCTGCCGACCGGCTGGACCTTGCAGATGTTAGCCCTTCCGCATACAACTCCTCCTCCTCTATTTCCTCCACCTCCTCTTGTGCCACCACCTGACTCCGAATTCTGTTTAACATGTGCTCCAGCATGTAAATCCCCTGAATAGTCATGCTGATAATGGCATCGTCAGCACTAAATATCTTCGTCGCTATTTCAAAACTGTGCAGAAGGGTGCATAGGTCCCTGATCTGAGACCACTCCTCCAGCGTGATTTGCCCCACCTCTGGATCTCGTTGGCCCAGGCTATACGTCACAACGTATTGCACCAGGGCTTGTCGGTGCTGCCACAGTCGCTACAACATGTGCAGAGTTGAATTCCACCGGGTAGGCACATCGCATTTTAGCCGGTGAAGTGGCAGGCCCAACGACTTCTGTAGAGATGTAAGTCGCTGAGCTGCGGGATGCGAACGGCGGAAGTGAGCACACAGCGACCGTGCCCTCTGCAGAAGGCCATCTAGTGGGCTAAAAATTGCTGGACAACCAGATTCAACACGTGAGCCATACAAGGCACGTGTGTGACATTGCCCCGGCGAAGGGCCGCACCCACGTTTGCAGCATTGTCGCACACGGCCTTCCCTGGTTTCAGGTCCAGTGGAGACAACCATTCATGAAACTGGTTCTCCAGAGCTGACCACAACTCCTCAGCTGTGTGACTCACATTTCCCAGACATTTCAAAGTAAAAACCGCCTTATGACGTTGAGACCTGCTGCCAGCATAGTAAGGAGGTGTGCAGGATCCCTTCTGCACAGTTAGAAAGCTTGTGGCATGACCAGACAGGCTTTGGATGCAGGTGGAGGACTGAGAGGAGGTTGAGGAGGCAGAAGCAGCGGAGGAACTTTGAGATAAAGAGGATTAACACACAACTCGTGGGGACGGCAAGACTTGGACAGCAGCCCCTTGTCCTGCTGTCACCATAGTTACCCAGTGCCCAGTCAGCGACATGTAACGCCCCTGTCCATGCCTACTCGTACAAATGTCTGTGGTGAAATTCTCCCTGTCACTCACAGTTTCTCAAAGAAGCAGTGATGTTGTGTGTGACATGCTGGTGGAGCGCAGGCACACCTTTCTTTGAGAAGCAGTGCCGACTGGGCATCTGGTACTGGGGCACTGCGACGGACATAAGGTCCACCAGGCGGAAAGGAAGCATTTCTGTAGCCAAGAGCTTGCAGATGGTGAAATTCAACCTCTTAGCTTTCTCATGGCTAGGAGGAAATGGTCTTTTACTTGTCCACATCTGAGGGACCGAGGGCTGGCTGTGCTTAGAGGGGGGTTGAGAAGGGTGTCCCCGGCAAACTGCCATTCTGTGAGGAAGATGCAGGCGGACATGTTAGGTTGCCTTGATCCAAAGGTGGTGCTATTGATGTCGGACAGCGCTGAACACCAGCTGGTGTTTCCACCTCCAAAGAAAATGATGACCTGCCAATCATGCTGGCTGTTGCGGGTAAAGAGGTGGCAGGTTTGCGTCCCAAAACAGGTGTGACTGCTGTCCCCCCAGTCACAGAGGATGAAGAGGCCGCGGATGCACAAGATGTGGTAGACGGCGGTTGGCCCGGCCGGCTAGGCCGCATTGTAGCACAGTGAGCTTCCCACTGCAACTTATGCTTCATATCCATGTGCCGGTTCATGCATGAAGTACTCAAACTACGTATTTTTTGGCCTCTACTTAGCTTTTGCTGACAAATGTTACAGATAACACGAGTTGGGTCATCTTTATCGATCTGAAAAAATGCCCAGGCTATGCAAGGCTTAGCACCCATGCGACCTGAAGAGCCACCACGACTTGTGGTCAGAGGCAGAGTTGTGTTTGAGGATGCATTTGTTGACGTGCTTCCAGTACTACGTCTCTGTCCAGGAAGGCGCAACCTGACCTCGTCGTCACTAGCATTCTCCTCCACCTCCTCTGCTGACCTCATCGACTGGCTGACTGTGGGTTGACAGTAACTGGGATCTCCAACCTCGTCATCATCACCCTGTGTGTTATCACACCCGTCGTCCTCAGAGCCAACCTCTTCCTGCCCTGACAAAAAACTAAAGTTGTCGCTCCAATCAGGTATTTGAGTCTCATCATCGTCTTCCTCATTGTCTCCACCAACAGGAGTTACAGTTTGGGAACGAGGGTCTACATTATGCTCAGAACCTTCTGCGTCTGGTCCTGATCCGACTCATAAAGATTCTGGGCATCAGTGCAGATCATTTCCTCGTCTGGATTCACAGAAGCTCTGGAGCCGACCTCTGATCCCAGGCTATAGTATGAGTAAACAGCTCTGCAGACTCAACCATCTGTTCTACCCCATACTCAGAAGGGCAGCTGGAGACTTGGGAGCTGTGAGGAAGCAAGTGCGATTGGGGTGACACCTCTGAGGACTGGAGTATTTGTGATGTTGAAGTTGAGGTGGAGGAGAGCCCACGTAAAGGAGCACTTGATATCCGTTGAAGCGCCTGCTGTTTTTGTGCCTCATCTGGAATTTGTAGCAATTGGCGTGGCCGTAAGAAAGGGATCTTATCACATTGTCCGCTAAAAGAAGTAGACATCTTAGTTTGGCTGGAAGATGGTCTTTCTTCTGCAGATATTACTGTTGCTTTAACACCTACCCCATGGACACAACCTTTTTTTCCCTTCCCAACACGCCTATTCCCCTTTCCACCAGCAGCAGGCCTTTTTCCACTCATTTTGGTGGTTAACTAATTCACAACTCTGGAATTGTTTGCACAAAAAACAATGGATGGGAACCGAGCAGAGCTGAGTGGCAAAACTGTGGTATTAGCCCAAAAGTATTGGCTGGGTTAGATGCAGATAAAAATTATTTTGAATTTGCAACCTGCTGGAGGTTAGTATAGATGGACTAATAGAACAAGTCCCACACACTGCTGCAAGCCGAAATAGTTTTTCAGAGCTAGATGCAGAAAAAAATTATATTGAATTTGCAACCTGATGGAGGTTAGTATAGATGGACTAATAGAACAAGTCCCACACACTGCTAGAAGCCAAAATATTTTTTCAGAGCTAGATGCAGAAAAAAATTATATTGAATTTGCAACCTGATGGAGGTTAGTATAGATGGACTAATAGAACAAGTCCCACACACTACTAGAAGCCAAAATATTTTTTCAGAGCTAGTTGCAGAAAAAAATTATATTGAATTTGCAACCTGATGGAGGTTAGTATAGATGGACTAATAGAACAAGTCCCACACACTGCTAGAAGCCAAAATATTTTTTCAGAGGTAGATGCAGAAAAAAATTATATTGAATTTGCAACCTGAAGGAGGTCAGTATAGATGGACTAATAGAACAAGTCCCACACACTGCTACAAGCCGAAATATTTTTTCAGAGCTAGATGCAGAAAAAAATTATATTGAATTTGCAACCTGATGGAGGTCAGTATAGATGGACTAATAGAACAAGTCCCACATACAGCTAGAAGCCCAAATATTTTTTCAGAGGTAGATGCAGAAAAAAATTATATTGAATTTGCAACCTGAAGGAGGTCAGTATAGATGGACTAATAGAACAAGTCCCACACACTGCTACAAGCCGAAATATTTTTTCAGAGCTAGATGCAGAAAAAAATTATATTGAATTTGCAACCTGATGGAGGTTAGTATAGATGGACTAATAGAACAAGTCCCACACACTGCTAGAAGCCGAAATATTTTTTCAGAGGTAGATGCAGAAAAAAATTATATTGAATTTGCAACCTGATGGAGGTTAGTATAGATGGACTAATAGAATGATGATATGCCCAAAAGGTTTTACTTCACTAGGTGCAGTAAAAAAATTTGTATTCTATACACAGGTGGTGTAGCTTGCAACACAGATAGGCTTCTCCACTGACTAACACACTCTGCAATAGGCCAAAAAGGATTTGCTTTGCTAGATTTAGCCAAATGCTGTGAAAAAAACTTGCACAGCACTGGCACAGACCTGCCTGGCAAAAAGTGATAGGAACTGATGTAACCTAGCCCTGAAAAGGACTGCAATTACAATTAGTCTTTACTCCCAACCTATTTATTTAAGAGCACAGACCTGCCTGATAAAAGTCGTAGGAAATGATGTAACATAGTCCTTAAAAGGACTGCAATCACAACTATTCCCTACTCCCAAGCTATCTGTAGATTTGTGCGAAAATTGGCTTGAAATTAGCAAAGTATAGAGCACACAGCAACAGCGGTGCCGTCTAACACGCAGCTGCAGCAGTGAGAAAATGGTGGCGACGGGGAAAATGGCTGGGTCTTATAGGGCAAGGACATGTGACATACACTGCCAATGACTCATGCCCTTGCTTGTGTGAAAAAAAGCAGTTCGCTCCATGTGTGCGCTGCTGATAGGCTGACAGATTGCACCTCCCCACTGTAAATGCGGGAAAGAGAAAAGAAAATGGAGATCTTCATTATTTCTGCAGAGATCCATCCCCTGCCCCTCCCCCCACCCCGCTGTAAACTCAAACTGCGTATTAACATTAATTTTCAGCCTTCCTGAGAAAAAATCCAGTTATGATTTTGGTGCACGAACAGTTATCGAACATAACCTCGAACAGCCGAATTTTTTTCAAATCGTTTGTGTTCGCCGAACGGCTCGAACACCGCCCAAAACAGCTCGAATTTGAGATTGGCGAACAGTTCGAGTCGAACACCGCTCATCTCTAGTCAAGGGTTCCACTGTGTGTATGGCATTATTATTCACAGTATACAGTCTGGCAACAGTGGCGTATCTTGGCAATTTGACTTCCTCCTCCCCACAATTTAGGATGCGTACGGGCACCCTCCCATTGCGCACATCAACTACCCCTCTAGCAGTTAGGAGTGTAGGTCTGTGCTCTGAGTTAACGGGCTCTACTGCCGCCTGGTAGTTCTGTCCCTTGAGACCTATTGCTGCTCTACACCAAATCAGCATTTCGCTTAGTGGGGGAATCACAATGAGTATCGGGTCTGTCACCCGTACATTACCAATCTCACCACCTGTTAGTTTTACCTGTTGCTGGTACAGGAGGGCGCAAATTTCCTTCTGGAGCACCTTCCTCTGCCCTGGTCTGGCAGTGTCAGCAATCTGTTGGAGTAAGAACAACACTTCTCCCAAACAGTTACCAACAACATTTGTACCAAGTATCATATATGGGATTGTATCACCAGGGTTAGACTCTATTACAATCAGTCCTTGGTCCTTTAGTTCCACTCTTCCCACCTTCACTGTCACGTCCTTAACCCCGACTAGGTTAAGAGGAAGGCCATTGGAGGCATATACAGAGAGGTTTGGGTCTGGCGGGTGGAGTTCATCTATGGACCAGTACCTTTTGTAGAGGACATCAGGTATGATGGTTACCTGTGACCCGGTGTCCAGTAGTGCAGGGGTTGCTATGCCGTCCAGCACGATGGACAGGAAAGGCCTGTCCTCCTACAAACCGGTCGTACCAGCTCGATGGGCTTGGTTGATCTACTCCTGGGTGTCGGCCCTTGGCCCCAAGGTTTGCCCGTTTAAAGGACAGGTCCGTGTGGTGTGGCCTGCCTTGTGGCAACGGTAGCAAATGAGTTCACCTGGAGGGCGAGGTTGGTCGTTGGTCCTCCCACGGGGTGGCGTTGTCCTCCTTCTTCTCCTCATCCAGGGGACATCCTCAGGACTGTCGGCAAGTAGGAACCTTCCATCCGGCTCGGGCTCCGGCTGTAGCTGCAGGGCGCTCAGGACAGTAGTCAGGGTTTTACTTAGCTGACGCACTTCAGATTGCAGGCTGTCCAGCTCGCTAGGGGACGCTGTTTTCACTTTTGCCTCAGCCGCTAATGAAGGGGCAATGAGTGCTGTGGGCATTGGGGTGGCCCCACCCTGGTAATGCTGGATAGCAGTATCTGATGTTTCCAGGGGTGGAAGGCCCTTAATAGCCATGTCCTTCAGGGCGTCAAAGGTGGCATTTGGATGATCTAAGGCCCACCACCGTACAGTTCTGCTCTCCTCCTGGGACCTTAACCCCCAGATGAATTGTTCTATCAGCATTTTGTCCTCATCGTGTATGCTGGCTGGACTAACCTGTTTCAGGGCCACAGGGCCTCTTGTAAACGCCAGGCATAGTACCGGATACTGTCCTCAAGTTTCTGGGTACAGTGGTAGAACCTCATCCGAAGATCTGTCTCTGTGCGGTTTTCAAAGACAGTTTGCAGTCTCTTAAATATAATAGACACCGATTCCTGGTCTGCGACTGGCCAGGTTTCAACTTCCCGCTCTGCGGCACCAGCCAATTGTCCCAGCAGCTCTCTGTTTACCAGTCATTGAGTACATGTCCAATACACCGCATATTTTTCTCTTGAACCCAGACAGGGTGTCTGGTTTGCCGTCATACTGGGGAAGCTATTTCGCTCCGGGGACGTACGGCAGGGCCATGGGTATCACTGGAGTCACGACCCCTGCTGGTGGGGCAGCCGCGCCGGGCGCAAGTTGAGCATCGGGAGCGTTAACCAGTGCTCCAGAGTTTTGCTGGTCGTCGGCCATGGTTGCACCCCCGGCCAGTAAACCGTAGCCTACCTTCTTTGCTTTTATCGGGTAGGCCGCAGCTCCGCAGATCGCGGTCTCCTTCCAGGACCTGACGCTTCCTGGTGCCGCGTCAGAGCGCGAGGCGGGGCCTCTCTGGTTCCCACGGTTACGCCCCTCTTCTTCCCGTGCAGCGAAGCGGTAATGGCGGCGATGTTCACCACAGTTCAAATACGGCACACAGTACCTGGTGGCGACGGGCACGAAATCCTGTTTGTGACGCCAGGGAGAGATGACTCGCCCAGGGGGATATGGGGGGACTCGGTACCCGGGCCTTTACCTTCTTGGGATGTCACGGCAGTCGGCTCCCAGGCCCGTACCCTGGGGTCACTCTTAAAAGGGGGTTGTTGCTTGAAGGGATGATAAACGGTTTTGCCTCGTGACGCCACCTGTGGTTCCTGGTAATGGGTACCAGCGCTGCTGCAGACCTCCGTGGGGTGATGGGATGGCAGCTGAGATGTTTCTGCTCCCCACAGGTGGAGCGGGCCCCGGGACAGGGTTGATGGAAGGGATGCAGGTGAGAGGTGGCCCAGCCAGGTCAAGGGAGAATAACAGGCACGCACACAGGGGATTCGCTTCAGTACCTTTACTGGTGTAAACGACAGGTATGGTTCAGGGTACTTAGTAGGAAGGGTGCACTTCTGGACTCTCCCCAGTGCGCGGGTAATAGGCCTCCTGATCCGTTTCTTTCTCTCTCTCTCTGAAGCTCCTGACCAGCCTGGAACTAGGCCTACCTTCTGTACTGTTTCACTCTCACACCTGTCTGCTTGGTAGTAAGAACTTTTCTCTGGCTGCCACTATCCCTGGACACTGGGGCCTTCGTGGTTCCTAGTTCTGTAGATGATTGTAGCTTCAGGTTGACCAAGGGTCTGGAATCCTCCTGGTATACCGGTTATTCCTACTGGGCATAGAGGACCCTGTAGGCGCGGACCCAGTGTCCGGCTTGTGTTCTGGGGTGAGCTTAAGATGCCCCTCTGCCTCCTTAACTCCTCTCTCCTCTCCTTGCCTCCGGCCACGCTCTAGGCCCAAAGGCTTCAGCACGTGCTTTAGGTCTTGGCTTGCCCTCAGCACAGCAGCTCAACAGGTGCTGCCTCTTCACTGATCTCAAGTGCCAGCACACTCTCTCTACCTAACCCCACCCTCCTGTATATATATCCCTAACAGGGCTCCCTCTGGTGGTATGAGGTGGAAGGGTGGAGGAGTCTGTATGTACTAAGGGCCTCTTGTGGAGAAGTCCGTCCATGCACTCTTTTGGGTCCTGTGGTACCTGTGTGTAGCAGAGTGCCACATAGGTATATGGCCACAGGCGCATGGGGCGGACTGCGTTTTTGGTGCCATTCTGGGACCCGGCCCACGATGGGAGGTTCCTTGTTGTCCTTTATCGCGCACATAATGGCGCCTGTTCTTCTGGGGCGGGCGCCACATTCAGTATATAACACAGTCTCTAGGCGCACAATACCTGATTATAACAGGTTGGTTCATATCCTGTTCGTGATGCCAAATATGATGTGCTCCCTGGGCCGTGGGGTACACGGTAGCGGGGCCGGTCAATGCTGGGGGATGTCACAGTGGCAGTGACCCGCTCCGTGACCCAGGGCGGTTAATTAAAGGGGAATAAAGAAAAGGGGAATATAGTTTTTAGATATAATGTTTATGACGCCACCTGTGGTATGTCAGACTGAACTGTGTCTTCCAAGATGATTCTCCCTTTTATACTCCTACTCAAAGTGCTCCCCTGTCTGCTTCCCCCACCCACACCCACTACATGGTTCCCCCTCTCTCGGTTCCCCCCACTTCCAACCAGGGACAGGGCTCAGCATAAGCCAGTGCATCTTGCCCAGCCTGCTGGTCTGGAATGGTATCGTGTTGGATGCAGGTGGGTGGGTCCCGGGCAGTACTCCGTCCTTACCTGAGAGTGAGATATCACACCTCTGGGTGAGATGCAGTACCTCTGTGGCGACTGAAGCTGCATGGGCGCCACATATATGATGAGGAAACAGAGTTATGATGGCTAAAAAATACATATTTTATTACAGACAAAAATTCTTATAGAAAAAAGACAACTATAAATGAGCAAGGGAAAGCAACAGCTGTGCAGCAAGTGGGTCCACAACCCAAAAAGATTGCCTAGTAAACATTGCAATTATAAAAGGCTACAAGCATAGATAATAAAGTACAGCACAGGTAGGGCATAAAACCATATACCTATATTAGCTAAATGCCAATGATAAACATGTCCATGACATCCGTATCAATTACCCTATAACTAGGCATGCTATTAAGGTGATGGTCTTACCAGTGGTAGGGGCTGTGGGCGAACCGGCAGCACAGTGGGCGCAGTGGAGTACCCCGACGCGCATTTCACGGCATCCGCAGCCGCTTTCTCAAGGGGCGGTCAAAGGGGTTAAAGGGGTTGTTGTCCACTCCTGAGTACATTTTCGGCAAGCACCGAAGCTTGTTGAATCTGAACGATGTGCAGCATACACCGGATTCGGCTCCACTTGCTGGTTCCACAGTCATCACGTGTCTGCAACTATGCGATTTTCATTCTGTCATGTTATGATTGTTGGATCCGGCAAACGGAGAAGAATCCTAACAGTGTTTATATTACATTCTGCTAAATATTAGTGAGCTCATATCAACTCCATATTCCTAGAGTTACACATAACATCTGCAGACGTCTATATCTATTTACAGACACTCAGCTTGTGGGGTGATATAGCGTCTTACTATAGGACTCAGGAAACCATACATGGACAACCGGCTGCCACTGAGGCTTTCACCAGGACTTCTGCTGCTCTCAGACACTCAGATGAAAGGAAAGATGGGTGAAATATTCTCTTCTAAATGCCTAATGGACTGACCATAGACAAAAGGACGAGTTTCTTATAACTTCTTCACATATTCTGTATTTTCTACAATAACTAGTTTATGAAGACAATTCCATAATTCCGTTTTTTTTTTTAAGAATTATCGTGACATCCTCAGGGTGTCGCAAAAATATACACATAACATATATATTTAACACACGTTAGGATTCGGCAAGCTGCATGGCTTGCAAAACTTTACTAGGGGGAGGACTGCCCCTAAAGGATAAGTATGATGGCATGATTCTGTCACTATGTGCTGGTATTATATAGTCAGAGCGTTGCAGTATTATTTAAACTTATATAGCGGTAAAATTGATTTTGCAGTACATCATATGTTTTCCTATTTGTAATAGAGAACCCCGTCTGGAGAAGGTGGTGTAGAGAGCGGATGGGTGATCATGAGCCTGCTAGTTCTCAAATGCCAAGGCTGAATATCAGTCTCAGTCTGGACCTGTGCAGCAGTCCACGTAAAGTGACACATGTCAGAAAAAAAGGAGCTTTGTCATGAAGGTCATTACAGTCATTACATTTCTCACAGAATTATTTCTACAAATAACTGCAATGTAACGCATCAGGATGTGTTTTTATTGTGCTTTGCCACATACACTTAACATTTTTTTTACTGTCTATAAAATGGAATGACACTGTATACATTCATAAGGGAGGACACTGTATATAATACCAAGGAACACAGTGTATATGATAAGAGATAATGCTGAATATAAAAATGAGGAAATTATATATAAGAAGGGGCAACATTGTATATAATCATAATGGAGGACACTGTTTATAGTAAGGATATAATATATAATAAGGGTTGTTAGGGATTCCCACAGCGACGACACCGGGAAGATCACTCAATATCTCACTGTGCCATCACTGTGTCACGGATTTAGTCTGGAATCGCGAGCACACGATCCAGACTACTCATTCCTTAGGTATCTGCAAGCGACCAGTGAGCGTATGGTGTCACATCTCGGGATGCCAACGCAAGGAATATGTGTTTATGCCCTCCGTACGGTCACTATCAGCTTCACGACAGCACGATTATTAATATTATTCGCTGGCACCACAGTCAAGCTTAGAAATATAATACAGGCCTGGTCGGACGCCTGCGTTCTGGTAGCGTATGGATTCGGGGGAGAGAGCGATTACAGGACAAAAGAAACAGAACTATTACATTTTATATTTAATTCAAAAGGGAGACAGTGTTTAGGAAAAATATATACAAAGATTTTACAAAGGAGACATTAAAATAAATAAGCAGTTATACAAAATAATAAGGATTAAAGGAGGAAACTTACTATACTATCGCTAAGACTATTCAATATAGGTGGAGGAGGGGCTCCCCGATTTGATTAAAATCATAGAATCATAGAATGGTAGAGTTGGAAGGGACCTCCTGGGTCATCTGGTCCAACCCCCTGCTCAAAGCAGGATTCACTAGATCATCTCAGACAGATGTCTGTCCAGCCTCTGTTTGAAGACGTCCATTGAAGGGGAACTCACCACCTCTCGTGGCAGCCTGTTCCACTCATTAATCACCCTAACTGTCAAAAAGTTTTTTCTAATATCTAATCTGTGTCTCCTCCCATTTAGTTTCATCCCATTGCTTCTAGTCTTTCCTTGTGCAAATGAGAATAAAGATGATCCTTCTACAATGTGACAGCCCTTGACATATTTGTAGACAGCTATTAAGTCTCCTCTTAATTAGGCTGTTATCGAACAGGATCTGTTGCTTATAGTCCTTATACCCCCTCTGGCAATGAATGAATCTCCAACCTCAGCCAACTATTTTATACTAGAGGGAGAGACTTGCCCACACTCCCCCTATGCTGACATCATGTGAGCTCGGCTCCTCCCTTCATGCTTCTATTAAAAACGCTAACTTCTGGGATAACATATCGCGCGTTGATCTCAGAAGCTCAAAAGTGATACCAAATTTTCTATTATGATTTTACCTTCATTTAGAGACCACGCATGACGTATTTGCGACCCGTCATTCTGGTGCTTTTGCGCTTCAGCTCCACGGATGGTTTTTCAGCGACAGGGAAATATGCATACATTTCTTGGCTGACCCTGCCACTATAAATATAGGTCCCATCATTATCGGAATTATGCAGCTTACAATATTCCATATGCCATATCTGTGCCGCAAATCCTGCAGTCTGCGGTTGGGGAATTATTAAACTCTCTTGGAGACTAAACGAGCCATTTTCTTCTTCCTTTGATCTCTGCCCCTATGCTGGAAGGTGTGATTCTATCCCAGGTCTGTGTTAAGAGGAAATGTATTTGTATGTTAATTGGGTCTTGTAGCCTTCTGTTTGTGCCAGCATCTAGCTAATTAGCTGCTTTTTCTGTGTGCTGAGACTTGCACACAGGTAGCTGCCTGGAGTGTTAATTTGCATAGAAGACACTTTAGATTGTCAGCTCTTGTCCTGACAAATGATGGATAAGGGAGGAGTGAGGGTGGCTTCAGGGGGGAGAAATGGTTAATATTTTCTTAATATCTCCCTGACAAGGGTCAACACTTTTTATATGTGCCTACGATGCAGATTTGAAGCAGAAAGTTCCTGAGCATTTCTGCATCTCCTTGGCAGAAAAAACACATGCAGATTTTACATGCGTTTTTTCAACGTTTATACATGAGTTTTTTTCATGCGTTTTTCCAAGCGATTTTGAGCATCACTTGGAAAAGGGCTGGAGACAAGTTGGTCACACAATATAAATCCATGCAACTCCATTCAGCTGACTAAATGACGTCACCGCAGGTCCTTCCAGCACACCGCAGGACGCCGAGGAGAGAGGACGCGGCCGGGAGGAGACTGGGGGCCGCCGGAGAGGTGACTATGAATATTTTTTTTATTTTTTACTTTATATTCTTTTTTTACTTGCAGGTACCATGGTACCCGAGTCGGATGTGAGTCTCCTCTTCTTCAGACCCGGGTACCATCCGCGCATTGAACCGCATAACATCCGCATGTATACATGCGGATATTATGCGGTTCAATACAAGTCAATGGGCGCGATTTCGCTGCAATATCGCGCCCAAATTGGTTGTGCTGCGGATTTTTCCGCAATGATAATTGGCAGCGGAAATTTCCACAGCATGTGCACCGCACATGCGGATTATCATTGGGATACATCCCAGACCTCTTACCAAGCGATTTTAATGCGTTTTCGCGGCAGAAATGCATTAAATCCGCATTGTAGGCACACAGCCTTACATAATAAGGGAGGACATTGTATAACATAAGTGAAGGCACTGTGTATGTGAATATCGTGTTGAGCTGGCTGGACTCAGGCACTCGGGTGAGGTCAGTGTGCTGCTGGCGAGCTGTGATTTTCCATTGCTTCCTGCACCAGAAGTTCTGGAAACTCGATGGGCTGCACAGTGATGGGCTCTATCGGTGGTCTCCTCCTTAGTTTGCCTGGTAGGGAGAAAGTATATATTTACATTAAAGTTAATCTGTCAGGTCCTATAAAGCTATTAACCTACAAATTAATATGTGCAGGTGCTGAAAATGCAGAACATGAGAGAAAATGAACTTTATTTCTCCCGGGAGCCTCCAGATTTCAGTCATATGGACACCCGGAGCAATTACAGTCACCTCCCCCAGCACTGACCGTCGGCTCTGCATTGATGCATGACAGGTTCCCCTTAAATAATTATTCAGTCAGTACCAGATAACTGGGCAGCTATTTACTTCTATGGGTTAATTACCTTTGTAAGACGATATTAACGGCTTCTGTTTAATGCTTTTATACCTCGTACTGCTGTATACAGCGGCCTCGTCTACAACACTATTCCATACTCTTCTTTCAGCACTATATGTATTACTGCAATTGTCTCACTAATGGACCCCTATGAATACTTCCAGGGTCTTTGTTGGGGGCTTTTATGGTGAACATGCTAAACATTAAGCTAATACTCAACGTGAATTCAGCCTGACGCTATTAGAGGACATTTTATAATACGCACATTAACCTACATATACACAGGAAAAGCAGCAGCGTTGGCAATATGAAAGAGGAGCTGACGCCTCCATGGACTTGATCCAACAGTCACCGGCAAATATGGAGAGACAGGCGACACATCCGGTGAAATTAACTTTTTATTAGCACATTCATGGGTTAATAATAATATGATATATACATAAATATATGCGGAACACAAAACTTACATTTATATAGGAGAAATCCAACAATGCCAAGAATGACGACCCCCACAATGATGGCCACAGCTATGACCCAGACACGGGAAGCTTTTCGTTCTGGGTAAAAAACAGAAAGGCAAATAAAAGCTACAGATTATACTGAGCGCGTCATGTATCCCTCACATTAGTCTCCTCTGTGGTGATGACGTATGTGTAGTGTATAATATTACATACATGTACATCTCTATCTCATGTATCACTCACATTAGTCTCCTCTGTGGTGATGACGTATGTGTAGTGTATAATATTACATACATGTACATCTCTATCTCATGTATCACTCACATTAGTCTCCTCTGTGGTGATGATGTATGTGTAGTGTATAGTATTACATACATGTACATCTCTATCACATGTATCACTCACATCAGTCTCCTGTGTGGTGATGACGTATGTGTAGTGTATAATATTACATACATGTACATCTCTATCTCATGTATCCCTCACATCAGTCTCCTCTGTGGTGATGACGTATGTATAGTATATAGTATTACATACATTTACAGCTACATCTCTATCATTCAGCTCCACCTTATGATAAGTTCAGAGGTTACAGATTTTCACTGATTATTCTGCATCACAATCTGCCACAATTTACGAGCATTTATCGGCCATGTTTGTACAATATGTCGCCTAGATCCTTCTCACTCAGGAAATGAGCAGGAAGAAGAAACCTTGTACGTCCCGCGCTGTCTATGTGCTGAGAGGAAGGATCGGGGGGACATTGTGCAGGAAATGGGGAGAAGCTTTTACCCTCCATGTAATCCCCACACTGACACTTACATAGAAAATACCAGACCCTTCTCCCCCACATACAATACGCAGATGACAATGGGACTGGATTTCTAGATTTCCTCTTATTATCCGGGGTAATAAATCTTGAGGTCTGATATCACTATGGACGGATGCTTCACATCCTAAACATATGAGATTATCCGACCCCTAAAACCAGGAAGGATCTGTACCAGGGCATGAAGGGTTAAGTCCGTACAGTGTAGTAATTTCAAAATAATGAGACCGCGGTGATGATACAATTAATGTCACAATAGTGATCACCAGTAATGACGGTGTTACTCCCATCATCCGCGCGGTACGGACACTACTCACCCCACACGACGCTCAGTGGCTCCTCCAGGCTGCTGTGATCCACATAACAGGAGTATCTGTCGCCCTCTTTGGGGGTCACTTCCGCGCTGACCCTGATCTGATAGGTGTCGTCAGGATTGGGGAGGACGTGTGAGGTCTCGTAGGAGTGAACCTCGTCCTCCCCATTCATCATCCACTTCACATCCACAGCTCGGGGGTGAAATCCGTACACCTGGCAGTGAAGCTTCACGGTGTCTCCTTTCTCCTGACCGGACACCTTCACCTGGGGCCGAACTGAGGGAAGAAGAAGAGAAACATGGAGTCCGTGCAGCACAGATCTGACCGGTCCTCCTGTCTGGGGGTCTGTACAATCAGCAGAGACCCCTGTACTTTCTATAAGGCTACGTTCACATGAGCAGATTCCGGTCCATGCGCACAATATTGGCCTATGTGATCTGCACTGTAGTCATTTTCCAATTGTCTAAATCAGTGGTTCTTAACCTTGTTTGAGGTACCGAACCCACCAGTTTCAAATGCACATTCACCGAACCCTTCTTTAGTGATAAATCAAATATGATTTTTTTCCAAATTCAAGACATAGGTATATGTTTTTTTACTGGTACACAAAATGAACCGTGCATGAACATCACCTTGATCAAAGAACAAAACCAACACAGTGCATGAACTCACAACAAATTACATACCTGCAAATCAGTGTGACTTCTGCTGTTGTTTTTGAGAGACCGGTTCAGATATGCGTGGCTTCACCTTGGAAAGTGCTACTCTCATGTCATTTTCACAGCAAAGTCTGTTCCTTTTCTTTGTTTTCTCCTCGAAAAGGATTGTTCGCAGAGATATGTTGCAACAAATGGTATAAAAAATTCCAGGGCTTTCTTAGCAATAATTGGGTACTTTTCCAACTGTCGACACCAAAACGTTGAGAGTGTTGTTGTTCTGAAGAGTTGCTGTTGAACCTGACTCTGCTGAATTTCAATGATTTCGTCGAGGTATTCATAATTGACATCTGCTGTCTCAACAGCAAACGTGAACGGCTGTCTCACCCATGCTGGATATGACTCTCTTGTAGGGAAACATCCGTCGAGAGACTTTGCAAGCTCGTCTAAGTGCGTGGCAATTGTTTGCTTCAGTTCCATGGATACAGAAATGTCTCCGATTCCAGACACATCTTCGATCTTACTTACACAGTCGTCCAGAAGGGGAAAGTTTGCGAAGTTATTGTTCTCTGTTCGTCGTTTCCATAACGGTAGTTTTTTTTTGAAAAGCTTTCAGGTTTTCTTCTGCTTCCATGATGTTGACTCCACCACCCTGCACCTGCTGATTGAGATGATTTAGAGCTGCAAATATATCAGCCATGTACGCTAAAATGAGAATGAACTCAGGATTTTTGAAGCAATCTGCATGACATTGTTGGTGCTCTTGCAAAAACAGGGCTAATTCCACACGCATGGCAAAAACACGATTCAGCACCTGTCCCCGGGATAACCACCGAACATTAGAATGGTACAGGAGAGACGGGTGATGGGGGTTCCTGACTAATATCACATTATAATGACCTGACTCGACGTGACGTCTGTCTATTCCCTGGTCTATATTTGGAGGGTTCTCATTACTGGGGTCTCCCCTGCCTGCTCCATAAATGTACAGTGGATTCACATGTATGACAGATGTCATGAGGGGATAGATACAGCTGTGGACACATGGGAGCAGTGCACGGCCAGAATACATGTACATGTGTGATTGTATATAACCTCCATACAGAGACAGCGACCTCCACCTGTACATATGATAACTAGTGTTGAGCGAGCACTAAAATGCTCGGGTGCTCGAAGCTCGGGCCGAGCTCACCGTGATACTCGGCTGCTCGACCCGAGCAACGAGCCCAATGTTAGTCTATGGGAGACCCGAGCATGTTTGCGGCGGCACCCCCAGCAGTCTGTAGAAAGCCTAAAAAGTGCCCAAAACGATAGTGACAGTGCTCAAATGACATGGGGACAGCATGGGCATCGCCCCAGGAAGCATTTCTGACCCCCAGGTCACTGCTGTCAACAACGTGGTCAGAGGTATTAAGCCACTTTTACGGGCTCAAAATAAAACGTTCAAAAACGAAACGGAAACGGTTTTCCTGTGAAATATGTTAAGGAACTTCATTTCCAGGGTAAAGACTTGTGTATAAGGTAAAATAAATAACCAAAAACAAAAATACTCCTCCACACCTTGGGCTATGTTCACAAGTAGCATTTTTTATGCGTTTTTGCACTTTTGTGTTGCTTTCAAGCGTGACAAATGCATTCACCGGGAAATGTCATTTTAACATTTTACAACCTTATCTGGCCATGTGCTGTGTGACACATGCATACAGTGCTGAAAAGACATGGGAACAGCATGGGGAAGACCCCTGGAAGCATCTCTGACACCCAGGTCACTGCCTAAAAGTGTGCCCATCAGAAGTGATCCTTGCCGCATCAGAAGATGCAGACTTGCAACTATCCCCGTGCAAGTCCTTGTCCCAGGGCAGTGTTCAATTGTACCTCCCCCATTCCTTGCAATGCAAGCGCAAGTATGCAGCCTGCCACCCACCCACCCCCAGGCTGCAATACCATACTGCTTGCTTGCACTTGAAATTGGGCCTTTTAGGCATGTGGAAGCGGAATCTGACCACCACGTCATGGCTGCGTCGGCAGCCTGGTATCCATACTCAGTCCCCAGCCGCCCGGCGGCCGGGTGTCCACGCTAGGTCCCCAGCCTCCAGGGGGTGGCCGGGTGTCCATACTCGGTCCCCAGCCACCTGAGGCTGGCCGGGTGTCCATAAACGGTCCCCAGCGCGCATACCAAAACATTACCTGTGCCCTCTCCAGTGCATTTAGTGAGAAGGACAGCCTAACCACAAACACGTGGACAAGTGAATGTGGCCAGGGATGGTCCATCTCACTGACGCCTTCACACTGGGTTAATATTGTGGAAGCCGGGACACAGTTGGACACTGGGATGCAACACATCCTCCAGACATAGAGGATTGCGGGTCCTGGGTCAATCAGTGGTGGAGGTCGCAGTGGAATAAAAAGACAATATCAATGCCCCTTGGAAGAGATGTGGAGGTCCCAGTGGAATAAAAAGACAATATCAATGACCCTTGGAAGAGACGTGGATGTCACAGTATCTTAACAAGACGGTTCTAATGCCACTTGGAAGAGTGGTGAAGGTCGCAGTGGAATAAAAAGACAATATCAATGCCCCTTGGAAGAGTGGTGGAGGTCGCAGTGGAATAAAAAGACAATATCAATGCCCCTTGGAAGAGTGGTGGAGGTAGCAGTGGAATAAAAAGACAATATCAATGCCCCTTGGAAGAGTGGTGGAGGTAGCAGTGGAATAAAAAGACAATATCAGTGCCCCTTGGAAGAGACGTGGAGGTCACAGTAACTTAACAAGACGATTTTAATGCCCCTTACAAGAGCCATGCAGTACAGCATATTAAAAACATTATTCCCATTATTGGGGAGTGGGTCTCCCATAGTCTTTGCCTATGCCTTCCAAGCAAAAGCAGCCAAAAATGAGGACGGAGGAACTTGCAATGCCCCTTACAAGAGCCATGCAGTACATAGTAACATAGTTTTTAAGGTTGAAGGAAGACTAAGTCCATCTAGTTCAACCCATAGCCTAACATGTTGATCCAGAGGAAGGCAAAAAAACCCATGTGGCAAACACCAGCTCCACATTGGGGAAAAAAATTCCTTCCAGACTCCACATACGGCAATCAGACTAGTTCCCTGGATCAATGCCCTATCAAGGAATCTAGTATATATAACCTGTAATATTATACTTTTCAAGAAAGGCATCCAGGCCCTTCTTAAATTTTAACAGTGAATCACTCATTACAACATCATGCGGCAGAGAGCTCCATAGTCTCACTGCTCTTACAGTAAAGAATCCCCGTCTGTGATTATGATTAAACCTTCTTTCCTCCAGACATAGAAGATGCCCCCTTGTCCCTGTCTCTGGCCTCAGAGTAAAAAGATCAGTAGAAAGGTCTTTGTACTGTCCCCTTATATACTTGTACATAGTAGTAAGATCACCCCTAAGCCTTTGTTTTTCCAAAGTAAATAACCCCAAGTGTAATAACCTGTCTTGGTATTGCAGACCCCCCAGTCCTCTAATAACCTTGGTGGCTCTTCTCTGCACCCGCTCTAGTTCAGCTATGTCTTTCTTATACACCGGAGACCAGAACTGTACACAGTATTCTAAGTGTGGTCGCACTAGTGACTTGTATAGAGGTAAAATTATGTTCTCCTCATGAGCATCTATGCCTCTTTTAATGCATCCCATTATTTTATTTGCCTTTGCAGCAGCTGCCTGACACTGGCCACTAAACGTGAGCTTGTCGTCCACCAATACACCCAGGTCTTTTTCAGTTACAGTTTTGCCCAGTGTTTTACAATTAAGCATATAATTATACATTTTATTTCCTCTGCCCAAGTGCATTACCTTACATTTATCCCCATTAAAGCTCATTTGCCATTTATCAGCCCAAGCTTCTAGTTTACATAGATCCTCCTGTAATATAATATTGTCCTCCTCTGTATTGATTACCCTGCAGAGTTTAGTGTCATCTGCAAATATTGAAATATTACTCTGTATGCCCCCTACAAGGTCATTAATAAATATGTTGAAAAGAAGGGGGCCCAATACTGACCCCTGTGGTACCCCACTGTTAACTGAGACCCAGTCTGAGTGTTTTCCATTAATAACCACCCTTTGTTTCCTATCACTGAGCCAATTCTTAACCCACATTCATATATTTTCCCCTATCCTCATTGTTCTCATTTTATGTATCAACCTTTTGTGTGGAACCGTATCAAAAGCTTTTGAAAAGTCCATATACACAACATCCACTGCATTTCCTTGGTCCAGTCCAGAACTTGCCTCCTCATAAAAACTGATCAGATTAGTTTGACAGGAACGGTCCCTCGTAAACCCATGTTGATATTGGGTCATGAGGTTATTCTTCTTCAGATACTCTATTATAGCATCTCTTAGGAAATCCTCCAGGATTTTACCCACAGTAGAGGTTAAGCTTACTGGCCTATAGTTTCCAAGTTCAGTTTTTGTCCCCTTTTTGAATATTGGCACCACATTTGCTATACGCCAGTCCTGTGGTACAGACCCTGTTATTATGGAATCTTTAAAGATTAAAAATAATGGTCTATCTATGACGTTACTTAATTCCTGCAGTACTCGCGGGTGTATCCCATCCGGGCCCGGGGATTTGTCAACTTTAGTGATGTTTAGACGCCGCCGTACTTCCTGCTGGGTTAAGCAAGTGACATTTAATGGAGAATTTTTGTCATCACTGATCAGGTTTTCTGTCATGCGATTTTCTTGTGTAAATACGGTTGAAAAAAAATCATTTAGCATATTGGCTTTTTCCTCATCCTCATCCACCATTTCACCCAGACTATTTTTAAGGGGGCCAACACTATCATTTTTTAGTTTTTTACTATTTATTCCCATTATTGGGGAGTGGGTCTCCCATAGTCTTTGCCTATGCCTTCCAAGCAAAAGCTGCCAAAAATTAGGACGGAGGAACTTGCAATGCTGGTAACACGGACCACGGTCACCCTGGTGGTATAGTGGTTGTGGAGGCTGAGGATAAGGAGAAGAGCAAAAAACAGCCAAAATGAGGAAGCGTATACCATGTGTGGGTGTGAGACGGTGCATGGGAATACACCTCCTGAAATAACACAGTGGATTTGACTTTGTTACTCTGCGGTCATTTGGTGGTGATGAGAAGTCTGGCCCAATCCAGCCCTTGTTCATTTTGATAAGGGTCAGCTTGTCAGCATTGTCAGCTGACAGGCGAGTGCGCTTATCAGTTATAATTCCCCCAACAGTACTAAAAACACGCTCCGATAACACGCTAGCGGCAGGGCAGGCCAGGACCTCCAAGGCGTACAGAGCAAGTTCATTCCAAGTGTCCAGCTTGGATACCCAATAATTAAAAGACACAGAGGAATCACGGAGGATGCTGGTACGGTCGGCAAGGTACTCCATCACCATCTTTTGAAACATTCCACTCCTTGTGAGAGTACCCCACGCCTCAGGGCCTGTAAGCTGGGCGGGTCTCAGAAAACTGTCCCAGATCGTTGACAGTGTTCCCCTACCTCTGCTGGATAGGAGTTGCATCTCTCTCGCCTGTACGCCTTGGTTGGGCAACGAACTGTGACCTCTGCCGCTAGCGTGTTCAGATGGGAATTTTTTTTAACAGTTCTGCAGCAAGGGCCTTTTGGTACTGCCCCAATTTTGTAGACCTCTCCACCTCAGGAATAAGAGAGTGAAAGTTCTCCGTGTAGCGGGGGTCTAAAAGTGTCACCAACCAGTAATCACTGTCACCCAACATTTTGACAACGCGAGGGTCACGGTTAAGGCAGCGTAACATAAAGTCAGCCATGCGTGCTAGACTGGTAACGGGCAAGACTTTTGTGTCCTCACCAAGATGATGACTGACCATGCTCTCCTCCTCCTCCTCCCCCCTGCCCTCAGGCCACCCACGCTGAACCGACGGTATGACAGTTGTACAGGTACTACCGTCTACGGCGCATGATACCAGCTCCTGTTCTTCCTCCTCCTCCTCTTCCTCATTGTCCCCCAATGCATGTTGGAATGAGATGAGGCTGGGCTGTGTTTAATCGCCCGCTACGGCTTCTTGATCCATCTCATCATACTCTGGCTGCAATGCCTCCTCTTTAATTCTCTGCAGAGAGCATTGCAAAAGACAGACAAGTGGGATGCTGACGCTAATGATGGCGTCATCGCCACTCACCATCTTGGTGGACTCCCCAAAGTTTGTCAGGATGGTACATATGTCAGACATCAAGGTCCACTCATGAGGTCTTATGTGTGGAGTCTGACATGAATATCGACGGCCTTGTTGCAGCTGGTACTCCACAACTGCTCTCTTCTGCTCACAAATCCTTTGCAACACGTGGAGGGTAGAGTTCCAACGTGTGGGGACATCACACACCAGTCAGTGTGCCGAAAGCTGCAAACACTGCTGCAACACAGCAAGGGCGGCGGAAGCTGTAGCCGAGTTCCGAAAATGAGCTGACAGGCGGCGTACTTTGACAAGCAGATCTGGCAGCTCGGGGTACGATTTAAGAAACCGCTGAACCACGAGGTTAAGCACATGAGCCAGGCATGGTACGTGTGTGATCTTGCCTCGCCTCAGAGCCGCCACCAGGTTACGGCCATTGTCACACACAACCATGCCTGGATGTAGGTTCAGCGGTCTCAGCCACAGATCTGCCTGCTCTTTCATAGCTGTCCACAACTCACAAGCAGTGTGAGGTTTATCACCTAAGCTTATGAGTTTCAGCACAGCCTGTTGCCGCTTGGCTGAGGAAGCACTGCAGTGCTTCCAGCTTGTAACTGATGTGGTGGTATCTGAGATGGAGGCTGAACATGAGAAGGAGGAGGAGGATGCGCAGGAGCTGTACACTGTGGGGGAAACTCTGACTGACATAGGGCCCGCAATCCTCGGTGTGGGGAGGATGTGTTCCGTCCCAAGGTCCGACTGGGCTTCCACTATGTTTACCCAGTGTGCCGTCAGGGAGATGTATCATCCCTGGCCACAAGCACTTGTCCACGTGTCCGTTGTCAGGTGGACTCTCCCAGTAACTGCGTTGCTGAGGGCACGGCAGTTGTTTTGGGACACGTGCTTGTGTAATGCGGGGATGGCACAATAGTGTCGGCTGGGGACCGAGTACCGAGGGACGGCCACCGCCATAAGGTTGCGGAAGGATTCCGTCTCCACCAGCCTAAAAGGCAGCATTTCCAACGCAAGCAGTCGTGAAATGTGCGAATTTAGGACTGTGGCCTGTGGGGCGTTGGCTGCGAATTTCCGCTTTCGTTCAAAGGTCTGGGATATGGACAATTGAACGCTGCGGTGGGACGTGGACGTTGATGCTGTTTCTTGAGAAACTGCCATAACAAGTGAAGACTGAGAGGAGGGGGCATCTTTGCATGCAGTATGGACAGGGGATTGCCTTGCACGCACAACATGGGGTTCTCTTACACGCACAACAGCGGAAGAAGCAGTGGTGACACCCGCTGACACTGGTCGTGGACCCTGGGGTTCGCCCCACAAAGTCGGGTGCTTTGCTGACATGTGCCTGATCATGCTGGTGGTGGCCAGGCTGGTAGTTTTGTCACCCCTGCTGCTGCTGGCCTGGCAGGTGGTACAAATGGCTTTTTTGGGGTTATCAGCAGAGTCTTTAAAAAAATTCCAGACTCTGGAAGACCTACCGGTTGTACTGGCAACGTCCCTCGTGTTGGTGTTACGGGGAACGGTTCCCGCCTTCTGTCTGCGGCCACCACACTGCTTCTTCCTGCCTGTTGGGGTACTCTGCCTCCCTCCCCCTGTGTGCTGCTGGCCTCGCTCTGCGTGTCCTCCTGCCACGTTGGGTCAGTTACTAGATCATCCACCACCTCCTCCTCTTTCACTTCAGCACCACGATCCTCCTCCTCACTTCGTGGCAATTGTGATCGTCCACCTCTTGTGACAAATTGCCAGCATCGCCTTACTGTGGCCGTGGCTGTTCAAATATTTGGCCATCGCTACATGGGATCTCCTCTTCCACAACTTCAAGCGGAACAGGCGAGGGGCCCAAATATGGAAATGGACCAGTGAACAGCTCTTCAGAGTGTCCAACTGTGGGATCAGTTGCTGTCTGGCGAAACTCGGCATGGTGGGAGGAAGGAGCATCAGGGTGAGGAGGAGTATGCGGTCGAGACTCATGGCTACTAAGACTTGACCGTGTGGAAGACAGACCGGAGGTGGTGGTGCTCAGGTAACTGGAAGTATTATCTGCTATTCAATTAATAACCTGTTCACACTGATCAGTTCGCAATACTGGTGTTGTTGTGTGCTTCCCTAGTAATTCGGTCAAGAACTGCGAGCGAGACGATGTGGCTGTTGGTTGTGGCACATTTTCACCTTGGCCACGGCCCTGTCCTCTACATGCACCATCACCAGAACGTCCAGTTCCACGTTCCTTGCCACGCGCCTTGCCCATTGTAAATGAAGTAAAATAGCTTACACTCGCACTATCAATGGAAAAAGGGTAATAAAAAGGAGATTAGAACAGTGGAAGAGGAAAACCACAGTTCTATTTCTCTGGCCTACACCACAATCTTGTAAACAGATATATTTGTGTCTGAAAAGTCAGCGAGACACTCAAACTGTTTTTTTTTATGTAAAAAAGGCAAAAAAGTGGATAATACAGAGATTTGAACCGTGGAACTGCAAAACCACAGTTCTAGTTATCTGGCCGAAACCAGACTCTTTTAAACAAATATATTTGTGTCTGAACACTCACAGACACACTCAATTTTTTTTGGGGGGGGGAATACCAAAAGGTTAATAAGACGGGTATTTGCACAGTCAGACTGAGGGGAAAAAAAAAAAAGAGGATTTAGATGAAAAAAAAAGGATTTTTCCTGGCCCCTGAGACCTGGGGATAAGTCTAGCAATTTGAGCAGGAGCAGCACACAGGACTGTAATGCAGTGTTTGTTGGTATAACCACTGCGTCTCCTATACAGCCTGCCTGCCTGATATCTGGGATGGATATTAGTCCTCAGAAGGACTGTTTGTTTGATTTGGCAGCCTTTAGAGACCCTACACTACCTATTTTGCAGTATAAATCTCTCCCTACCTCAGCAGCACTGTCCCTACACTGTCTGATCTGGAGCGACTGTGTCCAAGATGGCGATGCCCGGTTTTAAATACTCGAGGTGACGCTGTGCGGCCAGCCAATCACTGTAATGCCCACAACCAACATGGCTGCGGCATTACAGTGACTGGCTGGCAATCCCTGCATGTTCATTGGCTCTGTAAAGAGCGCCAAACATGCAGGGCGGAGACCCGAGCTCCCGCCCGAGTAACCCGGAAATGCTCGGTGCTCGCCGAACTTCCCGAGTAGTGAGATGCTCGAGTGAGTACCGAGCAGCGTCGAGCATGTTCGCTCAACACTAATAATAACTGAACCCTTTGACCAGTGTCATTGATGCTGAGAGGATTTTGCAGATCATCGCAGATTCCATCATTCATGTACAATCTTTACCCCGGGGTGATCACTGGGAAAGTGATAGATCTCCCGGTATCCTCTCCCCTATGGACCTGTCCCGGCAGCAGACGGCGGGGCTGCGGTGCGCGACAGTGATAGATCTTCCGGTATCCTCTTCCCTATGGACCTGTCCCGACAGCAGACGGCGGGGCTGCGGTGCTGAGCGCTCACCTCTCCTCTCCAGATCTTCTCTCCCGTTCTCCACATATTTCTGCAGCAACATGATACATTCATTCTCCAGATAATTCATGTATCTCTCCCCCGCTTGTACTTCTGGACTATTGATTCGCTGTGTGGTGATCTGCGCCTGCGCCATGGTGGGGACATATGTCCATGTCTGTGTGTCCAGAGCCATAAACTCTCTCCCGTCATATCTGTGCTGCTCATATCCTGTGATGGAGCCGTCATCTCTCCGCTCACAGCCATGAATCACCTGGTGAACATGGAAACCTGCAGACAACACAGGGACAAGTTACATAGAACACATATATAATGTATGTACAGTGATATGTACGATGTGTGACATGTTACATAGAGACATATATAATGTATGTACAGTGATATGTACGATGTGTGACATGTTACATAGAGACATATATAATGTATGTACAGTGATATGTACGATGTGTGACACGTTACATAGAGCACAAATATAATGTATGTACAGTGATATGTACGATGTGTGACATGTTACATAGAGCACATATATAATGTATGTACAGTGATATGTACGATGTGTGACACGTTACATAGAGCACATATATAATGTATGTACAGTGATATGTACGATGTGTGACATGTTACATAGAGCACATATATAATGTATGTACAGTGATATGTACGATGTGTGACATGTTACATAGAGACATATATAATGTATGTACAGTGATATGTACGATGTGTGACATGTTACATAGAGACATATATAATGTATGTACAGTGATATGTACGATGTGTGACATGATACATAGAGCACATATATAATGTATGTACAGTGATATGTACGATATATGACATGTTACATAGAGACATATATAATGTATGTACAGTGATATGTACGATGTGTGACATGTTACATAGAACACATATATAATGTATGTACAGTGATATGTACGATGTGTGACATGTTACATAGAGACATATATAATGTATGTACAGTGATATGGACGATGTGTGACATGTTACATAGAGCACATATATAATGTATGTACAGTGATATGTACGATATATGACATGTTACATAGAGACATATATATAATGTATGTACAGTGATATGTACGATGTGTGACATGTTACATAGGGCACATATATAATGTATGTACAGTGATATGTACGATATATGACATGTTACATAGAGACATATATAATGTATGTACAGTGATATGTACGATGTGTGACATGTTACATAGAGCACATATATAATGTATGTACAGTGATATGTACGATATATGACATGTTACATAGAACACATATATAATGTATGTACAGTGATATGTACGATGTGTGACATGTTACATAGAACACATATATAATGTATGTACAGTGATATGTACGATGTGTGACATGTTACATAGAGCACATATATAATGTATGTACAGTGATATGTACGATATATGACATGTTACATAGAACACATATATAATGTATGTACAGTGATATGTACGATGTGTGACATGTTACATAGAACACATATATAATGTATGTACAGTGATATGTACGATGTGTGACATGTTACATAGAGCACATATATAATGTATGTACAGTGATATGTACGATGTGTGACATGTTACATAGAGCACATATATAATGTATGTACAGTGATATGTACGATGTGTGACATGTTACATAGAGCACATATATAATGTATGTACAGTGATATGGACGATGTGTGACATGTTACATAGAGCACATATATAATGTATGTACAGTGATATGTACGATGTGTGACATGTTACATAGAGGCATATATAATGTATGTACAGTGATATGGACGATGTGTGACATGTTACATAAGGCACATATATAATGTATGTACAGGGATATGTACGATGTGTGACATGTTACATAGGGCACATATATAATGTATGTACAGTGATATGTACGATGTGTGACATGTTACATAGGGCACATATATAATGTATGTACAGTGATATGTACGATGTGTGACATGTTACATAGGGCACATATATAATGTATGTACAGGGATATGTACGATGTGTGACATGTTACATAGAGCACATATATAATGTATGTACAGTGATATGTACGATGTGTGACATGTTACATAGGGCACATATATAATGTATGTACAGTGATATGTACGATGTGTGACATGTTACATAGGGCACATATATAATGTATGTACAGGGATATGTACGATGTGTGACATGTTACATAGGGCACATATATAATGTATGTACAGTGATATGTACGATGTGTGACATGTTACATAGAGCACATATATAATGTATGTACAGTGATATGTACGATGTGTGACATGTTACATAGGGCACATATATAATGTATGTACAGTGATATGTACTATGTGTGTGACATGTTACATAGAGCACATATATAATGTATGTACAGTGATATGTACTATGTGTGTGACATGTTACATAGGGCACATATATAATGTATGTACAGTGATATGTACGATGTGTGACATGTTACATAGGGCACATATATAATGTATGTACAGTGATATGTACGATGTGTGACATGTTACATAGAGCACATATATAATGTATGTACAGTGATATGTACGATGTGTGACATGTTACATAGGGCACATATATAATGTATGTACAGTGATATGTACGATGTGTGACATGTTACATAGAGCACATATATAATGTATGTACAGTGATATGTACGATGTGTGACATGTTACATAGAGCACATATATAATGTATGTACAGTGATATGTACGATGTGTGACATGTTACATAGGGCACATATATAATGTATGTACAGTGATATGTACGATGTGTGACATGTCACATAGAGCACATATATAATGTATGTACAGTGATATGTACGATGTGTGACATGTTACATAGAGACATATATAATGTATGTACAGTGATATGTACGATGTGTGACATGTTACATAGAGCACATATATAATGTATGTACAGTGATATGTACGATGTGTGACATGTTACATAGAGCACATATATAATGTATGTACAGTGATATGTACGATGTGTGACATGTTACATAGAGCACATATATAATGTATGTACAGTGATATGTACGATGTGTGACATGTTACATAGGGCACATATATAATGTATGTACAGTGATATGTACGATGTGTGACATGTTACATAGAGCACATATATAATGTATGTACAGTGATATGTACGATGTGTGACATGTTACATAGAGCACATATATAATGTATGTACAGTGATATGTACGATGTGTGACATGTTACATAGGGCACATATATAATGTATGTACAGTGATATGTACGATGTGTGACATGTCACATAGAGCACATATATAATGTATGTACAGTGATATGTACGATGTGTGACATGTTACATAGAGCACATATATAATGTATGTACAGTGATATGTACGATGTGTGACATGTTACATAGAACACATATATAATGTATGTACAGTGATATGTACGATGTGTGACATGTTACATAGAGACATATATAATGTATGTACAGTGATATGTACGATGTGTGACATGTTACATAGAGACATATATAATGTATGTACAGTGATATGTACGATGTGTGACATGTTACATAGAGCACATATATAATGTATGTACAGTGATATGTATGATGTGTGTGACATGTTACATAGGGCACATATATAATGTATGTACAGTGATATGTACGATGTGTGACATGTTACATAGAGCACATATATAATGTATGTACAGTGATATGTACGATGTGTGACATGTTACATAGAGACATATATAATGTATGTACAGTGATATGTACGATGTGTGACATGTTACATAGAGCACATATATAATGTATGTACAGTGATATGTACGATGTGTGACATGTTACATAGAGCACATATATAATGTATGTACAGTGATATGTACGATGTGTGACATGTTACATAGAGCACATATATAATGTATGTACAGTGATATGTACGATGTGTGACATGTTACATAGGGCACATATATAATGTATGTACAGTGATATGTACGATGTGTGACATGTTACATAGGGCACATATATAATGTATGTACAGTGATATGTACTATGTGTGTGACATGTTACATAGAGCACATACATAATGTATGTACAGTGATATGTACGATGTGTGACATGTTACATAGAGCACATATATAATGTATGTACAGTGATATGTACGATATGTGACATGTTACATAGAGCACATATATAATGTATGTACAGTGATATGTACGATGTGTGACATGTTACATAGAGCACATATATAATGTATGTACAGTGATATGTACGATATGTGACATATTACATAGAGCACATATATAATGTATGTACAGTGATATGTACGATGTGTGACATGTTACATAGGGCACATATATAATGTATGTACAGTGATATGTACGATATGTGACATGTTACATAGAGCACATATATAATGTATGTACAGTGATATGTACGATGTGTGATATGTTACATAGGGCACATATATAATGTATGTACAGTGATATGTACGATGTGTGACATGTTACATAGAGCACATATATAATGTATGTACAGTGATATGTACGATGTGTGACATGTTACATAGAGCACATATATAATGTATGTACAGTGATATGTACGATGTGTGACATGTTACATAGGGCACATATATAATGTATGTACAGTGATATGTACGATGTGTGACATGTTACATAGAGCACATATATAATGTATGTACAGTGATATGTACGATGTGTGACATGTTACATAGAACACATATATAATGTATGTACAGTGATATGTACGATGTGTGACATGTTACATAGGGCACATATATAATGTATGTACAGTGATATGTACGATGTGTGACATGTTACATAGAGACATATATAATGTATGTACAGTGATATGTACGATGTGTGACATGTTACATAGAGACATATATAATGTATGTACAGTGATATGTACGATGTGTGACATGTTACATAGGGCACATATATAATGTATGTACAGTGATATGTACGATGTGTGACATGTTACATAGAGACATATATAATGTATGTACAGTGATATGTACGATGAGTGACATATTACATAGGGCACATATATAATGTATGTACAGTGATATGTACGATGTGTGACATGTTACATAGAGCACATATATAATGTATGTACAGTGATATGTACGATGTGTGACATGTTACATAGAGCACATATATAATGTATGTACAGTGATATGTACGATGTGTGACATGTTACATAGAGCACATATATAATGTATGTACAGTGATATGTACGATGTGTGACATGTTACATAGGGCACATATATAATGTATGTACAGTGATATGTACGATGTGTGACATGTTACATAGAGCACATATATAATGTATGTACAGTGATATGTACGATGTGTGACATGTTACATAGGGAACATATATAATGTATGTACAGTGATATGTACGATGTGTGACATGTTACATAGGGAACATATATAATGTATGTACAGTGATATGTACGATCTGTGACATGTTACATAGAGCACATATATAATGTATGTACAGTGATATGTACGATGTGTGACATGTTACATAGGGCACATATATAATGTATGTACAGTGATATGTACGATGTGTGACATGTTACATAGAGCACATATATAATGTATGTACAGTGATATGTACGATGTGTGACATGTTACATAGGGCACATATATAATGTATGTACAGTGATATGTACTATGTGTGTGACATGTTACATAGAGCACATATATAATGTATGTACAGTGATATGTACGATGTGTGACATGTTACATAGAACACATATATAATGTATGTACAGTGATATGTACGATGTGTGACATGTTACATAGGGCACATATATAATGTATGTACAGTGATATGTACGATGTGTGACATGTTACATAGAGCACATATATAATGTATGTACAGTGATATGTACGATGTGTGACATGTTACATAGAGCACATATATAATGTATGTACGATGTGTGACATGTTACATAGAGCACATATATAATGTATGTACAGTGATATGTACGATGTGTGACATGTTACATAGGGCACATATATAATGTATGTACAGTGATATGTACGATGTGTGACATGTTACATAGAGCACATATATAATGTATGTACAGTGATATGTACGATGTGTGACATGTTACATAGAACACATATATAATGTATGTACAGTGATATGTACGATGTGTGACATGTTACATAGAGCACATATATAATGTATGTACAGTGATATGTACGATGTGTGACGTGTTACATAGAGCACATATATAATGTATGTACAGTGATATGTACGATGTGTGACATGTTACATAGAGCACATATATAATGTATGTACAGTGATATGTACGATGTGTGACATGTTACATAGAGCACATATATAATGTATGTACGATGTGTGACATGTTACATAGAGCACATATATAATGTATGTACAGTGATATGTACAATGTGTGACATGTTACATAGGGCACATATATAATGTATGTACAGTGATATGTACGATGTGTGACATGTTACATAGAGCACATATATAATGTATGTACAGTGATATGTACGATGTGTGACATGTTACATAGAGCACATATATAATGTATGTACAGTGATATGTACGATGTGTGACATGTTACATAGGGCACATATATAATGTATGTACAGTGATATGTACGATGTGTGACATGTTACATAGAGACATATATAATGTATGTACAGTGATATGTACGATGTGTGACATGTTACATAGAGCACATATATAATGTATGTACAGTGATCTGTACGTTGTGTGTGATGTTACATAGAGCACATATATAATGTATGTACAGTGATATGTACGATGTGTGACATGTTACATAGAGCACATATATAATGTATGTACAGTGATATATACGATGTGTGACGTGTTACATAGAGCACATATATAATGTATGTACAGTGATATGTACGATGTGTGACATGTTACATAGAGCACATATATAATGTATGTACAGTGATATGTACGATGTGTGACATGTTACATAGAGCACATATATAATGTATGTACAGTGATCTGTACGTTGTGTGTGATGTTACATAGAGCACATATATAATGTATGTACAGTGATATGTACGATGTGTGACATGTTACATAGAGACATATATAATGTATGTACAGTGATATGTACGATGTGTGACATGTTACATAGAGCACATATATAATGTATGTACAGTGATATGTACGATGTGTGACATGTTACATACAGACATATATAATGTATGTACAGTGATATGTACGATGTGTGACATGTTACATAGGGCACATATATAATGTATGTACAGTGATATGTACGATGTGTGACATGTTACATAGAGCACATATATAATGTATGTACAGTGATATGTACGATGTGTGACATGTTACATAGAGACATATATAATGTATGTACAGTGATATGTACGATGTGTGACATGTTACATAGAGCACATATATAATGTATGTACAGTGATATGTACGATGTGTGACATGTTACATAGAGCACATATATAATGTATGTACAGTGATATGTATAATGTGTGACATGTTACATAGGGCACATATATAATGTATGTACAGTGATATGGACGATGTGTGACATGTTACATAGAGCACATATATAATGTATGTACAGTGATATGTACGATGTGTGACATGTTACATAGAGCACATATATATTGTATGTACAGTGATATGTACGATGTGTGACATGTTACATAGGGCACATATATAATGTATGTACAGTGATATGTACAATGTGTGACATGTTACATTGGGCACATATATAATGTATGTACAGTGATATGTACGATGTGTGACATGTTACATAGAGACATATA
Organism: Phyllobates terribilis; assembly: GCF_046119375.1. Lineage (NCBI taxonomy): Eukaryota > Metazoa > Chordata > Amphibia > Anura > Dendrobatidae > Phyllobates > Phyllobates terribilis. The sequence goes on along the minus strand of NW_027362767.1, from coordinate 432,708,687 downwards.
TAATGTATGTACAGTGATATGTACGATGTGTGACATGTTACATAGAGCACATATATAATGTATGTACAGTGATATGTACGATGTGTGACATGTTACATAGAGACATATATAATGTATGTACAGTGATATGTACGATCTGTGACATGTTACATAGAGCACATATATAATGTATGTACAGTGATATGTACGATGTGTGACATGTTACATAGAGCACATATATAATGTATGTACAGTGATCTGTACGTTGTGTGTGATGTTACATAGAGCACATATATAATGTATGTACAGTGATATGTACGATGTGTGACATGTTACATAGAGCACATATATAATGTATGTACAGTGACATGTACGATGTGTGACATGTTACATAGAGCACATATATAATGTATGTACAGTGATATGTACGATGTGTGACATGTTACATAGGGCACATATATAATGTATGTACAGTGATATGTACGATGTGTGACATGTTACATAGGGCACATATATAATGTATGTACAGTGATATGTACGATGTGTGACGTGTTACATAGAGCACATATATAATGTATGTACAGTGATATATACGATGTGTGACGTGTTACATAGAGCACATATATAATGTATGTACAGTGATATGTACGATGTGTGACATGTTACATAGAGCACATATATAATGTATGTACAGTGATATGTACGATGTGTGACGTGTTACATAGAGACATATATAATGTATGTACAGTGATATATACGATGTGTGACATGTTACATAGGGCACATATATAATGTATGTACAGTGATATGTACGATGTGTGACATGTTACATAGAGCACATATATAATGTATGTACAGTGATATGTACGATGTGTGACATGTTACATAGAGCACATATATAATGTATGTACAGTGATATGTACGATGTGTGACATGTTACATAGAGCACATATATAATGTATGTACAGTGATATGTACGATGTGTGACATGTTACATAGAACACATATATAATGTATGTACAGTGATATGTACGATGTGTGACATGTTACATAGGGCACATATATAATGTATGTACAGTGATATGTACGATGTGTGACATGTTACATAGAGCACATATATAATGTATGTACAGTGATATGTACGATGTGTGACATGTTACATAGAGACATATATAATGTATGTACAGTGATATGTATGATGTGTGTGACATGTTACATAGGGCACATATATAATGTATGTACAGTGATATGTACGATGTGTGACATGTTACATAGAGACATATATAATGTATGTACAGTGATATGTACGATGTGTGACATGTTACATAGAGCACATATATAATGTATGTACAGTGATATGTACGATGTGTGACATGTTACATAGAGCACATATATAATGTATGTACAGTGATCTGTACGTTGTGTGTGATGTTACATAGAGCACATATATAATGTATGTACAGTGATATGTACGATGTGTGACATGTTACATAGAGCACATATATAATGTATGTACAGTGATATGTACGATGTGTGACATGTTACATAGAGCACATATATAATGTATGTACAGTGATATGTACGATGTGTGTGACATGTTACATAGAGCACATATATAATGTATGTACAGTGATATGTACGATGTGTGACATGTTACATAGGGCACATATATAATGTATGTACAGTGATATGTACGATGTGTGACATGTTACATAGAGCACATATATATTGTATGTACAGTGATATGTACGATGTGTGTGACATGTTACATAGAGCACATATATAATGTATGTACAGTGATATGTATAATGTGTGACATGTTACATAGGGCACATATATAATGTATGTACAGTGATATGGACGATGTGTGACATGTTACATAGAGACATATATAATGTATGTACAGTGATATGTACGATGTGTGACATGTTACATAGAGCACATATATATTGTATGTACAGTGATATGTACGATGTGTGTGACATGTTACATAGAGCACATATATAATGTATGTACAGTGATATGTATAATGTGTGACATGTTACATAGAGCACATATATAATGTATGTACAGTGATATGTATAATGTGTGACATGTTACATAGGGCACATATATAATGTATGTACAGTGATATGGACGATGTGTGACATGTTACATAGAGCACATATATAATGTATGTACAGTGATATGTACAATGTGTGACATGTTACATAGAGCACATATATAATGTATGTACAGTGATATGTATGATGTGTGTGACATGTTACATAGAGCACATATATAATGTATGTACAGTGATATGTACGATGTGTGACATGTTACATAGAGCACATATATAATGTATGTACAGTGATATGTATGATGTGTGTGACATGTTACATAGGGCACATATATAATGTATGTACAGTGATATGTACGATGTGTGACATGTTACATAGAGCACATATATATTGTATGTACAGTGATATGTACGATGTGTGACATGTTACATAGGGCACATATATAATGTATGTACAGTGATATGTACAATGTGTGACATGTTACATTGGGCACATATATAATGTATGTACAGTGATATGTACGATGTGTGACATGTTACATAGGGCACATACAGTACAGACCAAAAGTTTGGACACACCTTCTCATATAAAGATTTTTCTGTATTTTCATGTCTATGAAAATTGTACATTCACACTGAAGGCATCAAAACTATGAATTAACACATGTGGAATTATATACTTAACAAAAAAGTGTGAAACAACTGAAAATATGTCTTATATTCTAGGTTCTTCAAAGTAGCCACCTTTTGCTTTGATGACTGCTTTGCACACTCTTGGCATTCTCTTGATGAGCTTCAAGAGGTAGTCACCGGAAATGGTTTTCACTTCACAGGTGTGCCCTGTCAGGTTTAATAAGTGGGATTTCTTGCCTTATAAATGGGGTTGGGACCATCAGTTTTGTTGTGCAGAAGTCAGGTGGATACACAGCTGATAGTCCTACTGAATAGACTGTTAGAATTTATATTATGGCAAGATAAAAGCAGCTAAGTAAAGAAAAACGAGTGGCCATCATTACTTTAAGAAATGAAGGTCAGTCAGTGCGAAAAATTGGGAAAACTTTGAAAGTGTCCCCAAGTGCAGTTGCAAAAACCATCAAGCGCTACACAGAAACTGGCTCACATGAGGACCACCCCAGGAAAGGAAGACCAAGAGTCACCTCTGCTTCTGAGGATAAGTTTATCCGAGTCACCAGCCTCAGAAATCGCAGGTTAACAGCAGCTCAGATTAGAGACCAGGTCAATGCCACACAGAGTTCTAGCAGCAGACACATCTCTACAACAACTGTTAAGAGGAGACTTTGTGCAGCAGGCCTTCATGGTAAAATAGCTGCTAGGAAACCACTGCTAAGGACAGGCAACAAGCAGAAGAGACTTGTTTGGGCTAAAGAACACAAGGAATGGACATTAGACCAGTGGAAATCTGTGCTTTGGTCTGATGAGTCCAAATTTGAGACCTTTGGTTCCAACCACCGTGTCTTTGTGCGACGCAGAAAAGGTGAACGGATGGACTCTACATGCCTGGTTCCCACCGTGAAGCATGGAGGAGGAGGTGTGATGGTGTGGGGGAGCTTTGCTGGTGACAAAATTGAAGGCATACTGAGCCAGCATGGCTACCACAGCATCTTGCAGCGGCATGCTATTCCATCCGGTTTGCGTTTAGTTGGACCATCATTTATTTTTCAACAGGACAATGACCCCAAACACACCTCCAGACTGTGTAAGGGCTATTTGACCAAGAATGAGAGTGATGAGGTGCTACACCAGATGACCTGGCCTCCCCTGTCACCAGACTTGAACCCAATCGAGATGGTTTGGGGAGAGCTGGACAGCAGAGTGAAGGCAAAAGGGCCAACAAGTGCTAAGCATCTCTGTGAACTCCTTCAAGATTGTTGGAAGACCATTTCCGGTGACTACCTCTTGAAGCTCATCAAGAGAATGCTAAGAGTGTGTAAAGCAGTCATCAAAGCAAAAGGTGGCTACTTTGAAGAACCTAGAATATAAGACATATTTTCAGTTGTTTCACACTTTTTTGTTAAGTATATAATTCCACATGTGTTAATTCATAGTTCTGATGTCTTCAGTGTGAATGTACAATTTTCATAGTCATGAAAATACAGAAAAATCTTTAAATGAGAAGGTGTGTCCAAACTTTTGGTCTGTACTGTATATAATGTATGTACAGTGATATGTACGATGTGTGTGACATGTTACATAGAGCACATAAATAATGTATGTACAGTGATATGTACGATGTGTGTGACATGTTACATAGAGCACATATATAATGTATGCACAGTGTAGGGCAGCACTAGTCATCATAGTGGGGGATACTCGCTTCGCTGCGACAATCAATGCACACGTGCAATGTCTTTCCGGTTTTTCCACAATGCTGCAGTTTATTACTTCATAAACCAAATATGACCGGGTACAACTCAGTGGCACGCCGACACACATATATACAATATTCATGAGCCAAGTGACACACAGGCCCACTTGCTCCAGGTACAGCCTTCAGCAAGGTAATCATATAGCAATGTCCATAGCAATGTCCATATAACGTAGTGTATTACCTTTGCCGGGTTTAGCTGTCTCAGTCTATTACTCTGCCACCACTGTGGCTTTGCGGCTTCCCAGGTGGGGGTCTCTAGCCGTCGTTCCCTCAAAGGCCACTGACATCAACACAGGAAACAGGCTCTGCCTTTCAGGCACCAGGCTTCACTCGGCCTCACTAGGCCTCACACGGTCGGTGTCCCACACACATGGGAACAGGCCTTACGCCTCTCTCACAGAACACACCTGTATCCCATCAAGCAGAGTTTATATATGCATCCCTTGCACACACACACATACTGACAGGACCTAGCTGATGTCACAGTCATGTGATCAGACAGACATTGTGCGCGCAGGACCTGTGCTATGTCACAGTCATGTGACCAGTCACCTGAGGGGGAAGGTACATGGTCAGGTAAAACACATCCTGGACCATTACCGAAATGCCAGCAAGTCGCTGCATTACATATCCCCCCCCCTCTGTTCAAACTTGTGGGGTTGAACACATAATATACACAATGACATTATAACCCCCAGTTCACATAGAGACCATGTACTTTACAATTGTGCTACTCAGCCCCTGGAACATTAGTCAACGACATTAGCCCATTCCTTAGGGACCTACCATTTGTCATTGTCACTGACTTAGTCAGGTCACCTTTCCGGGTCTTAACCTTGTCAGAGCTCCCCTGCTCCCAGCGGTCAGTTGTAACCTTGTCAGGTCTCCCCCGCTCCCAGCGGTCAGTCGTAACCTTGTCAGGTCTCCCCCGCTCCCAGCGGTCAGTCATACAGCGGTGTGACTCACATGCC